>NC_141694.1:1012541389-1012885529 GCF_964263255.1 Lissotriton vulgaris
CTGGTCTAGGGACACAATGAACCTGACCCCAAGTCATAATTAAAAATTCTAAAAACCTAGAAAATACTTGTACAATTCTGTGGATTTGGTATGTAACATCATTACTGTTGACACAAGGATTAGAAAAACATTTTGTTAACCCAAACTTGTGCAATACAATAACAATGGGAAAACTGAGGTCTATACTCTTAGAAAAATTGATATATGAGCGCCAAAGTTCAAATTATTATAAGGTCACTGTGATGTCGTATTATACCTCTCCAGGAATATCATCTGGGGGTTTCTCATATTTAGACCATATAAGAAACTCGCAGCACAGATTTATCTTGCTTAGATTCTGGTTTAACCTAATACCACTCAGGCGGGGTTTTCCTACGATGAGATTTAGACATTTAGATTTAGATTTACATTCTTCCCCTGTGACTGTAGCTCAAAGCAGTCGGACCTTCATATAATCTTTTTTTGTGGGTTTAATCAGAATGAACGTTTTAGGTTTTTACGCCTAATTTGAAAGAAAATTAATTTTGACCAATGTCGGCCGGCATTATACTTTTTAAAGAAACTCTCGGATCCATTTGTATGCTTCTCAGTAGCTACTTTTTTATTGGCATGTCTAAGGAGAAGGAAAACTGTTATGCACTTGCCTTATGAATATTGATATTTGACTACTTGCTTTATTAACCCAATTGTAATTCGGACATTTGCAATTCAATTTTATGAAATGAACTTCCAGACTTAGTCGTCTTTTTAACATGTTTGGCGTTAAGAATTAAATTAGGAATTGTGTCCAAACTAATTTGATCATAAATGTTTTTATTGCTTTGTACTTTTATGATCTGTATTCTTAAATGGATCGAATAAAGTTTCTTCGATTTGATTTGACTACGCAATTGCACTCTTTTCCAGCTTTCCCACTCTTGTGAAGTAAAATGACAGAAATTACTCAATTACTCAGCTTGAGTAATTAATAGCAATGTGGTGCCAAAATCCTACCGCAGGACACAGTAACAACAAACTAACAGAGGGCGAGTGGCTGCTGGCTATTGCCGTTTGTGTCCTACAGCATTTAGTGCTATTTTCTTAGCGTAAATGCATCATCGGCCCCATTTTGGACACAATGGTGCATTTTGAACTAAGAACGTAGTGCTAAATGCTGGATTATGCTTCTCACACAATTACACATAATTAAAAGTAATTTTGCAATAATTAAGAGTAATTACGCTAAAGAGAATTTAGCCAGCTACTCACACCTCCTTGTTGTTACCTTATTACACTTAATAAGTGCTGACTTTGGATTGGGAGCAGAGATAATCATACTGTTTATACTCACATGAACTGTAATTTAACGTTCTCTTTAACTGTGATATCAGATTTTAAGTGATGATTCTGAAAATGCCAGCTTTGGAAAGTTCAAATGTTCTTGTTCCAAACAAGAAGGTTGAAGGCGGTGCCTTCTACCAGAGTCCTGGGTCACATAACTGTGAATGGCCCTGCAATTTGGCTTGTGTGTACAGTGACACAAATAGGCCTTAGGAGTGGAAAGGAAGTGCCACTCAAGAGGATGACTGGAGAGGGTATGTACCCAGGCCCACGTACACTTCAAAAGGCTTTGCCTCCCACCCACACAAAGGAATCTGAAATCACACCTGCCCTGCCTTTTTTCACCCCCAGACATTTTAGAGTCTTGTCAAGGGAAGGGTGAAAACTTTCATGAGCCTGATGTGAGGGTAGGACTGGGTGTCCTCTCACACTAAGCAGGCACCAGGTGTAAACACTGGACTTCCAAAGCCCCTCTTTAGAACATTGTTGTGGGGTGACGAGGGAGAAGGAAGGGCATGGAGACTGGACCGGGGTATATATGGTTTTATTTTTATAAAAGTCTTCTTTTTCCTTTGAGACAGCCGCTCTCTTGCTAATATGGCTGGGTTGACTCCTCCTCCTGGGTTCGGATGGAGTCTACTGCTCTCTCTCTCTGGGTCCTCCGTTGTCCGCTCTTCCTCGGTTGCTCCACCGAAGTACATGCATGGGGAAAATGAGGACCAGTATTAGGTAAGGCTCCTTTATACACTTGTACCCATGGGGAGCCCGGGGTGTGACAGGGACACCGTGAATCGTGAACCTATTGGTAGTAGTAGTGACAAGTGCTCCGTAAAAACTTAGCAAAAAAAGGGGGGGGGGTTGTTTGTGGAGGATAACAGGCTATTTACAAAGAGGGGGGGGCACGTGAATAAGCGCATTGTGGAGGGATATCAAGTTACGCGCTCCGGTGTTTACGCTGTGCCTCTCCTCTTCCCAAACCAACTAGTAACGCACTGCCGTACCTGGTGGAGCCACACTCCCTGGTGAGTGTGGCTGGGCGGCTCGCGTTTACGGTGGCCTCCTGGCCTCAACTCTCCCTCCGGGTGGGCCTCCTCTCCTTCTTCCGCCCCCGCTCTTCCGACCGGCTCCTTTTCTTCGTACACCTTCGGTCTTTGGGCCGGCTCTTCTCCTTCTTCCGAGTGTTCTCTGCGCCATGCAACAACCTCCTCGTACTCCTCTGGTGCTCACTCGGTGATGTCAAACGCCGCTTTTCCAGCTTCCTCACTTTTCACCAATCCGATAGTATAGACGTCACTCAGGGGTGTGGTTTCCTCCTTGCAACTTTCCCAGTTAAAGGAGCCTGCACCTCCCCCGATGGTGTTGTCCGGCCAGATTGTCCTGGAGTCGGGTTGCCAGCCGTCCTGATGTGGAGAAAAAGAGGGAGGGGCAGCCATGTCAGAGACCCACCAGTCCACTACAGGGGTCACTTCTTCCGAGGGTAGGCTCTCCCCGCTACACACCTCCCCCTCTGGTTTCTCCCGACCGGGGGAGAAGAAGCAGCCCCAGGGACAGGCTTCGGAAACTGACGTTCAACCCAAGTCCAAGAAACAAAATTGGCCTAAAAAACAGAATCAGGGTAAGCAACAGCAACAACAACAAGCACAGGTTTCGCGCCCTGCGTCTCCGTTGCCTGCGCAGTCAGAACGGGTTTATGATTTGCGCGACCGCGCGATGATTAAGTCACCTGAAAGATTTCAGGCTTCTGACCAACGCTCTCCTCGTTCCTTTCAGGACTCATCGGCTCCGTCAACCGGTGGTGGAGGGGGCGGCAGGGGCCGGGGTGGCCAGCAAGGACGTGGTCAGCCCCGCCCGCGCAACGATGCAGACAAGCAGGAGGGCTCTACGCCTCAGAGACCGCAATTTGCCAAGAAGAAAGTCGCAGCCTTAACGGCGCATCGATATGCCCCAGATTGTGAGAACGCGGCTTCGAAATCTGACTTGGGCTCTGACCTTGCTGGACAGCGCGGCGGAGATTACCATAGTGAGAGAGGCCCTCCGTCCACTACTGAAGGTGACAGCGACTGACACTTATGTTGTGATTGAAACAGCTGATACAAGAGTTGCTCCCCCTGATAGACTTTTTGAAATTGTCCTGTTAATTGAAGGTGACATACAGCGTACCATAAAAGGGGTATTTTGGGAAAATCTTTCGTCTACGTATGACATTTTGCTTTCGGAGGCTGACTGGCCCCCAACTTTTGTGCTCGCAGCTCCGAGAGGGGAGGAGGTAATCCTCCCCAGTTTCGCGAACACTGTTTCGAGAGTGGAAGCGCTGCACTTTGCAGAAGAGTGGGCTCTAGCGCTTGCACCGGCTGTGTACCGCAATGTGGCTGGGATAAATTGTCCCCAAACCACGAGATTCCTTTACGGTCTCAGCCGCAGCCTCAACCTCAATATCCCATACGACGTGAAGCCAAAGCTTCAGTCGCAGCGATCCTTGAACAATTGGAATATCAAGGTGTAATTGAAACATGTGTGTCACCGATGAATATTCCCCTTTTTACTGTAAACAAGCCGGACGGCTCTTACCGTTTGGTTTTGGATTACCGGCATTTAAACTCGCATTGCCGTAACTGTGCAGTACAGAATACTCACGGCTCGGCCCTTGTAAATAGTCTTGTGCGTAAGCGGTTCAAAACCACGCTTGACATTTCCAATGGTTTTTATGCCCCTTCATTGGACAGTCTAAGTTCCCAATGGACTTCTTTCACATGTGGGGGGGGGTCCCAAAAATGTTTCGGCGTCTCCCAATGGGCTATAAGAATAGTCCTGGAGTATTTTCCGCCCGCATTGTCTCTCTTTTGGAGAGGGTCGACCCAGATGCTTGTTCCTATGTGGATGATATCTATCTCACAGATGATGAACTTTGGGACCATCTGTGTCGAGTGAACAGTATTATTTGTAACTTCGCAGACATGGGTTACAAGTTTAATTTTGCAAAATCGCACATTGCAGAGTACACAGTGTTGTTTCTAGGCTATGAACTAACTAATGAAGGAAAAGGCTTGGCTCCTCACTTCCTGGAGAAATGCGCACAATTACGCTCTCCGACAACACTGAAAAAATTACAATCTTTACTGGGCTTTTTGAATTTCGGGAGAACATACATTCCGGAGTATGCCCAGCGTATCAAGCCTTTGTATGCTTTGATACAACCATCTTTTTCTAAATCATGCTGGCTGCCTGAGCATTCAGCTATACTGCAGTCTTTGCAAGCTGATTTGCTCGCTTCTGAATACTTACAGACTCGTGATAACCAGACCAACCTGGTGATAAGAATTGTCCCGGGGACGGTAGGTTTCACGTACCTAACTTTTAATGAAGGAGATACAGTACCTATGGCTTACAAGTCACACTTGTACACTTCGGCTGAAATGCGCTTTTCCACTGTGGAGAAAATTTTGACGGCTGTGCAGATGGCAATTCTCAAGGAACGTGCCCTGTCACAGGGAAAACGCATGTTGGTTGTGACCTCGTGTCCTGCCTTGGAGGCAGTTACGAAAGCTAGTGTACCAAATTCTAAAGTTTTGCACCCTCGGTGGATTCAATGGGCTGCATCCTTGTCATCCCAGGATGTCACGTTTATTTTTGACGCCACTTTGCGGTCGCAGGAATACTTACAGTATGAATTTGTTCATCCTGCTCCTTTAGCAATGCAGCGGTTGGAGGATTTCCATTGCATCATTTACACTGATGGTTCAGCGCAGGTTGCGCCTGGCTCTAAACATGCAAACATTTCCGCTTGCGCCATTGTGGTCGGTGCCATGGTGAATGATGAGTTCAAGTCCAATGTCGTGCACACGCAGACGCTTGGAGACTGCACCGAGCTTTGTGCTCTGATGCTTGCATTGGAGTACGCAGATCCTAGTGTGACGACTTTGATCGTAAGTGACTCTTACTACTGTGTCCAGTCTTACAATGAGAACTTGTTCTTTTGGATTCAGAATGATTTTCGTGATTCCAAAGGTAGCACAATAAAACATAAAATGATCTGGGTCCGAGTGGCGGAACTCAAAGAAAAGTTGCCACTCATGTTTGTGATTCATACTCTTGGCCATCAACGCGTGGGAGTCCACGCTGTTGGTAATTCGCTTGCTGATGAAGCAGCGAAGTCAGCAGTATCTAAATACTTAGTTGCAGCAGTCACGAGGTCCAAAAGTAAGATAGATGATGACATCTTGGCAGCGGTTGCCGCTACTGAGAAGGGAAGTAAATATCTTGCGGGGTTCCCTTCTAAATACACATACCACTTAAGTCCCGATATGGTTCCTTATGTAAAAATTCCTGAAGTTGGCGAACGTTTAATTCCCAACTCGGATCGCAGGGCTGCTTTGATTACAGCGGCTCATGAAGGTGTGGCGTCTGCGCATGCGGGCGTCTCAGCCACTGTTACTCAGCTACAACAGAGGTTCTGGTGGCGGGGACTGTACAAACAGACGCGCGATTATGTCCTTCAATGTGACATTTGCCAGCAAATTAAGTCTTCAACTGCTGCGCATCCGCCTCAGACACAGTTGTACATCTCTAATAAACCGCTTGGGTGCGTTTATTTAGATCACTGCGGTCCTTTTTCTTCTGATACTGCATATAAGTACATCTTAGTAGCAGTTGATTCATGCACACGCTTTGTGTGGGTTTGGCCTCATCGGAGCGCTGATTCACGTACTGTCATTAAGGATTTGCGAGTCTTTGTAGGGATTTTTGCCTGTGGTACCTTCCATTCGGATCAGGGTCCGGCTTTCGCCTCTAAGGCGTATAAGGATGCTATGGTTACGTTGGGGGTCCAAGTCAAGTTTTCGTCTCCGTACAGACCCGAGGGAAATAGTGTAGTAGAACGAATGAACCGTGACTTAAAGCAATCTTTGACAGCTCGAGTTATAGGCACTGGCAGAAACTGGTTAGCCCACCTCAATGGCGTGCAGCGTGCGCTTAATAATCTCCCTAGAAGGTCTCTGGGTGGGCGGACCCCATACGAAATGCTCTTTGGTATCAAGATGTACGTCCCTGACCTCGACGGTCTAGACTGCAAGGCCCAGGCCACGGCCTTTGACGTAGAGGAACATTGCAATGTTTTACAGGATCTACAAAAGGCCAGAGACAGTCTAGCAAAGGAACATTTGCCCTCCACATCGGATGATGCGTTGCAGATCCCGGTAGTTGGCTGGCTACCCCAAGTTGGAGAACTGGTTCGAGAGAAGATCGATAACAAGAAAGAGTTTGGTCCATCATATCGTGCACCGGTTCGAGTTCTTGGAGTGAAGGGCACGAGAACAGTCGTATTACCACCAATTCCAGGTCGTAAGGAAAACAGATTTATCTCTATTGACAATGTCAAGACACACAGGGTGGCCGATTCTTCATAGCATGACACCGGCTGTATCCTGTCCTTCCATGGTGAGGCATTCTGTGCTGGCTATTACTTCTGGTGCAGAGCCGGAGGTGTCCCTTGAGATGCCTGCTATATCCAGTCCTTTATTAAATACTATTCCTGTTACTAACATTGATGAGCTGAACTACACCTATCCTGCTGATTTATCTATGCCAAGTTTGCAGACTCGTTTGGCCGACCAGTCCAGATTCTCTTTTGACTCTGTTTCGGAACTTTCAAAGAAACCCTCAACTATTGCAAAATATGCCACCTTATTTAAAAAAACATTTTTTAATTCCCCCTTGGACATACATTTGGGTGATTCTATTTTTATGTTACCTTTTTATGTCAATTGGTTTTGTGTTTTATTTTTTCAGCCTGATCGATGGCCACTACTTTAAAGAAAGAACAGGAATTCTGTACCTTAATGGAACATTGGCCCCTCTTTCCTCTTCACATTCAGCACACAGACTGCAACGTAACTTGAATACAGTCAACATTACTGCTTGGCCTGTCCTTGATGGGATTGTGTGGGATGCGGTTAGATTTCAGATACATGGGCCCACTGAAGTGATTAATGTTCCGAATGTGCTTAGAGTAAACATGGGGGATGTGATTAAACAAAATATACGTTCTGATGATTGGGATATTCAGGCCGTAGAAGCATTATTCTCTGATTTGAAATATTATGCTGCTTTTGATGCTGAGGATTTATATTTAGATTCTGTTAATTATGGTGATTTGTTTTGCTTCCAACATTATGGTAATCATTTTCTGCATAAGACGAATTCCAGAAGGGTTGCTGTGAATTACACACAGTGGGAACACTGCCCGGCTCCATTAATAGGCAGCTCCAGTACATTTCTGAAAAAATACACTTATTTTACAGACTTTAATCAATCAAATCCGGAGTCATTTTATTTCAAAATGACACAAAAGCCCATGTCCAAAGTTAGACTTACCGATACCAAATTGCTGTATTCGAAGTCCTTTCTAGACAAATTAGCTGTAGATGGCTACGAATTATGGAAAGGAATAATTGACCTTAAATCGGTTTGGGGTACCAAAGTTTGGCAGGTACAAGGCACCGAGGCTTTGCACCGCGCATGTCTCATCCCGAATCACATGTTGTTTCTAAATTCTACTATTTCCCAAACAACATGCTTTGGATTGGCTACTTCTAAAAAATTAAATACACCAATTATCCCCGAATTGGAAGAATATTCAGGTTGGGGTAATTATACTGAATTGTCCATTCGTGAGTTACAAACTTTATTGCATAATTCATCCTTTAATGTATCCAGTTTGGATCCGAAGGGTTGGCTGATGTGGCATAGAAGTGCTGATTCTTGCCAACGTCGTTTTCTGGGTTTGGCTGAAGGGTTCACACAAGTCAGACCTGATCCCCGTTTTGAAACTGATTACACTGTCACCACTTACTCTGTGGGGAAACTGTGTCAGAATTGGTTACAACATTCCACTTTAGCTGCAGTTAAACTACATCTGTCTCAGTTGACTGATAATGTGGATTTAAATGATTTTATAAAAGGCCCGGCTAAGGGTAGGTCTAAATGGTGGATTTATGCAGTTTACAATGAAATTTGGAAATTTTCGCAAATTGAGGCTGCTAAGCGCCTAAGGGCGATTGACCAAGCAAATTTGGAAAAAGTGCTTGCAGTTGTCGATAACAGTATTAACATGCTTTCTTCCCGAATTTACACGTTGAACAATATTGTCTCTTCTGTAGTTGACATTGTGAATGATGAAGTGTCTGCATTGTACCATGGACAGAATCAATTGCGTTCTGTGATGCAGTTTGCATGGACACTACAGACTCTGAAAGCGGGTCGCGTGCCCTGGAGTTACATGAACGTGTCATCCCTATTTGCCTCATTTAATTTGACTGACAAGCAGCGCATGCTTTCCATGCGAGATGCATCATTTTCTATGTTACACATTGAAAAGTTAGAATCTTTGCCCCTTTCTGTAGCTGAGGCAGCTGCTGCTACATGGCTTATCCATGGTGTTATTACTTTACCATTTGCTTTGTATAAATTTACTAATTGTATGAGATATATTACAATAGGGCGATATGAACCACTAGGCAGTGCTTTCCTACATGAGGCATGGTCTTTACCATACACGTACAGATGCCTGAAAGATGGAAAGGAAGTGAATCTGAATGGTGAGGAATGCACACAGTCGCCTGACCGTTCCCTGATATGCAGACACATCCAGTTGCATGGTTCTTGTAATCAGGAACGGCCTAATTTAGCCTGTGTTTTAAAAGGCACACCGGTTCCTGCAATAGTTCCCACATTCACTTTATTGACAAGCGGTAGTTATTTACTTTTGAATAACGAGGAGTGTTGTGGGTTAATGGTCGGTATCGCCTATGTGGTTACTGTATCAGAACGTGTGGTGTGTTGCAAGAACGTGTTATATCCACCCACGCATGGGAATTCAGATGTTTCCATCTGGCCGCGCATCCCAACCTTGAAAGCGGAGTTCAATGGTATGTGCCGAATAAGGGCTCTTTTGTCTCAAAAAGAAGTGGCCCTGAGCTCGGCCCGTGAAACTTATGTACTTCACATAGCTAACACACGCACAGAGGTGCAGGCACTTTTAAATACTGGCTTGCCGTTTCATTTCTGCGAATTAGTTCATCAAATCTTTAATGCCTCTTCCACGTCTGGCTTGGCTCATTTTTTTAAATTAGTTAGTAGTGGTCTCGTGACTACATTTGAAAAGATTTTTGGTGTCATCCCCGCTTTCTTCCATTCAATATTTTCGAGTTTGTTTGGCGGATTCCCTGTTTTGCTGGCGTTAGCTGCAGGCGTTTTAATATTATTCTGCTTCCTAAAACATGGATGCCCATCCTGCGCAAGAAGCCGCTCAGCCCCTTCTGACACTGTTTTGCAACCGGATGCTTGATTACTATGGCACCCTGCCGTTTGCGACCTTAAGCACGGCATTTGGATTATCGTTTTGATTTTCCTATTTCACATGTGTCCAGCCTGTGTTTCATTGCTTGAGCTGCGATTTTGACTGGGCCATTGATTTGTGTCTTTGCTTGCCGTTATCTCCTGAAGTCGATTTTAATCACCTGATGGGCCCCGTAGTTGCTCACGAGTTGGTTTGTTCTGGCGAAAGGATTATGGCCTTGGCAGCGATGCATGGACTAATGGGTCAGTGGGACATACCCACAGCGGCGCATAAGTTTCTGGCACATAGCGTTCTTGAGAACCCACCGAGTTGTCCTCTGATGTTGCCAGAGGGTCCGGTGCTGGAGGAGCACGTATGTTCTTTCCCATTGCTTAATTGGATGGCTGAACTGTTTTCGGATGATGACAGTGATTTCATGTTGGAAGCTGTGGCTACCTATTTTGCATATTCTATCCACCCATGAGTGGCTTTGGAGACTTTCACTATACTGGCACGTGACTTTTTAGTAATTCTGAATGGTGCCTTTTTTTCTTACGGACATTCGACTTTATATGTTCTAGGCCTGTGATTTTATATTTGGCCTCAAGTTCGAGATTTTTTTACTTTTTGTTTGGCCACTATAGGCATTCATACATATTTGTGTATTGTTATTTTTTATATACATCTACATACATTTAGCTTGGCTCAATATTGTTGAACTCTGCTTTCATGTTATGCCTTTATTATATTATTGGCTTGTTTTTGACCGTCCTCGGATCATTGGGGGGGTGTCATATAGTTACTGATTTTCTATATATTGTGTTAAGTTAGCATGAGTTTATTAAATGTTTAAACAACATATTTTCCTTCGGCTTTAGTTTGCACACAACACATAATTGTTATTGTAGCTTTCAACCTAGACGAAAGATGTGATTTATTTGAGAATAATATGTTATTGCTCTGATATCAGTCGTGCTTGGTACACTTGGTACACTGTCTGCACACTGAGAGCTAAAGCCTCTAAGAATAACCTAACACAAGGTTGCTGGGAGGCCTGATCCTCGCACCACATTAGATATAACACAAATAAAGTTGCTGCCAACATTGGGCTCTACGCGGGTTTAAGATAGAGTTACTGAGAATGCACAAACACACTTGATGGTGCTTCGCATGCAGAGAGCTGGTGGCTGATGATGTGATCTTCTCCTACTGATATTTAGAGGTATGGGCCCGCCCTGCTAAAACCCAAATGAGACCTTCTTAGATATAATATAGTATGCTAAATAGGGTGCGCGAAATATAGGTGATACCGGTTTCTATAGATTTTTGCATTGTAATATGCTATCACCGTTCGATTACTATGGATTAGTGACTATGCTGATAACTCTGATTTTTATAATATGTATGCTGGTATTATATAAGATACTGCGTATGAGAACCTTGCATTGAAAAATAAATATTTCAAACTTGCACGTGTGTTCTTTTACTCCCCGTTGTGGTTTGAAATGATTATAGAGGGAAAGAGTGTTCATGTTTTCCACAATACCTGAGGTAACCCAAGTTCATGTTCTGGTTTGTCTAAGACATTGGGAGTTTGTTATGACCAATGAGACACTGTAGCTAGTTCGGTAAGGGGATTTTGGATACTAAGGTGGGTTTTGGGTCACCCTAATTCACCGAGGTTCCTGATCTCTGTGCACAGTTCTGTGGGAGAACGGAAACCCTGCTACAATGCTAGCCCACACAAAGCTATCTGCTTGCTTTCAACATGGCAGGCAGTGGCAGAACGTATTTTTTAGGGGAAATAAGATCTGCCTGTGAGTGAGAGATGTGTAAGTTAGAACTGAACAGCAAACATTAGCCTTCATTTGAATATTTAATGTTATGCAAAACCAAAAACAAATGAGGACTATAATATTTAAGCAGGCACCCGAGAGACAGAAGGGTTATTGCAAGAATACAGTGTCATGGAAACCTTTGGAAAACATCCAGCTGTTGTGAATAGCAGTCATTCCTTCAGCAGGGCTGGAGCAGAGCGCTTTTACCATACATAAATATGAGCTAGTTAATAATGATGTAAGTCAATTTACTAGTTGTTGTCACGAGGGCCCACGTTAGCTCCTATCAGCCTTTCTTCAATGCATTTTTATAGGGTATAACATATGCATCGGCAGCACATTATTTTGTATGTTTCTACATTAGTCTATGCGAGAGAGTTAGTAGAAACGAATATTTTAATACATGGAACTCCGGAGATCGGGAATACATTGTGATGGCATGAGTTGAAGAGTAATGGCCAGGAAAGAGCAGATAGAGGCTTTAAGATGTAATAAGTATCACTGACTATAAGATTTCACACCCTGAGATAAGGCCCCAGTTCACTTTGTTTCAGGCTTTTATCAAATGTTCGCTTATCCCTTCCATAGGGTCTTGGCACTATTTAGACTGTTATGCAGAAAATAGCCAGGTCCTCATTGGTTTATGACGATAATACTAACCTTGACGATCATGATTCAAATTGCGCCTAGATTTCTACTGCATGTGGATTAACCCTTTAAGTATCGTGAATACTTAGAGGGTATTGAGGATTAAGTTGAGGTGGTGCATGTAGCAGAAGATTCTGGTAATTACATTGGCTTAAGTGTTCACAACATCTGGTACATAATTACAACTGTCACATAATGAGTTACTTGGTCTGGAAAAGCTAAAATCGTCAGAGGTACTCAGCAATGATTTATATCTCGAAGTCTGTTATGAAGCTCTGTGGTTATACTGAATACGCAGCTACCTATGTTATATGGCATTTCTTTATTAATGTAATAACTGCACTTTCCCAATTGCTTTATTAACCTTCCTGCTTTCTCAAATTTGCTTGAAAATGCATCATTTGTCCACTCTTTTTTCAAACTTTTCCGTTGGGGACAACCCCCTCGAACCACACGTATGTTGTTGCGGCTCGCTCGCTATGCTTGCTCGCTGTGGTGTAGTATGACAATAGTTTCACACCACATCACTTTCAAATATCACCAGCCGCCACTGCCCATGTATTAGTAAGACACTTTTAATCACTCACTTATACAGTCAGTCATGCACCTAGTAAATCATCCCTTCAGTCACCATATACCCACTCATTCTTCAATATACCATGGCATATATATAGATATATATATATATACTAGCAGCCCGTCCCGACGTTGTCTGGGTATGAATTGCTGCCGGCCAGTAGTATATTGTTTTGTAGGATTTCGTTTTGATAGCATTTCTAATCTGTGACAGGCCTGTGAAACGCTTTGATTCACAGTGCACTGCTGATGCACTTAAGAGTGCGCGTTCAGTAGTGTGTGAACTCGAGTTTCCCTACTTTATTTTTCCTTGCAATATTATATAGCGCTAACTCGACAACATGGCATGAGCGCAATTTACATTACAGAAGAACACATTCATTTGTGGTAGGCACGGGGAGACAAAGCGATTTGCCTGGAATCACAGGATGTTGAAGTGATGCCGAGATTCGAACATAGCTCCCCAGCTCTAAAGTTTGCAATTCTAGAACTCGTGGCGGGAGGTGTGTCTAAAAGTGTATGTCGGTGCTGGCCATCAATGAGAGAGACCTGTGCATTTTTCAAATGGGTGGTGAAAAAATATGAATATGTTGCTGGAGATGTGGTCCGCCCTGCCACCAATGTACTTACCGGGGGAGGGTAAACACCCATTATTCCCAACTTTCTTTCCGCATACCATCACTCCGCATACTTTCATTACGAAAGTACCATGACTCTGCAATGCCATTATAATGCATAGCATTACATTTTATATGCTTTTACCAGGCCTACATTTACAACGAAATTCGTTGTAAATGCATGAATGGTAAAAGCATGTTTTTTATTTAATGTTGGATAAGGTAATTATGGGTATAGGGGTATATGTTTTGGGGTACTGAGGTATATGTTTTGGGGTGTTTGGGTATTTTAAGGGTTAAGATATCGTTTTTGGTTATGGGGTACTGGGGTAGTTTTTGGGTTCAGGGCTAGGTATGGGTTTTGGGGTATAGGGGTATTTTTAGGGTTCAGGGGTAGGTTTGGGTTTTGGGGTACAGGGGTATTTTAAGTGTTCAGGTCTAGGTTTGGGTTTTGGGGTACAGGGGTATTTTTAGGGTTCAGGGATAGGTTTGAGTTTTGGGGTACAGGGGTATTTTAGGGTTCAGGGGTAGGTTTGGGTTTTGGGGTACAGGGTTATTTTTAGGGTTCAGGGGTAGGTTTGGGTTTTGGGGTACAGGGGTATTTTTAGGGTTCAGTGGTAGGTTTGGGTTTTGGGGTACAGGGGAATTTTAAGGGTTCAGGGCTAGGTTTGGGTTTTGGGGTACAGGGGTATTTATAGGGTTCAGGGCTAGGTTTGGGTTTTGGGGTACAGGGGTATTTTTAGGGTTTAGGGTTAGGTTTGGGTTTTGGGGTACAGGGTACATTTATAGGGTTAAGATGGGTTAGTGTTTAAGGGTGTTGGGGTATTTTAAGGAGTAAGGGTGGGTTATGAATATGGGGTGCATGGGTATTTAAAGGGAGCAGGGTGGGATTAGTTTTTAGGGTGTAAAGGTTAATAAAATAAAATAATAAATAAAAATAATATAAAAAATGCAATTTAAAAGAATAAATTTTCTAATTAAATTTAAAAAAAATAAATATATATATATATTTATATATATATATATATATATATCTATCTATATATATATATATATATATATATATATATATATATATATATATTACCTACTGGCGGTCGCCAGTAGGTATATATAGTTAGGATTTTTTCTCTATGGGATTTTTGAAAATTCTATGTCTAATAACTTTGGCGTTTGTGGACGGAATTGGCTGACATTTTCAGGAAAATGGAACATTTTGTTTCTGAGCAGCCCCTGACAATTTGGGGGGGTTTCATCAAGGGGGGGCTGAGAAAAAAGGGGGGTCCCAAAACGCGTTTTTCCCATGTTAATTTCCATAGGGCGGTTGGCCTCACTTTTAGCTCGAACGGCTGAATGGATTTGCACGAAACTTGGCAAAATTGTAGGGACTGTTAGCCCGATGTGCCTTTGCTAGGTCTCAATATATGTGCTCCAGTGGATTTTGAGTAATTTAGGTTCAAAAAAAGATATATATCTGGGCGGAGCCTAACCACACATCTGATCTGATTGGCTGTCAGCACTTCATCCAAGAAGTGTTGGCAGCCATCTTGGGACCAATATACATGATAGCACCTCATTAAAAAGCATTGTAGTTAATAGAGGGTTTTAGGACTTTAGTTACATTATAAATCATTTGTTGATGGTACCATACTCGTTTTAGGAATTGTGGTGGGTTCTAAGGTGATTTTACCATGTGAAAAAACCTTCTGCTGTGATATCATGAATATTGTTTGAAAGAAAACTAATATCTCATGATTTTCCCACAGTGGTTTGGAAGGGGATCTATAAGCTAAACTGAAAGCATATTTTCTGTAAATTCACATTATCTTTCTCAGTCATGTGAAAATGAAGTCTGACATTCTCAGTAAAACATGTACATCCAACAAGGACAGAGACTGTCAGTTGATTCCTTTGTGTTCTACTGCAGCCTCCTAGAGTGTTCTAAAGAACAACTAGAGCGCTAACAGTCCTACTTATTACAAAGGTATGGCACACCTGAAGCCATCTTGATTGGAATAAAGTGGTAACTCTTAAAACATTTAATTTAAAAAGAAACAACATGAGGGGGTATATTTTGCCATAGAAAGTATGATTAGTGCTGCAGAATGAAAAATTAGGGCACATTTTGAGTGACTTCTCAAATCCTTTTCTATTTCATTAAAACATTCTGACATGCAGTCTCCCAAAATGGCCACCAGAGACAAAAGAGCCCAAATGTAGCCCAAATATCACCCAGATGTAGCCCAAGTATAGCCCAATGACAGAATGTCCCAGAGTGTTCTAAAGAACAACTAGAGCGCTAACAGTCCTACTTATTACAAAGGTATGGCACACCTGAAGCCATCTTGATTGGAATAAAGTGGTAACTCTTAAAACATTTAATTTAAAAAGAAACAACATGAGGGGGTATATTTTGCCATAGAAAGTATGATTAGTGCTGCAGAATGAAAAATTAGGGCACATTTTGAGTGACTTCTCAAATCCTTTTCTATTTCATTAAAACATTCTGACATGCAGTCTCCCAAAATGGCCACCAGAGACAAAAGAGCCCAAATGTAGCCCAAATATCACCCAGATGTAGCCCAAGTATAGCCCAATGACAGAATGTCCCAGAGTGTTCTATAGAACAACTAGAGCGCTAACAGTCCTACTTATTACAAAGGTATAGCACACCTGGAGCCATCGTGATGGGAATAAAGTGGTAACTCTTAAAACATTTAATTTAAAAAGGAACAAAATGAGGGGGTATATTATGCAATAGAAGGTATTATTAGTGCTGCAGAAAGAAAAATTAGGGCACATTTTGAGTGACTTTTCAAATCCTCTTCTATTTCATTAAAAAATTCTGACATGCAGTCTCCCAAAATGGCCACCAGAGACAAAAGAGCCCAAATGTAGCCCAAATATCACCCAGATGTACCCCAAGTATAGCCCAATGACAGAATGTCCCAGAGTGTTCTAAAGAACAACTAGAGCGCTAACAGTCTTACTTATGACAAAAGTATGGCACACTAGAAGCCATCTTGATTGGAATGAAGTGGTAAGTCTGAAAACACTCAATTTAAAAAGGAACAACATGAGGGGGTTAATTTTGCCATAGAAAGTATGATTAGTGCTTCAGAAAGAAAAATTAGGGATCATTTTGAGTGACTTCTCAAATCCTCTTCTATTTCCTTAAAAAAATTCTGACATGCAGACTGAAACATGCACTTTGAATACCAGCAGCAGACGTCCCTGGTGAGCAGTAGCTTTACTACAGTGATCTAATGTGCAACTAGAGTGCTAACATTCAGAATTCATGGCAAATGTGTGACACATCTGAATGCCTTCTTGATGGAACCAAAGTAAACAAGCATTGAAAATGCAATAGATTTCGCCCTCGTTTAAGTTAAAGCCATTCTGTTTGTAATGAGGTGGCTTTTTAGCTTTGCTTTTATTGGTGTTTTTTCAACTTTCATGTAAATAACATGCATCTGTATGCATATAAGTATATGTATGCATGCATTTATGTTTGTATTTATATTAGATATACAGATGATATATGTTTATATATGTATGTATATATATATATTCACTGAAAAAAACATAGGTTATAGACCATATATAGTTAGGAATTAGCATTTACAAAACCTTGAAAATTCACTGAAAAAACCATAGGTTATAGACCATATATAGTTAGGAATTAGCATTTACAAAACCTTGAAAATTCACTGAAAAAAACATAGGTTATAGACCATATATAGTTAGGAATTCGCATTTACAAAACCTTATTTTACTCACACAAAACCATTGAAATTCCATATATAGTTAGTTGCACTAACTATATATCGCGCACCCGCAATCCACTGCTGATGATGTCACATATTACATCATTCATGACATGGTCAGTGACATCACTGATGACATCACTGATGACATCTCAAATGACATCACTGATGACATCACTGATGACAACATCCAGTGACTGTATGTTTCTGTAAAGTTAAAATATGTCTTACATATTGAAGAATGAGTGGATGTATAAGTGTCTGGATGAAGGATTTAGTAGGTGCATGACTGACTGTATGAGTGAGTGATTAAATGTGTCTCACTGAGTGCATGGGTTAGTGACTAAACTGTCTTAATTTGTGCATCATTATGTCTGTTGTTCTGTAAACTGTTGCATGTGTTGATAAGTAGCTATATGAGTAACTATATGGGTTATTGATTGGTTGCCCAAGTATTTGTATGGGAGACTGAGTGTGTGTGGGTGGCTGGGAGGTGTATGACTCTGTGCATAGATGTGTGAGCAGTTGATTCACTAGATGTATGGTTTCAAAAGTGCATGTGGAAACAGCTGTATGGGCGGTTGACTGTGTGCATGAGTGTATTGGTGAGTGAATGGATATCTCAGTGCTACATGTCAAAGTAAGTACATATGTAAAACACAGTACATGTGAGAGTTGACATATGTAAATAACTGTGCATAAGAGCCAGTGAATGTGTGAGTGGCTGTATGGATCATTGTGAACTTGTATCAGGGATTGTATACGAGAGTAAATATGTGTTAGTATATGTTTGAATAAGTAAAGTTTGTATAACTGTATAGTTGAGGAAATGGAGGTGTGATTGATTCTTTGCATGACTGACTAGGTGTGTGAGTAACTCCATGGATGAGTGACAGTCTGTGAGTGTCTGTTTACACTGATTGTATCTAAGGTTATATTAGAGTCTGAAGAGGTTCATCGTATTATCACATGAATGATATCATCAGTGATGTGATCAGTAATGTCAAATGAGATGTCATCAGTGATGTCATCAGTGATGTCATTTGAGATGTCATCAGTGATGTCATTTGAGATGTCATCAGTGATGTCATCAGTGATGTCACTGACCATGTCATGAATGATGTAATATGTGACATCATCAGCAGTGGATTGCGGGTGCGCGATATATAGTTAGTGCAACTAACTATATATGGAATTTCAATGGTTTTGTGTGAGTAAAATAAGGTTTTGTAAATGCGAATTCCTAACTATATATGGTCTATAACCTATGGTTTTTTCAGTGAATATATATATATATATAAATACACAGTATCGACAGATTTGAGGCTAGGGGGTATAGCAAGCAACTGCTACAGAACACCCTAGATAGGGTAAGGACACAACCCAGACAGACCCTGTTTGTTAAGAAACATAAACCCTCAACCAACGTAGAAAAATTCAGGATGGTTACACCATACTCTAAAGATTGTCAACAACTGAGGAACATCCTGAAAAAACATTGGCATATACTGCAAAAGGATAATATCATAGGGAGTGATATACCTGCAAATCCCCTAATCACTTTTAGAAGGGCACGTTCGTTTAGGGATACTTTGGTACATAGTCACCTGTCACCTATCCCCACACGCACAGGCAAACTGAAAGACGTAAAAGGTTTCTTCCCCTGTGGTCGATGCAAGGCCTGTGCCAATAGTAAAAGGGTTTATTCTTATGAAATCGTGGGTTGTAGAACCAAAAAGAAAATCAAGCAATTCCTTACCTGCACTTCCCCATTCGCAGTCTACTGCCTCCTCTGCCCTTGTGGGCTCAGGTATATAGGCAGCACCATAAATCCTGTGAAATTGCGCATTTTAGAACATATGCGGGCCATAGTAAACAGAGATTTCACATACCCTGTCGCAAGACACTTTTCCATCAAACATAAGAGCGACAGGAACCTGTTACAGTATTTCTGCCTGGATGCAATTTCTGACAACATCAGGGGAGGGGATAAACTACAAAAACTTCGCAGGTTAGAATCCCGTTATATCATAGACTGCCAAACAAAGGCCCCCTTGGGATTGAACTGTGGGGAGGAATTGACTGTACATTTAGGGAGCTAAGTGACAACAATGCCATGCAGTATCTCCAGTGTGGACACGAATGTAATAACAGCTAAATGATAATGGTTTCTGCAATGTGCGTCTTTCTGTGAACAATGGTTATTAAGTGCTTTAGAATGAACTGAGAGATTTTGATTGTTCAGATAAATATTGCACTACGTACTTATTTCTTTTGGTATTTTCAGGATTACTGTTTAATATTTTGCAACTTTTTTTTAATATTTTGGAATTAATCATTCAACACTGATTGGTAAAAACTAATATACGGGGCTAATGGAAATTTAAATGGCAACCTTCGAGTTGCCACAGGCCGATCCACGGCAAGATCTCAGTCCACTGCCCATCGTATTAATGAGAGGGTTATTTGCCGATCCACGGCAATATTACTTTGTAAATTCCTCGTTTTTAATGTGTGAGGTCTTTAAATGATTATGAATAGCAGCAATCACTAGATGAATGAGTGTTGTTTAATCACAGTCATGCTACTGTAGAATTATTTGCACTAGCAAGATGGCGCTCACGCGTCAGTCCTCTCTCTATGCTTACCATCGTGAGTTGTTTGTGTATTTTGAAATAAAATGGCGCCTAATCGCGCGTTGCGGTGTAACAAACATTGAGGAAGGAAGCGTGGCTTCCGAAACGCGTCTGTGCGAGTAAAGTTGCTTCTAAGGAGAATTCCCGTGTGTGCTGTCCTTATTTCCACCCGGGATCGGGAGGGAGAGAGCTTTCACATTTTGAAGCGCGAAGCTCTGACGCGCTTGGACTAGCACCCGCTGTAAGAGTGCCCCGGACTTTGGAGCAGTGAGCCTTGATATATAAATACACATATATACAAACATACATTTGATGTTTTAATAATGTACTTTTACAATGTATATGACTTTACCACACATGCATTTGCGTTATAATGGCATGCGTGATAAAGTCATATGCGTTGTAAAAGTTTTAGAAATGATGTCTTTGCCGAGTAATAGTCCCGCGTTATAAAAATTGCGGAGTGATGGTATGCAGGATGTTGGTTTGCGGAATATCATCACATATTCCCGGGGGAGGGATAGTCCCTTTCTTGCTATTTCCGTGGAGGCGGGCCTTGTGGCCGGATGTGCGTGGCGCGAGGCCTGTGCGCAACAGAAGTGGAAAATCTCCAGTGTGCGCTTCAGACGTCACCGGAAGTTAAGGCGAGATTACATTTCCTGCACAATGGCCCCTGTTTGCGCTCCTTCTGGCCCTTGGGAATAGCGCCATGCCTGACCTCCATACAGTAAAGCAGGTGCACTTCACTGGGAGCGCGGGGCAAGCACACCCGGAGCTGTAATGTACAGAACCTGGAAAGAAAACACAATGAAATATTGGGCACAACTCGCGCTTTTTTTCCCCATAATCCCGCACCCCGCACCCCGCACACGCCCACGCCCCAGCACACGCCCACAGCACACGATATGAGACATGGCATGAAGGGCGAACGTACCATACGCCCCCTGCATTTGTCATGCCCCCAGCACACACCCACAGCACAACGCAGACACGCCCAAAAGGGACTACTTTGCTGGCACGGTTCTTTTACCTTTTAAATGTATATGGTGGGCGTCTGCATAGCCTATGTTCTTCTGGTGCAACTGCCCTTTCCAACGCTGTATTGGGTGTTGTGATTGGTGCTGTGGTTCCTGAGATTACCCGCCTCAAAAGTTTGGGCTCTCTCTTTATTAGTTTAGTATAGATATTAAACATATTTAAACTTTTAAGAAACACTCAGCCACTGGATGATGTCATCAGTGATGTCATCAGTGGTGTCATTTGAGATGTCATCAGTGATGTCACTGACCATGTCATGAGTGACGTATTATGTGATATCATCAGCAGAACTAACTATAACGGCTGAATTTCTCTGGTTGTGTAATTATAACATCCCTGAAACCTGTGTTTTTTCGGTGAGTTTCTAAGGTTTTTTAAATGCTAAATTCTAACTATAACATCGCTGAAACCTATGTTTTTTTCAGTGCATTTTAAAGGTTTTTTAAATGCTATTTTCTAACTATAACGTCCCTGAAACCTATGTTTTTTTCAGTGAATATACACACACATACAGATCATAGTTATAGCTGACTGTGTACTATACAGATTTCATTAACTTAAAATAGCATTGTTTGTAACTGTTTGGAAAACAGCGGAGAATTATGAAGGGTGGGGTCATAAAGCATAAATTTACCCTGTTTGATTTTATGCTCAATCTGTTTGTATAATCAGAGAATGATAAATAATCTGTAATATTAATGTATGAAAAAAACTAGTCCAACTAGGCATTTCAGATAATACAAAATACTGAATGATTTTTGCTAGCAGATGTATGGATTTTGAACAAAGTTTTCTCACTTAAATATTTGTATTCTTAGTATGCTGATTTGCCCATAGAAAAATGAAAGTTACATTGTAAGTTCTACATGCTGATAAACATTTTGTGAATACACATGCTCATTTAGACTAAAATAAAGAGGTTTGTACCCTACAGTTTCATTCATGGAATCAATAAAGCTAAAATATAAAAACGTAGTTAATGGATAAGTTAAATTGAATATTTTTTAATCTATCACTTTTGTAAAAAAAATAAACAAAACATTCTTCATACCATTTGTGAAGATAAACTGCTGGGGTCTGTGTCTTCAACAGGTTCGTTTTCAGCATGATCTGTCAAAAGCAAACACCTTCATGTATTTTTTTTATTTTTATTTTGTGAATCGTTTTATTCAGCTTTACATATAACACCAACTAAGCGCATTTCTGAAACATTTTAAAAGGAAGGAATAATTATAAAATACTGGCCTTATTATCCAATTATGTTCAACAAAGTAAATACAACATGGTTGGTCAGTGTTGCTTTCACTTCCATTTTAACCCCTCGTTATAACTCACCGATAAATCGCCACTAAACAGCATAAACTGCTAACTTTTGCAGAGTAAGTAACTCACTGAGCATAGGTGGACACCAGCATTGCCATATGGGGGGGTGGCAGAATAAATCAAACAAGACATAAGGGAATACGAACATGAGACATCACAGTGCGTTGACCTGTTCAATCATTTTATTATACATTACTGAGGTGGCAACTCATAATTTTTTACTCTATAGTGCCAGTGACATTATATCCCACATATTCACACCTGAAAGGTGTTTGTACAATGCTTGATTAGTCACCAATAAATTCTGGGACATGTGTACAAGCCCCAATCGCCACCAAAGGAACGTCACTTTTACCGACGTTGTGGTTGTAATAAGTAAGCATTGTAGTGGTTTGGCCCTAGCGTGGGCTGGATGTGTTGCACCCATGCGCTCGGATCAGGCGTGGTCTGGGCGTGCCAATACATGGAGCCATGGTCGCCCGAGGCCCCTTGCGATCGGATTATCACACTGTGTGGATGTGAAATTTATTAGCAGCACTAACCAAATACCTGCATAGCCCAGGCCCCAAGCGCCCGTCAGTGCACAAAATCACACTGGGCACGAGTGCGGAGCCGGATCCACGCTCCTGCACAATCACTGCAGCGCCGGCAGCACACCCTCAACATCGCACACACAACCTGAACACTTAGGAAGAGCAGGCATTGCCGCCTGCATTTGCCGGCCTATGCCGACTTTAGAATCTGCAGGAGAGGTGCCCGCAGGACTGTCGATGTGCACAGACAATCAGCTGCAGTGGATAAGAGCACGACCCCCGGCTGTGGCTGAAGGCCTCTCCCTGCATGCGCACAATGCTCGGCCCTGCCCAGAAGAGCAATTTGAGGCCCCACCATGCTGAACTTCGCATGCAAGACTGGTGCTGGGCCCTATAAACCAAGAGTGAGGAGGCAGCACATATCTTGTGTCTGGAGGCAACCAGCATACTAGAGACACCCCAAAGGAGTGCAACCTGCAGGACAAGCTTTAAAGGAAGACACAAGGGATGTCGCCCAATAGAAGACTTTTGTTCCTCATGTTTGGCCACACAAGCCCACCTGGGACAAAGGAACATACCTGCACCACCAGCCAGCACCTACAACCCCAAACAGGCCACCCCTACTATACAGGAGCGATACCCCAGGAGGAGAAAATGTGAGACCTCAGCCAAATGCTGACCAACAACCTGTCCACGTGATCACCCAGCACGCTCCAACAGGGGTCCTACCCCCATTCAGCGAGGCAGCGGACCCCACCACTGAATCCCCATAGTGGAAGCCGTGGATGGGGTGGCTAGAAAACTATTTCATAGCAACAAGGGAGACAGACGGGGCTGTGAAACGGACAATACCACAGTAGTGGTGCTCAACTCACACTTTGACCCACAGCTGAACCCCAACTTCGAGAGGTTCAAGCTGCATCAAGTCCGGGAGAGGGAAGGGGAATCGATTGATGCATTCTACGCACGACTGAGAACGCTGCCTGGCACCTATGTCACGGACGACCAAGCCACTGAAGAAACTTGCGCCTTAATAATCAAGGGCGTCTGCAGCAGGACACTGCTTGGACTGATACTGAGGCAGTCCAACATACCCCTCACCAACATACTGGTCCTGGCTAGGACACACAACCTCTCCTCAGCCAGATCCAATGAGATGGACCTTACCCTGATGCGCCACCAGAGAAACATGCAACTGTTAGGACAGAGAAGGTGGATGCCGTGAGGATGCGACACTGAGGGAGCAGACCGCAAGGCCATCTCCCCCCAACCCTGAAGGGCCAATGTGGGTACTGCTGACGCGAAGAACACCCAGCCCATGCATGCCCCGCCCAAGGTCGAACATGCTCCAACTGCGGTATTCTGAATCATTTTGCGTCTGCGCCACCTATCGAGCGCCTCATTGGCAACGTCAAGCAGTGCCAAACGAACCGAACAGGCAACATACTGAGTGGAAGACACGTCAAGCAAAGACAATGATGCCAAGACTTACCCGGTCTCCTTCACCAAAGAAATGAAAAAACAGTAAAGACCACAGCCCATGTGCACCGTAAAGATAGCCTGATCGGAGGTAAAGGCGGTTATTGACATGGGGGCCTCCATGAATGTCATGGGGGTACAGCAATACCATAAACTGCAACCCAAGCCTGAGCAGACACCATCCAGGATGAAGCGCTTTGCGTATGGGAGCGACTCACCTCTGCCGCTGAGTGGTAAGATGACCATACCAATCCGGTCGGAAGATAATGAAATTATCACAGTTGTCCATGTCATTGACCAAGAGGATGATACACTGATCAGCATCCACACAGCCAAGGACCTAGGGCTGGTGACGTTTGCATGGAGTGCACAAGCGTACCAGACGGAAAAGCTGCTGGACCATATTTTGAACAACAAGGGCTTCCCAGTGTATAATACAGTGGGTCCACAGTATATGTGAAGCCACTTTCAACATGTTAGCTTTTAGGCCAGACCTAGCACCACAAATGCAAGAAGCACCATCTGTACAGATTCCAACACAGTTTTCCCATTTTAAGCCATGGATACTCAGGAAGTCACTGATAATGTCAAGCAAATCGGATCCTGTTGCTTGCCCCTTGATTTGCATGCAAAATAAAAAATCTTCAATAATAGTGTTTCATAAAAGTATCGAACATACACAATTAAATGGGCCTTCTTGGACACATCAGTTACTTCATCCAACTGCAAAGCAAACAAAATTGATTTCAAATAGGCTATGAGCTGTCCCTGGATATCTTATGACATGTCAGAGATGGGGTGGGAAACTGTTGTGTCTGAGATGGGTTTTGAACTTCCCTGCTGCTTTTTCACCAAGCATTATCCTAGCCACGTTGAGCAATGCTGGAAAAATCGCCTTTTCTCTGTCTACAAAGGGCCTTTTGTTTTTGGCGATTTGATATGGTACTTGGTATGATGCTTTTATTGCATTTGCTGGAGTAATTGCCACATATTTCATCGCTTCTTTCTGCTGCGTTATCTCTTGCAACTTCCTGGCAAAAAAAAAATCTCTACTTTTTCCTGCCAGAGACCCATATTTCATTTCAAAGTGATGCCTTAGTTTGGTTGGCTTCAAGCTGTTAGCTACGATCACACCACAAACTACACACTGCAGTCTACTTTTTCCACTAACAACAAAGCAGGTGAAACCAAAGTCCAAATAGGAGTCATCATATTTCCGTGTTTTTGCTGCTTTTCCCTCTCCATCTGTTTCTGTTTCAGCCTTTTGCTTGAACACTCTACCACCTTTTGGCAGCAAGAAATGTTCCATGTCAAAAGTGCGTTTAACCTAAGATACATAATTCCGAAGCTTCATGTTAATGAACAGTAAATGGCTGCAATTTTACAGCTGCATGAGGTACAGCAAGTTTTAAACTTTGTAGTTTCAAAAAAATCTATCAAAAATATCTTCTTATATTAAAAATAAAATAAATTTGGATAAAATAATAATTTCATTGTATGTGGATAAAAAGTAATTCCAGCTCATACAGGCTTTAAGTAGGTGCTCCAAAAATTGCTGCAATATGTATATGCTGTATGCCACTGATGAGGCTCTGCAAGTTACTTGTTCAAAGGTTATTTAGGGCAGACTTCAGTACTGCCCCTTCACCCATCACTCAAAAACAAATGCATACCTTCACTTGCTCGGATGTGCATGCTTCTTGAATAGGAGTCCTCTGCCTAGCGATCAAGTGGCTTTTTTCCTTGCAATGAAGAGAAAATGTTTGAGAAATATCACTTGCATGTTTGCAGTATATTTCGCATGAAACATCATGAATGTTTTCCTGAGATCAGAATCATAGTGATGGGCAAGGGAGTGAATGACATGACTAGAAGTTACCTGCTGTCTTATCTTAAGGGCAAATAAAATATTCCATGATCTGCAAGTTATTAGTTTGAAGTCCTAATGCCTGGTTAGATAGTCTGACAGGGCCCTGACCTTTGCTTATAGGCATGTGCCATATTACAGACGGAAGGCAAGGGTAAAAAAGCACTGGGAAAAAGAACACATTTTACAGCATCAAAAAGGGTTCATACAACGTATGCTGCTGAATGGCATCTGGAAAGGGATAAGGAGGACTCCTTGGATACTCCATACTGCCACACTGCACCTGTTTAAACTTTTGTATGAAAAATATTAATCTTTCCTATTCCAATGCTAAAATGCCATTGGGTAAGGCACCAGCTTGATAAAATTGGGGAAAATGAGTGCCAAACAGTAGCCCAAATGTAGTCCAATATTGCTAATCCCAGGAAGGAGTGCCAGGGATAGCATCAAGCAGGCAGTAAATGGAAATGCGTTGCTGGACTATGTCATAGAGGTGATCTGTGCAGAATGTCTGCTCCTGCTAACTGTTTACTTTCTCTCCGAGTCCTCCAAGGGAGGGTAGTACCCTGAAGCATAGCAAGATACAAACAAGGGAAATGGCTATTTTGGCTGCTACTCAGGTAGTGCACTAGAGCAACTATGAAGGATCAACAGGGCTCTCGGGGTTTTGGCACCTGGTGCCACTACACCTGCTGCACCAATAGCAGTACCTCCTCATCTTTCTTCTCAGTATGATGCTCAGTCACAATCAGGTGGGCAATAGCATGTCACTCCTTTCAGCAAACTGAACTTCACCTTCGGTTTTAACGTTTTCAAAAAGCGTGCAGTAACAGTGACATTTGGTACAGTTGGAGGCACCGTTATAGCCCATGGATTGGTGTTTTAAGAAATGGCTGATTCTCAACATTTTCAGGTAACTTGGATAGATACTCCCTATAAATATTTTAATGTATTCTATTCTTTTTCCAGTTTTGTGCAAACATGACCTGGAGATATTGGAGCACTTTACTCAAACACTAGTTACTTACATTACAAAAATACACATTTCTTTCATTATTTTATGCACAGGGTGATTAAGTGATTTTCTCAGAATGACAGGCTGTTGAGCCAACACCGAGACTGGAACCTGGTTCCCCAGTTATAAGTCGGCAGCTCTGGTGTATTTTAAGCAAACCTAACAAATACAATTGCTAATGTAACAACCTGGTATTTATTTACATGGGCTCGGTTACCCTTCTCCAACCTGTGAAACCGCATGACAAACTTGTGGTAAATGTGATAGGGCAGAAAGCATCAATCCAAGTACAGCATGCAAACAAGCACAGTGGACGAGCGCAAATTAAAAAAGGGTTGGGTTTGCTAAGTGTGATTACCTTATAAAAAAGGAGTTCAAATGATGCATTGTACAGCATAAATTTTAGAGAAAACGTACTACATAATAAAAGATAATGGTTTTAAATGGTACATTTTACTGCGAAAGTATTCCTCAAATATAATTCCCAATTTGCCTTTTATCCAAAGAAGCCTACTACCCCAACGTCAAGCCCAGGGTACTTTAACACCTGTGCTACCTAAAAGACCTTCTCATTGATAACAGGAACCCCAAACTATGGGGACCAGGAGATCACAGTGCGTAGGAGAGTACAGCTGCGAAAGCAGGTGATGCAGTTGCCTATGCGGCACCAGCAGTCAACAAGACTGGAAAAAACAGTTCGATATAGCTTTTGGCACTTACAAACTTACATAAGGATTTGAAGAAGGCTTGATTAATATTAACAAACAAACATATTTGCTCAAATGTTTCTAGGGCTTTTGCCATCAACACCAGAGGCTCAGGTTTAAAAGTAAAAACGCTTTAATCAATTGTATATATAATTGCATATGACCCAGCTACTGTTCACTTGAGATTGATATTCAACTCTCAAAAGTGTTGTTTTTCATGGGGTAATTTAAGAATCTACAGAGAGTCATGTTGAAGTGAAGGTGCTCAGAATCTGGTAGACAAGAAACACTTCTTCGCTAGAAATAATTAACAAACTTTCTAAGCAGCATCATACTGGGATAATTGCTCACCCACCAGTTATAGATCAGAAGACAAAGATGAAAGTCCATAGAGAGAGCACCGAATGAACACCTCATTGAGAATTCCTTGGTGGTATGATAAGGTACTTTCATGAAACAGTGGGGGTTTAAGACACAAGACAGGCTTATGTTTAAAAAAATAGAACTAATTAAAACTGAATGTTGTTGCCTATTTTACTTCAGAGCAATGTCGTCTCAATCAATCAATCAATCAGTCATTTGTTAAGCGCACTAATAAAAATATATAGGGAGACACCCTTTATAAAGAAAAGGGAATGGGTTTGTAATCAACAAATAACAAGAGTTCCCTTTTCCTGGTTGTAAGTGACAGATAAGACTAGTCCCATAGTCCTTCTGTCAAATTGTATTTTACGATAGCCTGTTGAGTATAATCGAATTCGAGTCCAACACCACAAAGTAACGAATTTACAAAAATATTGTCAGTATAGATAATTTGCTTTCCCCACATGAATATTCAATATTCGTAATTTTAAACAATTTCAGATCTGCATCAGTAGTGAACAAAAGATATTAAAAAGAGGTTTTACAATTTTTATATATGAGGTTTATTATAGCAAAATACTGTTTTTTTACATTCATTAACATTCCATAAAAACAATTTATCACATACAATTTATTAAAAACATGATAATACATTTCTTTTTTTTTTAATTTCAAGAAAAAGCACAAAACTGTCGACGTGGCGTTTCGGTGAAAGAGTTGCTCACCTTCTTCAGGACAATGCTTTCTAAGGTTAAAAACAATTTATTCAGTAAATTTCTTGTTTCAGTTCAACTATATTGGCCTTAGATTGTGGTACCGGAACCTTCCTGGGGCACCAGTCGTTCAATTATATTGTTTATCTCTAGGGCCGGACTTTGTATATATCCTCTGCTCCTAGTATGTTAAGGTCATTTTCATATGGTCAACTGAATTATAATGAGCTCAGACAGTGTAGGTCATTAATATCTTCTATTCAGCAGCATGCAAAAAATATATTCCTTTCATTTTTCAATTGGTTCTTGAAGGCGCTCAAAGTATTTCCGCCTACAGTCTTTTTTACTGGGCAGTTGTGGTCCAGGGTTAGATTTACTTAGAGTTATGTACTGATGTGGTCCTCTTTATTTGTAGTTGGTCTGCATCCTTGGTTGGCCTGATTTTATATTTTCAAGAGATTTTGTTAGTCTCTGAACACCGCTTCCACAACCGTCCTGTCTCGTGGCTGCAACTGAGTTGATATTAAGATATTAATGACCTACACTGTCTGAGCACATTATAATTCAGTTCACTAGATTTAGCAACAACTATCCATATGAAAATGACCTTAACAACTAGGAGCAGAGGATATATACAAAGTCCGGCCATAGAGATGAGATAAACAATATAATTGAACGGCTGGTGCCATGACCCTAGGTGCATAACTAAATTGGCTTGGGTCACCTTATCAGCCTGCCACAAAGGCTATTCAAATCGGACATCCCTTTTTGGTCTGCGGTGCTATTAAATATTTTTAACTACACCCTGCGAACACTGACAATCCCGGACTTATGGCGGGGCGCAATAATTCATCCCATCTACAAATCTGGTTCACGAGCTATGCCCAACAACTACAGATTAATCGCCCTACTGGACATAGAGGCAAAACATTTTGCAGGACTCATTCTGGAGGATCTAAGGCAATGGGTAAAGGACCACGATCTGATTCCTCTAAACCAGACAGGGTTTGTTGCCAATTCAGGAACCATGACAAATTTACTGGCAGTTTCCACTATAATCGACAAAGCTTTATCAACAAACAGGATGGTCTTCTGCTGCTTTGTCGATTTTAAAGCAGCGTTTGATAGAGTGCCCAGGGCGGCCCTCTGTAAAAAATTGACCCAGTGGGGCATTCCAAATGAAATATTGAACACAATTATTCAACTCTACTCTGACACATGGGTCCGAGTGAAGCAAGGGTCCGGCTCGCATCTCTCGCGAAAAATCATGACCTCACGCGGTGTCAAGCAGGGATGCGTGCTGGCCCCTCTTCTCTTTAACCTATTCATAGCCGACCTGTCAAGCACTCTAGACAAGGTAAATAGCCATCCACCTAAAATAGGAGGTGCGGCATTATGTAACGTTTTATACGCCGACGATTTGGCCTTGTTCAGCCTCACTAGAGTAGGGTTACAAAGGCTCCTTGCTGAACTATCACAATACTCGTCTGACAACCAGCTAGAAATTAACATGGAGAAAACCCTGATAGCCCCATTTGGCAAGAAACACCACAGCGGTGGTGGTTAGTCAATTAACAATACAAGCCTTTCGATTGGCCAATCATACAAATATTTAGGCGTCCATCTGGACGCAAGGGTCAGCTTCCCAAAGCAAAGCAGTGTGATCGCAGCTAAAACTACGGCCTTAGTGGTATCCTTAGCCAAGCTATCGAAGAAACTCTCAGGCCCAACCTTTGCCCCTTTATTAGAAGTCCTTAGAGCAAAAATTGGGCCAACACTTTCTTATGGCATAGAGATCTTCAAAGGCAAAATGAATACTGCCCTTAACAAATATACAACTAAAATCCACAGGAAGGTACTTCATTTACCGAGCATTGCTTCCCCGGCTCAGATTAGACTAGAGCTGGGATTAACCAACTATGAAGCCTCTAACGTTGGCACTTACCTTAAGCTATGTCATAAATTAAGACAGGCCGAACCAGGCACACTAGAATCCCTAATATGGAAAGAAATCAACGAGACTAACCCAGGGGGAACATTTGGGCACCTTCTGAATGATTATATCCATCAAATGTCAGCTGTCGATCTTTGGGCTCTTAACCCCAGTCAGACTGTTTTTAAAAACATAATCAAAAAATGTGTAAGACTGAAATCTCTGGCTTTAGATAAAGCTCTTGTCACGAAACGCAGTCACTCCTGGGCGGTAGTTAACTCCTACAAATGATTGACCCCTGCTGCCTACCTCTCCACGACATTTTCGCTTTATCTAAAGCGCTGTCTGATTGCCCTAAGATTGGGAGATTGGTGCTTTCTCCAAAATCATCCCACCTGGCGTCGTAAGAAGGAAGACACAACATGCAGAGGATGCGGGTCAGCAACAGAAACAATCTTGCACGTGCTCTGCATCTGTCCCTCATTCAATTTCCAGCGCCGATGCCTGCTCAAGCCAGAATGAAACAGGCTTGGTATTCGGACCTGCAGGCATGCCATTATCGCTGCTCTGTCTCCAGATAACATTGTTTTAAACATAAACCTGTCCAAATTCATTCAGCACGCTTATCGCAACCTAGATAAAATGGACATTGCTGAGGACATATAGCTGATTGTCAAGATTGAACATGTACTTTAATAGAACTTGCAATAACGGGGAGAGTTAATTTACAAATTGAAAGGTTTTAACTAGTATGCTTACGGTCACATTTTATTCTTTTATCATCTTTTATTCATAAAACTGTACACAATGTGATTTGTGCAATCTTTTAAAGATATGTTTTTTATATCTAAATAAAGAATTACTACTACTACTACTACCTTATCAGCCCCTGTACAGTGTACTATAGGTACCCAGGGCATAGGTGCATCCAAGGCCTACCAGGGGCTGCAGCATATATTTTGCCACCCCTGGCTGGCTATTCAAACTGACACAACTAGCTGATCACTCAGCTGGGGCAAGGTCGTGTAATCACCCCTTGCTTAGATATAGTATACCTATATCTAAACCTATATCTGGACATATATATACCTATAAGTCACTCCTATGGCAGGCCGTAACAATCCTGGAGGCAGAGTGCTTGGTTTTATGTGAGATGGTGATCTAGCATGAGCTGAGCCTGTCTGCAGCTGTCGGGTCCAATTCCGTTAGCTGTTCCGGGATATTGCCACACCATATACTCTTAAGTGCATTATAATCCTCGCGGTTACTTGCTAACTTTGGTTTGGTTTTATCAAAACATGTCATGTAAGGTGTCATACACTTTGGAATACTACCCCCTCGCCCCAGTCCTGGCGACGGGGGTAGCATTCCACCCTTCTAGAGGGAGAAGACATGTTACTTTGCTTAAACGCGGTTAAATCTAACCAAAGCCCCAGCATCACAAAATGGATGCTGCTGCCACAGACACGAGTCTGGCCTCCTGCTGCTGACCGAAACTACGGCAGGGGAGGCCTGGACAATAGATATCCTGTCATAGGGAGGTGTCACACCACCCCAGACAGGAGATAGTGGATTGTAGCAGGGAGTGTTGAATGAAACTAGACACTGTCTGGGGAGCACAAGGCTTCCCATGCTTAGTCCAGTTCAAACCGGTGCTGGGACCCTCCAGTCCCAGCTCTGGCGCGAAACTGGACAAAGAGAAAGGGGTGTAACCACCCCCTTCCTGGGTCCCACCCATAGGAGGGACCTAGCAGGTAATCCTGCCCGTAGATTTGGAATAAAGGTAGGAGCTGTGCAGATGCACATCAGATTATCATGACTGAAACTTATGACATGAAACTCTGGACCCTTTGACATCCCACTCGACGTGGAAGACTGAAGAATCTCCCTTGTGGTCAAGGAGTGACCACCCTGTGCAAACAGGCACCATCCAGCGCCTCACCGTTTGCTTTGTTGCAGTTCCCGCCAGAACTCGAGCAACAGAGATCAACAAGACCCAGCGTTCCTGCCTTCCAACAGCTCGATCCACAGTCCCAGCAAGTCTGAGACCCATGGAGGCGACCTGAAGCGTGGGGCTGGCCATCTTGGAAAAACTACGAAGTGCTGACTATGCAGCTTCCGAGGCTTCCTCGACGCTGTGCATTGGAGTTTGAGAAGCCCCAGCCCCGAGCAGCTTTTGCACCAAAGCTCCCCCCTCCACACTAACCGAGTGCTGCGTGGGGCCCTTCTGCATCTTTCTGCTTGACGCGTTGGTCCGGTCGCTTGCCTGTTGGCTAGCGGCCCCAGTACTGACGAACCTTTGAATTTGCTCTGCCAGTCTGGTTGCTCTGGACTGGCCCTCGCTCCCCTGAAAAGGAGCACCCGCTCTGACCTTGCTGGTCCGAGTAAGAAGCGATCTTCGAATCCTGCGTGGGTTGCGCTTGCCAAGGTTTGTTTGCTCCAAACCGGAAGCCGACACCGCCGACAGCGAGAACCTTCGTGGGACAGCTCGTGATCCACTCCTGGACATCCTCAGTGCCCCAGAGTCCACGTGGCAGCGGAGACAAGCTTCTTGACAACCACCTGATTGCGCCCGACGTTGCCTTGTTCCTTCCTGGTTCCACCGTGGTCACTGCTGAGTGACCCAGACTCTCTGCTTTCAGGTACTCTTCATCTTCGATCCACCATTGGATCGCACCGGACATTTCTCTTCTGGCCGCCTGCAGCATCTTCATCTCCAGGCTCCATAGATCTACACGACGAAAGCCAACACGACTTTGCACCTGTGCACCCACTTCCTGTGGGTGAGGTAACTCTTGAACGCTGGTGCTCCTGTAGTGGTATACACCTCTAGTGTCTAAGTCTAAGGTCTTGTACTTCTAGTCCAGTCGGAAGACTCCTAAAACTGTAACTCGATAACTTTTACGCACCATTGACTTTGCATTGGTGCATGTGTGTGCTTTTAGCGCTGCACCCGAATCCCGCGGGCTTTTTCGGACTTCATCACTGCTAGCCCCGATTAGTCCCAGAGATTCCCCCGGCCCTAGGCCTGACCACTGTTCGATTAGTGATACTTATACCACTTATTTAGTATATGGGTTGAGTGGCCCCTGGCCTCATCCAAATTGTGCAACTTTCATATGTTTTACTGTGCTTTTGTTTAAACGCTTGTGCTTCTATACTCAAAAAGAGTACAGGGGATTATTCTGAGAATAAATACATATATTTTTATAATATATAACTTGTGTGGTGTCCTTTCATTTGATATTACAGGATTGTGTTTGGTAAAACAGCTGGCTTCACATGCCCTCTTGAGTTTAGCCTGAAGGCTGCTTAGTCCATGCTACCCCTAGGATAGCTTGTCTATAAGGTTGACTTACAACCACCACCATAAGGGGTTGTTTGGACTGATGCAAGGTGCCCCCAGAATTGGAGACATCATATATCAGGCCAACTTCTCACAGCCAAGAATCAAAACGCATTTGCAATGCAATAGGTCTCGCATTTGTGAGAGTTTAAACTATTGGTATTGTAAATGACAAAGCCTTTCTTTATCTATTTTAAAAACAAAACAGAATAAAAGGCATTGTCATTTACAATACCAATAACGCAAACTCTTGTAAATGCGAGACCTATTGAATTGCAAATGCTTGTGTTTTTTCCACGCATGTTTGTTCATTTTTCTTACTCAGAACATTATGGGCAGGCATGGACATTCACATTAATGAAGTATGGGCTTCTGGTGATTTATCAAGGCAATGCCTCATCCGGGGCAGTAAACTCTATATAAACACAAGGCTTCTGGCCAATAATGTGTGAGCTATGCTTATCACCGAAAGGAGTCACTGAACAAACAGCTGAAAGTATTCACAAACATGTCCGCGTGTGCGCTGCGCGTGGGCGTACACAACATGAGGCAGAGAGCAGCTGTTGTAAAAGGTTGAATGATTGTGCAAAGGACAAACAATGTGCGTGCCTCCACTGGCCCTGCCCCTTGCTTGTGCTTTCCCGTGAGTCACGCCCTGCTGATTGCACAATTGTTTTTGACAAATGATAAAGGGTCCAGAATTATACAAAACCCATGCATCGTGGCACTCTATTCTTTAGAAAGTTGCTTTGTGTAAGTGAGTAATAACTCTGTATTACTGTATTAAAACTTATTGAAAATAGTTGATAGTCAGTTTGGTTTTGTTTCTCTAACAAAAAGTAGATTCCTGGACATGTGATCTAGAAAAAATATGGGCTGGTTGTGAAATGCTACTGCAGCTGAGAGACTGTTGGGCTGGGGCAAAGGCAGTCACATGTCAGGCCAGTCCTGAAAGAGTGAAGGGTCGGTGAAGTCAGCCATGTCAGGTGAGTACCTCTGAAATACAGGTGGGCAGCACAGTCCGTCACATGTCGGCTCAGTGATTCTGAAAGACTGCTGGGCTGGGGCAGAACCAGTCACAAGTCAGGGTAGTGCCTCTGAAATGCTGGTGGGTTATAACACACAGAGTAAACATATCATAGGAATATTTTTTTCATACTAGCTGCTTAGATCAGCCCCAGGATCCCCCTCCAAACAAGGGGTTTCATATTTCAGGTGAAACTAGTCACCACGAGGTACAACTTTACAAATACTTTGGCTAAAGATTTACAGTTTCTACAGAAAGCTCCAATGAAAGAGCAATGAAAAGCTACAATACTCCAGCCAGGCCCAGTAACCAGAAGTATTAACTCACAGGAGCGCCAAATCAGATATGCATTCATCAAAATAATATTGGACACACTTTTTGAGCGCTAGACTGGAGCAGTAAATCACATGCTGTTGAGAAGAGTTGTGAACTTGGAGTCACTTGTAGATATTAACGCAAACCAAAGTCTACTCTTCACTTCTGGAAAACAAACACATTTCTGACTAACGTCGTGCAGAAATCACGATCTTGTTAATCAACTGTGCTCTTTTGCCTAACTTTCCTTTGCCTCGCGGATGTTTTATGTTTCCTTGAAAGTGTTTGAATTAATAATGGCAACATATATAAAAAATAAGAGGCCTGCCTTAGCCCTTACCATTCCCATTGAGGATAAATAATCAATTGCTACATGTATTCTTATATCTTACCTGATTAATTTTGGACGAATACTGTTACAGTTAAAATTACTTTCCCTCCTTTCGAATGATGTGGCACGTATCACAAGTCTCGCTTTTTGATCGATGGTGAATTAATTGAGATTGCCAATATTTTAATTCGTTAGCTTCACCTGGAGAAATAAGCATTCTGATCAAAGTTCCGTAGGTGTTTGCTCAATGCTTCCGCACCTTCGCGTCAATTCTGTTGCCCTTGTAAGACTTCGCTCTGGCTCGACTCTCGTGCCCAACTAAGGAAGAGACAGAACTTGTTCACGAAAACAAATGGTCCGAATTTCCAAAACCTCTATAAATCCTATCTGCCTTATTCCTAGAAACCAGTATCCTTAAAACTCGGCCTGCCTAGGAGAATGATAAAGGTTTGGGTCAGTAATTTTTCAGGAAAACAGTAGAGGGCAGTATTCTGCTGTTTAATGTTAACTGAACTTGCAACGCTTTGCACAGAAAGAAAACAAAGATTATCATTAAATTATAAAAGTATGGGCATGTTGTGCGCCATCACGAGTTTGTTTCAAATTTAGTGAAGCACTCTGTAAATAACAGGGCGAAATTCTAGTAAAAAAGCCCTTTTAGCTTACCTGTAGGCAATGTAAAATATTCCGAGGTGTAAAGAGGCCAGCAGTAGAACACCAGTGCATCGTGAGCAAAATCCTGCTCAGTGAGGTGGTAAAACACAGGATAACCTTGACAGCAACCATAGAAGAAAAGGCAGCAAGTGTAGGAGAGTAAGATCTGCTTACTATGGTTACCCCCACTTTTTGCTGGTGTTTCACTGTTTTTCAACTTTAGTCTGGCTGGAGCCCTGCTAACCAGGATCCCAGCCTAGCTGCTTCCTCTCTAAATTGACTGCATGTACATTAGGTACACTCCAGATTGATTACTGGGAGTCTCTAGTATATGGTACCTTAGGTACTAAGGGTATAGGTACCCCAGAGGCCTACCAGGGTCTGAAGCGTGTATTATGCCACCCCTGGGAAGCTTTCCAAAATGACACCATAAGTCGGCTACTGTAGCTTGGGTAAGGTGGTGCATGCACCCTTTACTAAGATATAGGTTACTGAGAGATCTGGGGGTCTCTAGTTGGCAATGGTATTCACCTTTGTCCAAATAGGGACCCTTACTTCTAAGTCAGGATAAGGGGATTACACTTCTTAACCCTTTCGATGCTGATGACGTGCTCAGCTTGTCATCACCCACGGGTGTCGTGTGCTGATGACGAGCTGAGCTAGTCATGGTGCCACTAAAATGGCATTTTCCAGCACAGGGGGGGGAAAACGCCCAGCAGCCATGTGGTTAATAACCCCTGCTCACCCCCTTGGTAGCTTGGCACGAGCAGACAAGCTTATCTCAGAACATTTGTGAATATACACAGTAATACAGTGAAAACACTACAGATGGACACAACTCCGGTTTTATAAAAATAAGTATTCTTTATATAGACTTAACACAAGACCACAAACGAAAAAAATCCACAATACTACACTTAAGATTGCTTAAAAGATTATTAAAGTTGCTTAGTTCAAGTTGATGATAAATGTGACAAAGTACCTGGATGCGTAACGCAAAATAAATATCTTCTTGATCATCTTGAGCTTAGCCAACTCCAGCTTCAGTGCCCTATTTCTCTCCCTGTCTTCCAACTCTCTGGGGGACAGGCCTTTGGAAGAGATACTGCTGCCAGGTGGAGAGAGTCCCCCTCCGCTAGCTGAAAACACTGGCCTCTCAATAGGCTAATCTGTATCCACAACAGGCTCCACCACAAGATCAGGGGCATTTCTTGCTTCTACCCAGGCCCTCAGCACCTTTTGGTAGTCTTCCTTTTTAGAAATGCCTGGTGTAGCAACTTTCAATTTCCTGCACGGATGTTTGAGCTGTTTCACAGTGTAGGTATCAACCTCCCTTCCTCAAATTCAAGATCCATAGATGCAACAGATGCTGGTTTTCTCATGGTAGTAAAAATTGGGAGTTTTGGGAGTTTTCAGGAAAACCTAAGAGTCCAAGAAAAAAGATTCTAAAAAAAGATGTGGTCACCTTTGGTCTGCACTCACTAGTAGTGTACACCAATCACTGTATATGAAACACAAATGCAAAGTCCAAATCCTCACCGCTGACCACCAATGTTGGATCTGGGGGTCTCTAGTTGGCAATGGTATTCACCTTTGTCCAATTAGGGACCCTTACTTCTAAGCCAGGATAAGGGGATTACACTCCTTAATAACCACTGCTCACCCCCTTGGTAGCTTGGCACAAGCATACAGGCTTATCTCAGAGGCAGTGTGTTAAGCATTTGAGAATATACACAGTAATACAGTGAAAACACTACAGATAGGCACAAATCAGATTTTATAAAAATAAGTATTCTTTATATAGACTTAACACAAGACCACAAACGACAAAAATCCACAATACTACACTTAAGATTGCTTAAAATATTATTAAAGTTGCTTAGTTCAAGTTGATGATAAATGTGACAAAGTACCTGGATGCATACCGCAAATTTAATAAAAGGCTCACAAAAGGGGAGATGAGTCGGTTCCATGATCGGGGGAGAAGATGCGTCGTGCCTCAATGCTTGCGCAGAGTAGGGGATGCGTTGTGATCCTTACCGGTGCGGAGGTGATGCGTAGATTCTCGGCCTGCAGGCCCGTTGCGGTGCTCAAGATGGTGCCTTGATGCGATGCGATGATCCGGTTGCGATGCGAGAAGATGATGCCTTTGATGCGGCGATGAGATGATGATGCGTAGACGCCCTGGCAGCCTTGCGACGACTCTGTACTTTGGAGCCGTGACAGGTCCTGCGACACGCTTCTCCGGTGATGCGATGGCCACTCTCGCGATGGCCTCACACTTCTCCGGTGATGGGACAGCAGGCAGCTTCGCTGAACACATGCTTCCAGGGAGATGCGGCGAAGGCTTGCTTCTCTGGCGATGCGATGATTTCAGTTGCGGCTGCGACACGCTTCCTCTCGATGTGTCGCGCTTCCAGCTACCAGCGACACGCAAATGTCTGGAGTTAGAATTCCCAGAAAGGAAATTCCGGGGGAGCAGGAGATGAAGTCTTTTGTCCCTGAGACTTCAGCAGGAGGCAAGCACAGTTCAAGCCCTTGGAGAATATTCTGCAGATGATGAAAGTCCTTAAAAAGTTCCTTCTCCTTTCCTTGGCAATGAAGCAACCACTGCAGGCCAACCCAGCAAACAGCACACTGGCAGAGGGGCAGTCAAACTCCTGGAGCTTCCTTGGTTCTTCTACTTGGCAAAAGGTTTCTTGTTCCAGAAGTGATCTAATTTCTTGGGATCAGTGTCCCAATATTTATACCCCAAAATCCTTTGTTCTCGGAAGGCAGAGAGGCCTCTGCCTAGTCCAAACCAGTTCCTGAACACTTTGTTTACATGACTCTCTTTTTCCTTTCACTGTGCAGGGCAGAGACATCAGTCAAGCCACAGGAGGTGGAGCCAGCATTATAGAGGGAAGGCCCAGCCCTATTCAGGTCCCAGGTGCAACTCCTCCCTCCCATCTAGTTGCAGATCTCTCTATTCACCACTGGACTGCCCCAGCCTGTCTCCTGGAATCCCCCAGCCTTGTCACTCACAAACCCAGTCAAGGAATACACAACCTAGCAGAGGCAGGCCTGGACAGTTAGGCAAGAAAATACCTACTTTCTAAAAGTGGTATTTTCAAACACAGAATATTAAAACCAACTTTACTAAAATGTTTATTTTATCATTCTGAGTTCAGGCATACTAAATTCGAATTTTCACCATGTTCCCTGAGTCAGTTGGGATTATAAGAATGTAATAATCTAACAGCCCATTCTAACCTATGGAAAACATGTAGCCTTCAATTGTGAAAAACGAAAATGGCTGTAATTCACTATTAGGACATGCTACACACATCTAGAAAACTGCGTATTTGCAAATATTTAAAAAAAATTGGCTTTGGGAAGATTATACTGTTGCTGTAAATACATAAATGTTACAAATTGCTCATCCTGATAGAGATCCCCTAACCGGGATATGTTAGAACCTTGCCTATGTTGCACAATGTGATCTGTAAATATTGTTGGCAACATCGGGTTATCAAATAGTGGTGTGTCATAGCTAAAATTGCTATTCCAACAAAATCTTTTCTTAAATTGCTTCCATACCTGGAAAGCCGTTAACATAACTTTAAATCTTGTTTTTTTATAATAACTTGGTTCGGTAAACCGTACTAGACATTGTCGTGCTTGAATACCAAGAATCATTTCATAAATTGATGGATATGTGGACACATCTATAGTTATCCCTTGAAAGATTAAAACACTCATGAGCCTAAGCGATACCGCCAAATAATATAGACGGAAATTCGGCATTCCCCAACCTCCTCTAAGCATAGGTAGGGTACACCAATTGAGAGACCTCCTGGCTCTTTTATATCCCCATAAAAATCTTGAGATTATTCTATCTAGTTTTATAAAAAAGCTAAAGGGGAACAATAAAGGTATGGTTCGAAAAAAATAAAGAAATTTAGGAAAGAAAAGCATTTTGACAGCATTAGTACGGCCGTAAAGGGAGAGATGTAAATTGTTTAATCTTTCAAGAGATCTATTAGTGGAAGCAAGTAGTGGATCAAGATTAAGCCCTAAGATATCTTCTACCTTAGCGGACAATTTCACACCTAGGTACATAGCCGTAGTTGATAGTGTAAGACCAGCTGGTGAACCGGCAGCTGAATGGATTATCTGTGTTTTTGCAATGTTTAGTTTGTAACCGGAGTATAGGCCACGAGCTAGTGCTATAATCTTGGGGAATGCCAAACTAATGTCCGATGTGACGATCGCATAATCGTCAGCGTAGGCTAAAATTTTGTATCCTATTTGATGGATTATAACCTGGGGGATGTTGTCCTCGTTTGTGAGTTTTTGCAGGTATGGTTCTATGTAAAGTGCGAATAACAAGGGGGACAAGGGCACCCTTGCCTGGTCCCCCTTGTTATTGATAGTGTGGTAGAAATATCAGTAGCTATTCGGATTACGGCTTTCGGTTCGCTATATAAGGCATTCAAGGCCGTTATAAATTCCACGGGGAAGCACTTCCAAGCCAGAACACGCCAAAGGAACCCCAGTCGACCCTATCAAACGCCTTTTCAGCGTCTAGTAGGGCCACTCCGACAGGGGATCCGGAGGCCTGCGCCAAATCCAAAAGGGCAATAATTCTTCTTATATGATCCGTTGTGTCTCTCTTTTTTATAAAGCCGAGTTGAAATTTAGCTACTAAATTAGGCATCAAATCATTTAGCCTATTTGCCAAAATTTTAGAAAAGATCTTGCTGTCAGAAGTTATTAAAGAAATTGGTCGATATGACCCAAGATCCATAGAGTATTTTCCTTTTTTTTTAAATATAACTATAGTTGCTAGTGACCATGAAGGAGGAGACCGGCCATGAAATGCTTCTTGAAATATTTTTAGCAACTCTGGTTTCAGAACAGTACGAAAGATACGGTAAAATTCCAAAGGGATATTGTCCGGACCCATAGCTTTACCAGAGGATAGTCCAAGAATAGCCCTTTCTATCTCTTCCCAGGTGATTGGAGCGGATAGCACTGCTCTTTGATCTTCAGTGAGAGAAGAGGAGCAATCTAAGTTTGAAAAATAACTGGATGCATCACTCCTTACACTAGTGCCATCGTTCGATTTATTATACAGAGATTATTCAAAATCCCGGAATGCCTTCAGTATACCGGACCTAGACTCTTGACTTACACCATCTTGATCAGTAATTTTAGTTATTTCAGTAATAGTTGCTTTTTTACTCAATCTTTGCGCTAATATTCTACCCGTCTGCTCACTTAATTCATAGCAATCTTTTTAAAATAATTTGTACTTCACTGCCACCTGCTCAGCCAAGAGTGAGTAGACAGCTGACCGCTCAGAGGACAAAACTTTGTGGGCTTCCTGTACACCAGAACCGAGTCTAATACAGGAGGCTAGCTTTAATTCCGCCTGACTTACTTTGTCCGAGGCGGCCTTAAATTCAGCTTGTTTTTTTTTAAGACGGTATTTCGAATAGCTCATAGTCTCACCTCTTATAATCGATTTAAAAGTGTCCCAGACTGTCTGAATTGAAGCCGTATTATTATTGTGCAAAATAAATTCCTTTATAGTCATATCCATATGGACTAGATAGTCCTGATCTAGCAGTAGATTTCTTTGAAATGACCATTGCCTTTTTTGAGAGTAATCCTGAGGAGAAAGTACTAGTTCTAGTACAATAGGGTTATGGTCGGAGACAATTTGTGGTAGAACATCTATAGTTATATTTTCAATAAACTTTGCAGAAATAAAGAAATAATGTAAACGAACACATTTTTGGTGTGGAGCTGAAAAATAAGTAAAACCTGTCTCTGTGGGTCTTAGCTTGCTCCACACATCTATCAGTCCATTCCCTGAAATTAGTTCCCTCAGGGCTCTAAAGGTTTGGATCTTACGGCCTTTATAATTCCAAGTATTCCTGATATTACAGTTAGCTTCGATATTGATGTTAAAATCTCCACACATAATTAAAGGTTGATTCCACTCAGCTAACTCAGAATAAATTAGATTAAATACTTCCCTATCATCTAAGTTTGGACCATATATAGAGCCAACAGTGAATTTAGTCCCTTCAATAACAAGTTCCGCTGGTCCCCATCTCCCCCATTTATCGCCTAAGGTTTTAACACATTTCCCAATCCTTTGTTTTATGAGAACAGCAACTCCTCTTGTGATTCCCATTTGTTTAGAACAAATTAGAAGCTCAAGACCCACATTTTTCAACAGACTTCTTTTGGACCATGGAATATGTGTCTCTTGTAGACATAGAATATCAAATTGCAGAGATTGAATCAAATGCCGGAGAATCCCTAACTTTTTAAAATCATTCAGGCCATTGATATTTAGCAAGCAGATTTTAATTTTTCTCCCCATTTTAGAATTTTAAGAAAGAGGATGAACAATAGTCTTTTTAATTGATTCTTAGTACTCTTACAGCTTATGAGATTCCAACTAATCTGTTTTATAATACTCGGGTTAGCCATTGTTGCTGCATTACACCCCACCACCCACCACCACCACCACCCCCCTCTGGTCCAGGACCAGCCGCCCACCCCCCTCCACCACACATGAGGCTCAGGAACTCTCAGTTCCTGTAAGGTATGGAGTGCCGCGTTCCTCCAGCTCTGCACACCACAAGAGAAAAGAAAAAGAGAAGCAGACAGAAATTAGACTCAAATAAAACCCTAGTGACTTAAGAGTTAAGTTTGGTATGGTGATATTCCAAACTAAATGAAAACGTAATATCCTGCCTGATAACATTCTAAATTTTATAATGTATGTAGAAACTCCTTAGCCTTTATCTCTGATAAGAAGAATTTTGTTTGCCCTTTCCACAAGATTTTCAGTTTGGCTGGGTTCTGGAGATAAACGGTGGCCCCTTTTTTCTGGAAATCAGGTATTAGTTGTCTAAGGTCCCATCGTTGGGCCACCGTGGCCTGACAGACGTCCGGCCGCACAAAAAATGTACATCCTTTTGCAATTGCTCTTTTCTCGGGTCTGGCTAAGGCTGAAATTTCCTCCCTAGCGAGGAAATTATTAAAGCTAACAAGGATTGCCCGGGGATAGTCTGTCTCACCCTGACGAGGTTTTTTAACAGAGAAGGGGAAGCAATGCGCTCTTTGGATTTCTTTTGCCCAGTCCCATGATTTTAAATCAGGAAAAGCCTCATTTAAAAGTCCAATAACAAATTGTCTAACATCAGTCGTTCCTTCTTTTCAGGTGTAGCAAGAAATCGTAGGTTATTTCTGCGGGCCTGATTTTCTAGGCCCGTTAATTTGTAGGAAAGGTCATCCCTGTGGCTTTAACATTCTCGAGTTCTTGTTTCTGGGACATAGACTCTTCTTCCAGAGCCAAAATGCGTGCCTTAGCTTCAGTTACTCTGTCAGCAGTTTCAGCTGAAATCTTTATTACGCGACGAATGGCATTTTTCATTTTGGTACAGGTAGCTTGAGTGCGAAGATTTTCAGATTTGCTTTCTGCCCGATGTGCCATCATGGTGTTATAGATGGTAGTTAACGTGATTTCAGTGGGGGTTTCAACAAAATTATTTCCACATTCAGAGTTAATAGAAGTCTCTGTGATTGCAGTCCCAGTTTCTGCCACTGAATTGCTTGCTAAAGGAATGCCGGGCTTAGTTACATAATCTTCTACGATAGGTTTGGTAAGGGTGCGATTATTAGAACCCCTCTTTTTACGCCTCTTGACTGTGGCAACACTTACATTAGTTGAAACTGAGATGGCTCTTGGGCCCCCATCCTCTTCGTCTTCTCCTAGGGAGCTACTCTCTGCAGTATAGTCCTCCCAGTCTTTGCTTCGGTTTAAACTATTGTCAGAAGTGTGATGGGACATGGAGTAGATGTTTTCACCGCCCACTTGAAGAATTAGTGCTTCTTTCAAAACGTTAGAGTCATTACTCAAAAGAGTCTCAACCGTCCATGTACTCTGCGGTAGATCAATTTTGGCTGACTTTGAACCACATTGTCGGTGGAGAGGCAAGATGGTGGCCGTGGCGTGGGCTGTGTGAGCAGCTCTACACTCCAGCGCCGCGCTCCCGAGAGAAGGCATGTCGGATACGGACTAAACTGCTGTTTTACATCGGATTTTGCTCTCTGAATTCGCATTTTACCATCTTGGTTTGACCAGACGACATCCGGAGGGGAGAAAAAGTTACAACATGCAGCGAAAGAAAAGTGTATTGTAACGTGTGCAGCAGCGTTATACTGGACCCTGCAGACCCGGAGCAGACTCGAGTTTAGGACCCGGAATCCAGGACCTGGCTGTGGGCGTGGAAGTCTTCGAAAGGCTTTAGCTTGGAAGCCGTTTCTTCAGCAGCGTTAATCCAGGTTTACTGACGGATGTTGCTTGACATTTTCCGACCCCGAAAGCGTTTCCCGCTTTGGTGTTTTTCCGTGCTCTTCACAGTATTACAGTGCTCAGTTGTGCGTGGGAGCGGCGGGTCTCGGAGGAGGAAAAAGATGCCTCCAAAAGTCCAGACGAAGGCTCAGACCCAAAGTGTTAAGATGAAGCAGCCAGCTGAGGGAAAGCTGGCCCAGGCTAAGGATACCGTAAGTGAATCTCTGCTTTCACCGGATATCGAGACTATTGATAGAGAGGTGAATGTTGTGGGTGCTGACTTGCTCAAAAAAATTCCTCTGCCTCAACTTAATTTTAAACAAGGCACCTTTTCGCTCCACGTTTTAAAAAAAACAAAACATCAAAACATAAGGATACTGTATCCTTAAACTCTGCTACAACTACGGCGGCCATATTCAAGCCTGTAACTGATACTACTGTTGCCGTAGCAGAGGGGACAATAGACATAACTGAAGCTGTTATGGATTCAGATTTAAGGGCTCGTGCCCTGCAAGGGAGTATGGAAGATAGAGGACATGCTACACACATCAGAGTATGTCCTACCCTACACTTACAATGCACCCTGCCCTTGGGCCTACCATAGGGGTGTCTAATATGAAGCAAAGGGAAGATTTAGGGACTGGGGCAAGTGGGTGCACTTGGCCAAGTCGACATGGCAGTGCTACACTGCCCATAGGCCTTGCAATGGCAGGCCTGAGACACACTTTACAAGCTGCTTCTGTGGGTGGCACAACCAGTGCTGCAAGCACACCAGCAGCATTACATTTACAAGCCCTGACCACACATGGTGCACTGTACTAGGGGCTGACAGGTAAATCAAATAACCGAAATCATGGAATCACCAATTAGTACATCAATTTAACATAGGGAACACTTGCACTGTGGCACTGATTAGCAGTGGCACAGTGCCCAAAGCATAAAACCAGCAAAAACATATCAAAACAGAGGAGGCAATCCATTAAAATGGAAAGGAGACTCGCGCCAATGATGCCAGGACTAACACGTGTCCCCGCCAGCTGAAAGGTGGGGAGAACTACCCTTCCCCTTGGGAGTTCTCTTCACTAAGGTAGAAAAATCTGGACAGACCATTAGTGTTGGTGTGTTCTGTACCAGGGTGGTGTTCCACCGTAAAGTCCATACCCTGTAGGGAAATGGACCACCTCAACAACTTTGGGTTCTCACCCCTCATCTGCATCAGCCATCATAGGGGCCTGTGGTCGGTCTGAACCAGGAAGTGAGTCCCAAACAAGTATGTTCTCAACTTCTTCAGTGCCCAGACCACAGCAGCCTCACGCTCAATTGCACTCCACCTCTGTTCCGGTGGAAGTAACCTTCTACTGATGAAGGCTACAGATTGGTCTAGGCACTCTTCATTAATCTGTAACAGAACAGCCCCCACACCATGCTCTGAAGCGTCTGTCTGTACAATGAATTCTTTTGAGAAATTGGGCGCCTGAAGCACGGGTGCTGTGCACATGGCAGTCTTCAGGGCATCAAAAGCCTTCTGACAGGTGTCAGTCCAGTTCACTTTCTTTGGCTGCTTCCTGGAAGTCGGCTCAGTCAAGGGAGGAACAATGTTGCCATGCCCCTTGACAAACCTCCTGTGGTACCCTGTGAGTCCTAAAAAGGCTCTCACCTGTGTCTTGAGTCTTTGGGGGTTCCCATGCCAGGATGGTATCAATCTTGGGTTGTAGGGGCGCCACCTGGCCGCTTCCTACCTGGTGACCCAAGTACACCATGGAACCCTGCCCGATCTGGCACTTACTCACCTTGATCATGAGGCCTGCCTTGCGCAGTGCCATCAACACTTCCCAGAGGTGCTGCAGATGTTCTTCCCAACTGGCGCTGAACACTACAATGTCATCCAGGTAGGTGGCGCTGAAATCCTCCAGCCTAGCTAACACCTGGTTGACTAACCTCTGAAAGGTGGCAGGGGCATTCTTCATCCCACAGGGCATAACCCGGAATTGGTAGTGCCCATCTGGTGTGAAGAATGCCGACCTCTCCTTAGCCCCATCAGTCAAGGCGATCTGCCAGTACCCAGACGTCAAATCAAACGTGCTGAGGTACCGTGCAGCCCCTAACCTATCTATGAGCTCATCAGCTCTGCGGATGGGGTTTGCATCAGTCCAGGTGACTGAATTGAGCCCTCTGTAGTCTACACAGAACCGGAGTTCAGGTGTGGCACCTGGCGAGGCAGCCTTTGGGACCAAGACCACTGGGCTTGCCCAAGGACTGTTTGAGGACTCAATGACCCCTAAAGCAAACATCTTGGAGATGTCCTCCTTAGTGTAAGCCCTAACCTTGTCAGTCACTCTGTAAGCCGTGTGCTTCACAGGAGGACTGTCTCCAGTGTCCACATCATGGACACACCACTCTGTGACACCAGGAACCAAGGAAAATAGATCAGAGAATTGCCCAACAGCTGGCGACAATCTTGCTACTGATCAGGGGTCAGTGTGGCAGAGAGGCTGACACCATCCACTGACCCATCTTGCTCTGTTGCAGACAGGAGGTCAGGAAGAGGCTCGGTCTCCTCCTCCATCGCATCATCCGTCACTAGGAGCATGCCCACTTTGGACCTTTCTAAGTGGGGCTTTAGGCGGTTGACATGCAGGACCCTCAAGGGGTTCCTGGGAGACTGCAAGTTCACCAGATAAGTGACATCACTCTTGCGCTCCACCACCTCATATGGACCGGTCCACCTCTCCTGGAGGGCACAAGGCTCCAAAGGGGCCATGACCTACACTTTCTGTCCTGGTTGAATCTCAATCAGAGTGGCATTCTGATCGTACCACCGCTTCATTCCTCCTGGCTGGCTTCCAGATTCGCCTGAGCGAGATCTCTGAAACTCCGAGTCTGGTTCCTGAAGGCCAGCATGTAACTATATACATCCTGGGGAGGTTTCCTGGGAGATTGCTCCCAGCCTTCCTTGACCAAACTCAAAGGTCCTCTTACCGGGTGACCATACAAAAGCTCAAAGAGGCTGAACCCTAGAGACTTTTGTGGCACCTCTCGGTAGGCAAACAGAAGGCATGGCAAGAGGACGTCCCACTTACACCTCATTGGTTCCTCAAGACCCATGATCATGCCTTTAAGGGTCCGGTTGAATCTTTCAACTAGCCCATTACCTTGGGGGTGGTAAGGAGTGGTGAACTTGTAGGTAACACCACACTCCTTCCACAGGGACTTCATATAATTAGAAATGAAGTTTGTACCATGGTCAGACTCCACCTCTCTGGGGAACCCCATATGGGAGAAGATCCACATCAGTGCACGTCCCACCACGGGGGCAATCACTGTCCTGAGCGGAATGGCTTCCGGGTACCGGGTAGCAAGGTCCACCAAGACCAGGATAAACCCTTTGCCCATGGCTGTCTTGGGGTCCAGTGGCCCCACAATGTCAATACCCACCCGTTCAAAGGGGGTACTGACTACAGGGAAAGGTTGGAGAGGGGCCTTGTGCCTCCTTCCACTTTTCCCACTTGTCTGGCAAGTTTGACAGGTCCTACAATGAGTATCTGAACTCTTCCGGATCTGTGGCCAATAAAAGTGGGAGACAAGCCTTTGAAAGACCTTGTTCTGTTCCAGATGACCAGCTAAAGGAGCATCATGAGCCAAACCCAGTAGGAAGGCTCTGAAGCGCTGGGTACCACCAGCATATGGACTGACCAAGGCTCAGCAACCTTAGGCTCGCTATACAGGAGACCGTTCTCCCAGTAGATACAATGTGATCCAGACTGATCACCTGCTGCCTGGTTTGTGGCCTGTTGCCTCAAACCCACAAGAGAAGGGCACGTCTGCTGCTCTTCACAACATTCCTCCCTGGAGGAATCCACTTCTTGCTGCCAATGCGTCAGCTCAGGCCGGTTCCCCAGTTCAGAAACGTGTTCCCCTGTAGGTTCCTGGGCATCCCCCTCAAGTTCTGCCTCCTCCTGTACCGTCTCTTTAAGGCAGGCCCCTGGGCCATACTTTCAGGCTCCAGGGTCTCCTGAACACCCTTAGCTGCCATAGACCGAGTGGTCACACACACCCACTCAGGCAGACCCAACATCTCTAAATGCGCCTTCTTCCCCACCTTAGCCCAAGGGGAGATTTCCAAATCATTGCCTAACAGAAAATCAACAGGCATGGCTGGCCTCACAGCTACTTGAAGAGTACCAGAGACTCCCCCACTAAAAGGGAACTTGAGCCACCTTGCAATGGCTCTCTGTGTTGTCAGCGGCAACAACTGGGAAGAATGAATTGGGGACCACCTGCTCTTCAGACACCAAGTGACACTTGACAGCTGTCACACCGGCTCCGGTGTCTCTCAGAGCCTCCACACTATTGCCATTGATGGTCACCCACTGCCTGTATTTCTTAGTGTTATCAGGCAGCTGAGTTCTAGGTACCATCTCAAAGCCTCCTAATGAGACTAGGGACATTTCTGCGGGACCCCACCCACCTTGGGTACCCATCTCCTCCCCACTTAGGGCTACGCTGGCCATCTGATGGGGTGGTGCACGGGGTGGCACATACTGACCTTTTTGGGGACACTGGGGATCATACCAACAGTGTCCCACCTGCTTATACTGAAAGCAGGTAACAGGCCCCCCATAAACAGGTTTACCTGTCGGGGATCCTGACTTCTTCTCAGGGGGAGGCTGGGAACCCTTACCTTGGTTCCCTTGGGATTTACTTTGGGGACCTTTCTGGAACTCCCTCTGTTTACCCTTGTCCCCCCCACTATTCTGCTGGGGACCCTGCCCACCTTTGGCGACGTCTCCCATAAGCCCCTTGTGGACCCTGGTACTGACCCAGCGGTCCGTCTCTTCAGCAAGCTTTCTAGGGTTACGTCATGGAACATCGCGATTACGTCATGGAACATCACGGGAAAGACAACTGAAAAATTGCATTTTATTCCAGAACACCCACCGTCTATAATGTTACTTCAAGAAACATGGTCAACAACAACTTTTGCGCAAAAAGATTATGTGGTGTTTGCAAACGCAGCAGAGTCTTCCAGAAGAGGTCACGCAAAAGGAGGCCTTACAATCCTATTGAGAGAAGAGATTGACTGGGACCCGGAGGAAATCTACATATCACTCCCAAATGTTCAATGCATCAGCATTAAGTGTCGGAAGGAAAGATTGGAGTCTTCATCTGAACTCTTACTTTTTAACATATATTTTCCAATAGGAACCTCAAAAGATCAAATCCTGATTAAAGCATTCAAGGAAATCAAATCAATATTAGAAGTAAGGGGATTCCCTATGATGATAATGGCTGGGGACTTCAACGGGAAGATCTCAAATTCACTAATATATAGCAGGTGGAAATTTCCACACGAATAAGCCTGCCAGATTCCAACTCCTGTTTTTCCTGATGAATTAAAAGCAGATAAAAGGGGGAAAATGTTGCTGTCATCCATTGAAGCAATTAATGGCGTAATAATTATTGGGAGAAAAGAGGGCGATATTCCAGCAGCATTTACCAGATTGGCCCTAACTAAGTCGTCTATCATAGACTATTTCATCTGCAGCCTAAACTTATTCTCAAAGGTTCAATTGCTTTCTACTAGACATTCACATGAAAGCGATCATGCATTACTCACTGTGGAAGTTCAAATTCATACCCAGCACCCCATTCTGTGGTCACGCCATTCCTATGAAGGCCAGGCGGTCTTAAATCAGAAAACAGGAAGGATCCATTGGAATTCTAAAGCTATTAGTAAAACAAATCATATGATCACACAAGAATTGCTAACATCACTAAGCAAGACCAGTAATCCAATAATCAGATTCGAGGTGACCTTGCAGACGGTAGTCGCCTCTCTCCAAGGTAGTAGTTCTAGACGCGAATGTATTAAAACTTGCCAGATAGGAAAAACTCTGGAGAACAATATTTCTCAACAACTAAATAAATTGACTAGAATGCAATTTAGTTCTTTTAGCGTCTATAGACAAGGAGAAATAAGGAAACTGAAAAAACAACTCCAACGGAAAAAGGCGAGAGAAAGACAAGCTCTGAGAGATTGTGTCTGGGTAGACATCCAACAAGCAGTAAAGCACAATAATAATAAAGCATTCTGGAAAATATTCTCTGCGCAGATGGGGATTCGAAAAACGGTTGAAGCAACTCCTGTATCATCATCAGATTGGGAAAAGTATATCTTAAGGCTGTATAAATCCAACCATCAAGACCTTTTATCCCCCGGACTGGATCAGGCATCAATGAAACTCCCCAAACAAAAGACAATGTAAATCTCAGCCGCTCAGATCTCTACTTTGATTTCTTCTGCCAGGTCTACATCGGCAATGGGCCCAGATAAGATTCCTGTCAAAGTTTTACAAAAAAACTCTGACGACTGGGGAACATTTTTAGCCCCTCTTTTTCAATATTGCCTGGAAGGTGGTGAAATTCCTGAATCTTGGCGAGGGAGCGTGGTCGTACCCCTTTTAAAAAAAGGCGTCCGAACAAACCCTGCAAACTATAGGCAAATAGCTCTCCTAGACGCTTCCGGCAAGATCTTTGCTGCTTGTATTTTGGAACACTTAAAAGACTGGGCTTTTTCCAAGAAAGTAATTCCTATGTATCAGGCTGGGTTTCACTCAAAGCATTCTACATTGGACAATATTGCTGTGTTCCAAACTGTGCTAGATAAGTTTGTGAAGTCAAGTGGCCAAATTTTATATTGTGCTTTTATCGACTTTTCGACTGCGTTCGATAGTGTTGAGCGTCCGAAACTATGGAGAAAATTGGCTAAATTAGGGATACCCAAAGATCTCCACACAATAATAATCGCCCTACATACATCTACATGGTGCAGAGTTCAAATGGGGGGCGAAAAAGGCCTAACCAAGCCTATCCCTTTGCAGAATGGGCTAAAACCAGGATGTTTACTAGCTCCATTATTATTTTCTATTTATATCAGCGATCTCCCAAGGCGTCTCTCTCAAAGAAATAATTTTCCTCCAAAATTAGCTCAAGTAGATATACTGTGTTTAATGTACGCAGACGATATCGTAATTCTTGACCAGACCCCGATAGGTCTACAAAGATCTTTGAATGAACTAAATCTCTATGCAACCGAAAACTTCCTGATGCCAAATCTCAATAAAACTAAAGTACTCCCGTTTAGGGACAGAAGGAAGCCTTCGCCTTATACTTGGTCCCTAGGAGACAATAGAGTCCGTAAGTGAGTATGTGTTTCTGGGTCGAACATTCACTTCCAACCTCCTAGATAAAGCCCATCTTTGCCATCTGTACCGGAAAGCAGATTCCCATGTTGGGGCTCTACAGAGATTTTATCTTTCCACAGGAAAGAGACACTTTAACTCAATGCTGGAAGTCTATAATATGAAAATCCCCCCCCCGATCTTATCATATGCCATGGAATATTCTCAAATTAAAATGTGGCAATCATTAAAAGTAAAAGAAGGGACCATTCTTCGAAAACTGATAAAAGTTGCACAGTTGGTCCCAGTTCAAGCCCTCCGTCTTGAGCTATCGGTTACGGGAATTTTTGCCAGAGTAATTTGTAATATTATTAGGTGGGCATACAATCTGCTACATGCAGCCCCAGACACCTTAAGACATTTGTTAAAATTGGAGTTTCTTAGAGAGGAAGCGTCTGGGTACACCTTTATTAAGAATATGGTAAAAGACCTGGAGGTCTCTCAATGCACGGTTGCAATTTTACAGAAGTGGACTCCAGCACATCTCAAACTGTTTTTAAAACATTTGGCCCCTAGAATTAGTTTTGAATCTGATAAAGATCACTGTAGTCAACTGAAGCACTATAAAGGGTTCGCTGAACGAAAGGAATTTAAAACTTCTGTCCCTTACTTGCTTTTTCAATTAGAGCATGGCGTAAGGTGGTGTATTTTACTTTTACATTTGGGCATACTCCCTTTAGCCACTTTCTCAGCTAGCTTGGATGGTACTAATAACCCTAAAGGTATATGTGAACTTTGTAAAGGTGGGCAACAAGATTTGCTCCACATTCTATTAATCTGTCCTAATGAGAGCATAGTTAAGGTCCGCCGACGTTACATAATCCCAATTCAACTAAAGTATACCGCTTTCTCTGCTCAAGATTTGATTACATTGTGTAACTCTCCGGTTTATGAATATGTTTGTCATAACCTGTTTAAGTTTTTAATAAGCTTCTTGAAGCTGTTTTAAACAAGAAGTACAATCCAAAGATTTTATTCTATTCTATCAAATTCACTCTAATGTTGTCTGAGTTGGTGGCTGAACCTTACCAGTGTACCATCTTGTAGTGAGTTTAAGCATTTTTATGAGTATTTGGAATTATTTTAATTTTGTATTTGTTGACCTCAGTAGAGATCTGGATCAAATAAAGTTTTACTTTACTTATAGGGTTAGTCAACTTGCTATCAATAAGGTGCTGGCGTAGCTCAGGAAAACAATTAGCAGACAAGTGCTCTCTAGCAATCAAATCATAGAGCGCTTGAAAATTATCAACATTGCTACCCCTCACCCAACCATCCATAGCCCTGCAAAAGAAAGACCCACATTCTACCCAAGTGGTTCCCTCCAGCTGCTTACGATTCCTGAACCTCTGTCTATAGAGCTCTGGATTTCACCCATACCTTGTCATCAGTGCTTCTTTCATGTGGGCATAAGACATCCTATGATCACTGGGCAAGTCTAACAAAGTATCCCTACCTTCAGTTAAAAAGTGGCCCCACAACCCCGCTCCCCTATCCTTCTCTGGGACCCGGTGGGCAAACATTGCTATCTCATAGGCTGCAAACCACTTCCCAATATCTTCATTTTTGTGGAAATCTTTGATGACATCCTTGGGAATATGTACCCTGCCTTCTGAAGGCACAGATGGTGCACTGCCACCAGAAGGATTGATTTCGAAGCCCTTGGCCTTGATATCTAACTCCCTCAACATCCCCTCATGCTCCATTCTCATTCTCTCCCTTTCCAAGGACAACCTATTATTCTCTGATTCCCTCTGACTCTCCATCTTGAGCTTAGCCAACTCCAGCTTCAGTGCCCTATTTCTCTCCTTGTCTTCCAACTCTCTGGGGGACAGGCCTTTGGAAGAGATACTGCTGCCAGGTGGAGAGAGTCCCCCTCCGCTAGCTGAAAACACTGGCCTCTCAATAGGCTAATCTGTATCCACAACAGGCTCCACCACAAGATCAGGGGCATTTCTTGCTTCTACCCAGGCCCTCAGCACCTTTTGGTAGTCTTCCTTTTTAGAAATGCCTGGTGTAGCAACTTTCAATTTCCTGCACGGATGTTTGAGCTGTTTTACAGTGTAGGTATCAACTGCTCTTCCTCAAATTCAAGATCAGGAAAACCTAAGAGTCCAAGAAAAAAGATTCTAAAAAAAATATGTGGTCACGTTTGGTTTGCACTCACTAGTAGTGTACACCAATCACTGTATATGAAACACAAATGCAAAGTCCAAATCCTCACCGCTGACCACCAATGTTGGATCTGGGGGTCTCTAGTTGGCAATGGTATTCACCTTTGTCCAAATAGGGGCCCTTACTTCTAAGTCAGGATAAGGGGATTACACTCCTTAAAACTACTGCTCACCCGCTTGTTAGCTTGGCACGAGCAGACAGGCTTATCTCAGAGACAGTGTGTTAAGCATTTGAGAATATACACAGTAATACAGTGAAAACACTACAGATAGGCACAACTCAGATTTTATAAAAATAAGTATTCTTTATATAGACTTAACACAAGACCACAAACGACAAAAATCCACAATACTACACTTAAGATTGCTTAAAAGATTATTAAAGTTGCTTAGTTCAAGTTGATGATAAATGCGACAAAGTTCTCAACAAAGTACAAAAGGCTCGCAAAAGGGGAGATGCGCCGGTTCCATGATCCGGGGGAGATGATGCGTCGTGCCTCAATGCTTGCGCAGAGTAGGGGATGCGTTGTATTCCTTACCGGTGCGGAGGTGATGCATAGATTCTCTGCCTGCGGGCCCATTGCAGTGTGCAAGATGGTGCCTTGATGCGATGCGATGATCCGGTTGCGATGCGAGAAGATGGCGCCCTTGATGCGGCGATGTGATGACGATGCGTAGACGCCCTGGCAGTCTTGCGACAACTCTGTACTTTGGAGCCACGACAGGCCCTGCAACACGCTTCTCTGGTGATGCAATGGTGACTCTCACGATGGCGTTACGCTTCTCCAGTGATGCGACAGCAGGCAGCTTCGATAAACACACGCTTCCAGGGAGATGCGGCGAAGGCTCGCTTCTTCAGCGATGCGACAATTTCAGCTGCAGCGGTGACACGCTTCCTCTCGATATGTCGCGCTTCCAGCTCCCAGCGACACGCAAATGTCTGGAGTCAGAATTCCCAGCAAGGAAATTCAGGGGGGAGCTGGAGATGAAGTATTTTGTCCCTGAGACTACAGCAGGAGGCAAGCACAGTTCAAGCTCTTGGAGAATATTCTGAAGATGATGAAAGTTCTTAAAAAGTTCCTTCTCCTTTCCTTGGCAATGAAGCAACCACTGCAGGCCAACCCAGCAAACAGCACACTGGCAGAGGGGCAGTCAAACTCCTGCAGCTTCCTTGGTTCTTCTGCTTGGCAAAAGGTTTCTTGTTCCAGAAGTAATCTAATTTCTTGGGATCAGGGTCCCAATATTTATACCCCAAAACCCTTTGTTCTCTGAAGGCAGAGAGGCCTCTACCTAGTCCAAACCAGTTCCTGAGCACTTTGTTTACATGACTCTCTTCTTCCTTTCACTGTTCAGGGCAGAGACATCAGACAAGCCACAGGAGGTGGAGCCAGCATTGTAGAGGGAAGGGCCAGCCCTATCCAGGTTCCAGGTGCAACTCCTCCCTCCCCTCTAGATGCAGATCTCTCTATTCATTTCATTTTGATTTATAATCTTTATTTCGGCACAATAGAGCCATAAAAGATACATAAAAACAATGTCTACTTAGGAGAATAAATGATTTTAAAGACAGCGTGGATATGTTTAGGAAATCGATACAATAAAATCTTTATAAATTAATAAATTAAAAAGGCATCAATTTTTAAAAAAAACTCTTAAGATTATTCTAACCAGTTCCAGGATTACAACTAACTATAGAATTTATGAGTATTTATGAATCAAGTTGATGAACACAGAATAGCAGCAGCGTCAACCTCAAGTACAAAAATCATTATACATCACAATTTCATTTATAGATTCAAGCCCATCTTGTTTCGTACAAAGCTTATCGCAAATAGAAATCTACTAACACCAAAAACTATCACCTGTCTAGTATCAACTTTGCCTCCTTTTATGAACGCACTCCTCAGGTAATACAAAGAGGCCTAATCCATTTTTTCCTAGCCTTCTCATAGGCTGAGCAAAAGAAGAGGATGTGCGACTCGTCTTCTTTTGTGTTACATTGACACAAAGTACATAGCTCACTGATCTTTGTTTCACAGGTGCTTGACCATTTAGCTAAGGTTGCATTAATTTTTAGCATTCCATACCTAAATTTCATGTATAGGCTTTTAGCTAAAGGTGGTTGTACCTCGTCTAAAAATTCTTCAAAACAGGGAATATCCTTGAAGACAAGAAAATTACTTGTCAAGGTTCCACCTGGATGGTCATTAGACAAGTTATGTACTATATGCACCCAAAAGGTCGTTTTCAGCAACTTTTTCTAATTTTGCGTCAGGCTAGAAGGATCTTCCCAAAACTGTGACAACCAAATTCTGTTTAACGATGTGCGCACGTGTTTTAGCCAAACATTAGAGTTATTCGAGTCCAATCTCATTATTTCTTGTAGACCAATTCTATATTCTACTAGCTCTGGTGTACACCAGAGTCTCTCCCATAATGATAATGGTCGCAAAATGGCATAATGATCTGTGCGCTTCATGTTTAGGTCTAACATTAGAGGTATTAATGGAGTACTTTTTGGCAGCTTCAGGAGAGTCCTATAAAATTTGTTTGCACTATTCGTAAAAACATTCATAGACATAGGCCCCCATATTTCTGCCCCATATAACGCAGCAGACTGGGCCTTAAACTTGAAAACTTCAAGTGCCGGGGAAACTGCTTTGCTAAGCCTCGCCCCGTGTTTTTTTACAATAGGCAAAGTATTCTGGGTAAGTATCATTTTACTCTTTTCTACTTGGGTTTTCCATTAAAGTTAACGAAACTCCCTAGTAAGTAAAATTCTGCACAGATTCTAATTTTTTACAATTTAAGAACAGATTCCCCCTAAAAGTTTTATGAGGATTTATGGCCATATATTTGGTCTTATTGGTATTAATTTCTAGGTCTTTTTTGTTACAATATGTTTGAAATGAGTGTAAAAGGGATTGCAGACCTCTGGGTGTTTGAGAAATCAATATGGTGTCCTCTGCGAATAAGAGGGCTGGGACCCTTTCTTCATTCAATTTTGGTGAGTCGGTATTACAGCCCTCTAGGTAGGATGGGATATCATTAACGAACATTGAAAATAATTTTAGAGCCAACACACATCCTTGGCGGACTCCTCGCATAATTGGGATGGCTTTTGTTAGTTCCCCAATTGGTCCCCATCTTACTCGAGCATAATTCTTTTCATGTAACCTTATGATCTGTTAGAGAAGACAGATCGGAAGCCCTTGCGAATATAAGGAATCTCATAAAAGATCACATGACACAAGATCAAAGGCAGCCCTGAGGTCTACAAATGCAACATAAAGATGCCCTTTCCTTATGTGAACATATTTCCAACATAAACAACAGAATCTGAAAACTTGATCAATAGTACTTATTCTGGGCCTTAAGTCAGATTGGAACTTGGCAAGTACAGAGCTTTCCTCCATATATATATTCATACGTGTTAAAATATGCCTTGCATAGATTTTCTGTAAAATGTCCATTAAACTAATGGGGCGATAATTGGATGGCACGTTCCTGTCGCCCTCTTTAAAAATTAAAACGATTTCCGCACCCCTCCAACTGTTTGGAAAATCTGCACCAGCCGCTAGAGTATTACACACAAAGTTAATATAAGGCGCCCAGACGTTAATTTCGTGTTTGTATAAATCGCCCGGGACTTTGTCCAATCCTGGTGCCTTGCCATTTTTAACTGCATTGATTGCTAGCAGAGTTTCTTCTATTCCAAACTGTAATTCATTTTTACGCTGGGGCTAGACCATAATGCGTCCTTTTACAATACTCCAATATTATCTGGAGCCCTATATAACTGCGAGAAATGTTCAACTCAAGTCATTTCATCGAGGAACACATCTTTAACCACTCCTCCTGTGTGATTCCCATTCGCCACCAATCTCCAGAACCCCACCTTGGTCCTTACTCTTAGCTGCCATTAGTGATTCCGACCAGCTTACCTCATCCCAATTTGTTCTGGCCTTCTCTTGGATCTTCTTATGTTCTTTTCTAGCTGCCTTAATCCTCCCTGGGTACTTACTTTTTATCGCCACTAGGAGTCTACCCTTACCATTGCTACAATCCTTGCCGTACCACGGTTTCCTACTAGATATGTTTTTTATAAATTGATTGGTTTTTTAAGGCATTTTAGTTAACAATGGTTTTAATAAGTTAAAGAACCCAATATGTAGGTCAACAAAGGCATTGCCCCCTAGTGGTGTACTTAAGTAGCTGGCAAACGTATCAGCTAATAGGCTATAAATTTCTCCTAGCACTTCACGATGCTCCAAAATATGGGCCCATTTTAGTGAACGTCGATTATTACTAGCTAGTATAACATCATTAGTAATTTCTGCCTGATGGGGAATCTCATTCCTTGGAGATACACCAAGGAACAAGCTGGAAGAAAATGTCAATTGGAGTGGACGGTGGTCACTCTCAATCCTAGGCATAATCTCGAGGTCAGTTAAATATGGCCAGGTGTCAAGGGAGACCAGGACATCATCTATTTTTCTTTGGAAATTATTCCTTATAAAGGTTGAGGCCTTTAGCATGTCTGATGGGAGTCGGCCATTACACGCACTCAATCCGTGCGTGGCTGCCAGCCTCATAATTTGAACTGCCAATACAGTACACTGGACTGACTCAATATTATGTAACAGAGGGATATTATTAGCCCTATCCTCCTCATCAAAAATGTCTCAGAGACCTGTCAATGGCTCGAAATTACAATTGAAATCACCACCTAGTATTATGCTTGGTTTCTCTTCCATGCTGTTTAAGAAGCAGTCCAACTTTTCCAATATCACTGACTCTTTGGATGAAGGGCAGGGTCTGTTGTAAACATTAAATAAAAGGAACACCCTACCTTCTTTCGTAATTATTTTCAAACCAACTATATCCCTTGAGTCGATGTTTAATATTGTTATTCGGGTCTCAAGCATTACTTTTACCCATATTAATAGCCCCCCGAGGGCCTGTCTCTAACAGAGGGAACTGCATTAACATTATATGTTCTATAACCTACTCTATGCGGCGTAGTTAACGCCCAAGTTTCCTGTAGGAGGCAAATATCACATGTTTCAATATAGCTACACCAATCTGGGTTGCTAAAAATTTTCGTAAGCCCCGCTATATTCCATGATATTAATTTGAGGTTTGAGTGATTACAGTCACTCCTATCTAAGGGAGGACCATCTAATATCTCATCACTTATATTGATATTTACTCCTGCCAATGCTATTTCTCCACTCAAAGTCAATAAGGGTCTTTGTTTCACTAGGACCCCTTCTCCCGTATCACCATTTTCCAGCATCAGGTCATATGTCTGTGGTAAAGTAGCAAATGGGTCATTTATCTTTTTTTATCTCCATTTCTATGGGGGCGCCGTTATTCCTTCTCCTTGGTCTATTACTAGAGACAGTCAATCAACTATCTCCAAAGAGGATAAGTCTTGGAATCTATTAGAAGTGTGAAGAGGAAAAAGGTCCCAGGGGTCTTACATAATTCGTCCCTTTTCGGTCTGTAAAAGTATCCCAGTGGGAGGGCGTGGATATTGGTGCTATCTTTCTGGATATCCTCACATGATCTTAATAAATGGCGGACTATGTGAGGGCGTTTAAAATTTACAACCATACAGTCGCAATCAATGTTCTTTCTCTGTTCCCCCACCCACCCCAACCTGCGCACCATTATAATCTTGTTCATTTTTTGCGGGCTGAATCCTTTATACTTTTGGAGCCAATCTACAACCTTATTCCTAAGATTATGCCATGTTTTGATTTGATCTCTGTTTAAAGCCGGTGCGCCAGTTAGTATTAATACATACGGGCATGCGGCTGGTGGTAAACTTAAATTATCACAATTGGGAATTGTATTAATTCCCATGGGGCTAGGTACATGTATTCTTGGATTACTGTTGCAGGGAAAGCCTGTTCTCTTTATGATTTGGTCAGTCCTTCTTTCTCCTTAGTCAGCGACATTACTTCGGGTTTCCTTATTTCTTATTGATTGTGTTCTTTCTCCCACAATATCGGTTCCGTTCAAGGTAGGTATTCCTAATTAGCCTGAAATGTTCCTGTCGGGGATCACTTCTTTACTTTTTTCCATGACTTTGCCTATATTCTGCAAGTAATTTAGCTCCTTCTTCTTCAAGGTTATCTCTCCCCTTTTGGAACATAATATCCAGTTTGGCTATAGCCTGATTTATTTGGGTGATTTTATCGTCTAAATCCTTCAATCTAACGGCCATAAGATCATTTACTTGCACCTTGACAGAATATAGAGTGGTCTTGAAAATGTCTGCAACAATTTGTTCTAGCGTCTCCACCATACTATCTGCTCCATTAGGGTGTAAGGGATTGTCAGTCTCAGTTTGAGTTCCAAAAGATCTGCAATCAGGGCTTGTATGCTCAGATAATTCAGACTGGTGTTTGACTGGCTTCCCTATCCCACCCACTCCTCCCTTTTTGTTAGTGATCCTTTTCCCTTGTGATATGGTCTTTGGTTTCTTATTATCCTGCACCCCTTGTCTTGTACCACGGTGTCTAGTTGCCATCGATGGAGTTGGGGACACGTCTAGCACCTGCTGGTTTTTACTATTATTTATAGTGTGCTCCAGCACAGGGCTACCTAAAGTGTGTTCAGGGGATGCAATACGCTCACTCATTGTTTTATACATTGGGTCTATTGGGAGTAGTAGGCCAGGTTTGTTGTATGTCGGTAGCTTAGATGGATCTAAGGATAACCTTCTTTTCTGCAAGAGCGATCTCATGAGTTATAAGTGATTCTGCTCTTAAAATGAAGTTATCAAGCGTCCCCGCTAGGCATTTCTGTTTACTTATGGCAATATACTTATATTTATACAGTTATATAAGAATACGTTAGTAACTTTCCACGCTGACTTAAGCCAGCCAAAATGAAGCTTACACACACGATAATAGAGTAATAAAGTAAGCGGTTAGCTATTTAACAGAAAGCAAACATAATTCAACAGCAACGTTAATAATCAATATAAGGGGTATAAGTACTCCCTTGCCTTCACCCCACGATATTTAACTAATAGGATCCCTTTAGGGAATCAACCGGTAAGAGTATCACAGTTTGGTTTTTCCCTGTTCCCCCTCTTCAATAGAACACAACCAAATATCAGTAAGGGATGAGCCCGTCAATAGTGGTTAAAACAATGTCAGCTTGGCTTGTTCTGATATAACATACCCGATGTAAATGTAGGTTATTTTGGCGTACAAAGGCACAGAGGGATGGCCCAGCCCAGCCTCCTTCGGCCTCGGATGGCCGCTGACGGCCCCGCCCTTGTCCCGGGCTTCTCCCGGCACGCTCCCGCGCTCTTCCGCGCAGCAGGTGCGGCGAGTGGTTATGAAGCGGGAGTAGGCGGTGCTCGGCCCAGGCACAGGTGGTAACAGTTACGGGGCTCCTGGGACTTCGAGTCCTTCTGCAGACCTGTTAGGGCACTTCACGCTCTCCCCAGACGAAATCCAGCATCCAGCATCAACAACACTGTCCCTTTGATGAAGCTGCACCCACACAGCGGGTGCGGCGAGTGGTTATGAAGCTGCAGTAGGCGGTGCTCGCCCAGGCACAGGTGGTAACAGTTACAGGGCTCCTGGGACTTGGAGTCCTTCTGCAGACCTGTTAGGGCACATCACGCTTAACCCAGACGAAATCCAGCATCCAGCATCAACAGCACTGTCCCTTTGACAAAGCGGCACCGGGCTGCCCCAGCCTGTCTCCTGGAATCTCCCAGCCCTGTCACTCACAAACCCAGGAATGCACAACCTAGCAGAGGCAGGTCTGGACAGTTAGGCAAGAAAATACCTACTTTCTAAAAGTGGTATTTTCAAACGCATAATATTAAATCCAACTTTACTAAAAGATGTATTTTATCATTCTGAGTTCAGGCATACTAAAATCGAATTTCTACCATGTTCCCTGAGTCAGGTAGGATTATAAGAATGTAATAATCTAACAGCCCATTCTAACCTATGGAGAACAGGTAGCCTTCAATAGTGAAACACGAAAATGGCTGTATTTCACTATTAGGACATGCTACACACATCAGAGTATGTCCTACCTTATACTTACAATGCACCCTGCCCTTGGGCCTACCATAGGGGTGTCTAATATGAAGCAAAGGGAAGGTTTAGGGACTGGAAAGTGGGTGCACTTGGCCAAGTCAACATGGCAGTGCTAGACTGCCCATAGACCTTGCAATGGTAGGCCTGAGACACACTTTAAAGCTGCTTCTGTGGGTGGCACAACCAGTGCTGCAAGCCCACCAGTAGCATTTGATTTACAAGCCCTGGGCACACATGGTGCACTGTACTAGGGGCTGACAGGTAAATCAGAATAATCCAATCATGTAATCACCAATTAGTACATCAATTTAACATAGGGAACACTAGCACTGTGGCACTGATTAGCAGTGGCACAGTGCCTAAAGCATAAAACCAGCAAAAACATATCAAAACAGAGGAGGCAATCCATCAAAATGGAAGGGAGACTCACGCCAGTGATGCCAGGTCTAACAGTTACCTATACCTACCTTTAATCACTGACACATATAAACCTATATGTCACTCGTATGGCAGGCCTTATCAATCCTGAAGGCAGAGTGCTTGGTTTTGTGTGAAAGGGTGCCCATGCATGAGCAGGACACCTCTGCAGCTTTCGGAATCTATTCTCTGTAGCTGTTCTGTGATGCAGCCAGACCATATACTCTTAAGTGCATTATAATCTTGCGGTAACTGCTAACTTTGGAATGGCTGCATGGAAACATGTCGAGTTTGGTGTCAAACACTTTGGAATCCTACCCCCCCCCCACCAGTCCTGGCGGCAGGGGTAGAATTCCACCCTCCTAGAGGGAGAAGACATGTACACACTTACAGAAACCGGTAATAGTTTAAAAGAGACCCAGCTTCACAAAATGGATGCTGCAGCCACAGACACGAGTCTGACCTCAGGCTGCTGGACGAAACTCCGGCAGGGGAGGCCTGGATAATAGTTTTACTGTCGCAGGGAGGTGTAACCACCTCCCAGACAGGCTTCAGTGTATTGGGGCTGGGTGGGTGTATTCATAGAATGCTTTTCAGACAGTGCTGGAGGCACACTTGGTGTCCCTGTGCAAATCCCAGTTCAAACCGGTTGCAGGGGCACTCAGCCCCTGCTCTGGTGCGAACTGGACAAAGGGAAAGGGGTATAGCCACCTCCCTCCCTGGATCCTCCCATAGGTGGGTCCCCAGAGTATGTCTAACCCCCTATCTTAGAATAAGTATAGGAACCCAGTCCTTAGGACTTCATGTTACACCTGGACAAAACTCTGCAACATATATCCTGGAACTTTGACATTCTGCATTGACTATAAGATGGAAGAATCTCCCTTGGGGTCAAGGAGTGACTCCACTGTTCAAAGACGCACCAAAGAAGAATCTTACCGGTCTGCATTTCCTAGGCTCTGGCCAGATCCCAACAAATTTGTGACTCAGGACATGGACTTCCAGACTTCTCAGAGGCCGACATGAGATCCCAGCAAAGCTGAGACCTGCTGACCTCACGTGTGACGTGGGACTGGAACTCCTAGACACCGTGCACATTTGCAAGTACATCGACTTCCCGAGCTTTCCCAAAGTTGTGCATGGGGCTACTTGTAGTCCAAGTCCTGAGCACCATTTGCCCTGAAGATTGTGGGCCTACACTCCACGAGTGTTCCGTGTAAGCCTGGTCAAAGCACTATGGTACGCACTATGGTACACTCGCGTAGTTTGTGGAGTTTGCCTACTAGTGAACAACTATATAATCCAGAGGTCAGTATACTTTGGTCAATAGCAATATCCATACTAATAATAGGCCAGAATGAATATTGCTAAGAAGGAATTCAATTTAAAATACATAGGCTACCTTCTAAATAAAGAATGCACAAGGTAAAATAAGCTTATGATAAACCTAGAGAGGTAATTCTTGGGGGAACCCATAATGAATAATGTCAGTCTATTTATATTTACGGATTTGCCAAAATAATTCCAAGATCTTAAAGAACAATCTATCTACTTTCATGCTGAAACTTGCATAAGGCTTCGCTTATTGAAGAATAGTACTTAGATAAGCTTGGTAAGCAATTTAGTAGCATATATAATATACCTTTATGAACTAGGTATAATTAAGTTATATAATAGATTGATAGGAATAACTACAACACAGCTAAATGCAGTAATACAAATCCATTTATATTTCCAGCTCTATTTATATCCCTCTAATCCCAATTATTGATCCGTCCACTTCTACTCGACAACTCTGAAGGAATGTCAACAATCAAAATATATACTTTTATAGTTTAGGTATGCGATCCAAAAGCCTATCCTATAGAATCATAATAACTGGAGAATGAGTTTTAAATACATCTTTTTTATCTTATACCCTTTTAGAAACATTACTGCTGAAAAGTCAGAGAAATCAGACATGATGTTATGCAGTTAAAGACTGGAAGAGTGTTGGTAAGATAATAATACATGCCATACTATTGATCAGACTAAAAGAGATGCAGCCGTGATCATGATGCAAGCCAGATGGCTACAGTCGTAAAATAAATTGAGGTATTGATCTCTTTCGGTGTAACCAAATGCAATTCCAAATCAATGAAATAGCGAGACAGGAAACAAGCGTTTTGTGGAAACATAAGCAACCCAAGAAAGGGTGCGGATAACTATTGGTAGCCCTCATTAATCTAAGAGTAAACCTAAGGTCAAAATCTTAGATATGGAGATGTTAGCCTTAAAGATAAGTGTTTTTATAGTCATAACTTTTAGAGTTTACTGTATAGTTCGTTATGTGTTTGTACTGTATCCTATCAGTCTAGTGGGCACATGTGATAGTGGAGTGCTGAACTTTTGAACTCTGAGAACCAGTACAATACTGGTTGTAGAGGGACCATTATGTGACCACATACAGTTATTGATGATAGCCATTGCTTACACCATAGATCTGGAAATGTGCAATGCTCTAAAAAATAATTTTTCCCTCGTTTTTAGTTAATCATCGGTGTGAACACCCTGAGGAAGGCTACGGCCGAAAAGTGTCGGTGAAGCTTAACAACTTTAACCACTGTCTTGTTAAATTAAGTGTATATATGGTGCAAACAAATTAACATCTGGGATTCGTTTCCTATGTACTGAAGAGAAATTGTTAAAGGTTTGTTGTCCATCAACCCAGTTCGATATTTGTACTATATTGACCATGGAAGTTATGTTATAACAGAAGACACTCATGCTCCTTAGGCTAATTCATACTTTTTTGATAATCTGTGGTTTGTTGATAGATAGGGAAAGATAGAGATATAAATAGTCTCTTGGTCAAATCATTGCACATATGTATGTATGTCTTTTTATGAAATAAGAAATAATTTATTGTGAAATAGATATGAATTATTTTATCGCGAAATAGCAATATAAAAGAGAAAAAGAAATGGAATAAAAAATATATATTTTTATAAAATATGAAGTCTTTTGTTACATGAATGGAATCCAGTTCTATTGTTTGAGCGCTACATTTTGTATCTCTAGTACTATGCCCGGTGCACTGTGTTTTACAAGCAAGTATTTTTCCTGTTAGGGTTTTATCCTTTTTTACAGGGGGCCCCTTTGTTTTTTTCAAGTTGGTTGGAAGATGACTCCATAGGTGTTGTCATGGTGATCTTCCTTCTATTTTGACAGGATTCAGAGAAGAGATGCTTCTTCTTAGAAAGTCAAAGTAGAATGATCAGAATGGGAGGGGTCTTTCAACAGTTGGAATAGGAAGTATTATGAACCAATCAAAACTCTCCTTTAATGGTCACATGGCTTTGCGTACACTTACGGTGCGCTTACCGTGCTCTTACGCTGCGAGTACGTACGACGTACCGTCACGATTTTTGTAATTGCTTTCAAAAGTAACATACGCTTATTAAAAGTAAAAAAAAAATATTTTCATGATCGTCCCAGATAATGTCTACCCTTAAAATTTACATTAAATACATAGATATAGGGGCGTGGCCAGCGACCAGCTAAGATGGCCGCGTCTTAGGAGAGCTCCGTGGTCCGGTGAATCTCCCCTGCACATCCGCACACTTATCCTGCCCTAGAACAGCGGAAAATAGCGACATAGGACACCGTAGCATTCCTGCTGTCCGGAGACTCCATCAGCGACGTGATCGGCCCTGCTGCCGCCGAGATCCGCCGCACTGAATGTTGCGGCCTTCAGTAACGGCCGGAGCCGGGGACTAAATTTGGAGCCAGGAACCTGAAGGCGGCGCGGCGGGGAAGATTCCTGCTGTCGGGGGCGGGTGACTGCACCGGAGCCTGGAGGGCGGCGGCTGGTGTTCGTGAGGCCCCTTCCGTGCCGGCTGACCCGCGAGAGGGGCCGGAGGTGTGGTGGGGCTGGTAGACGGCCCGGGGCGCGGCCGGCGCTGCCGAGGAGACAGACGGAGGCCCATTGATGCCCGAGACGGAGCGGAGGCACCACTGTTGGGCGCACAGGCACACAGGCGGAAGCATACGGCGCGGCCTGAAGGTGAAGGCCCACACTGAACTAGCTCCCTGGGGACATCATTACTTCACACGGGCTCACCACACGGACTGCGTGGGCCTACACGACCCTGCGACGACATTCTTTGGAGGTCCTACTACTGCCGGCGGCGCAGTCTTGGTGCGACCCGCGTGTCCGTGGAGGGTGAGGCCCCGGAGGAGGGGGTGCGTACCGGCGATGCTGGCATCCGGTCCCTGACGGCGCATAGGAGGTGAGGTGCTGGGAGGATAGAGAGGCGCCCCTGAACCCACGAACGCCTTTCCTGGGCGGGAAGCGCGATCGCCGCCGGCCGCCTAACCTGAGGCCCAGGGCAGTGACATTGACAGCGAACAAGGCCGGTGCATAGCGATCCTTGCCCGGGAGAGCCGGCGGGATGAGTGGGCAGCAACTGGTGCTCATCTGGTCACCTGCGCGTTCCTTGAGGTCCAAGGGCACTACAGGACCCGACTCTGTCTCTGCGGGACGAACGCTGGGAACAGGCCGCACTAGGCCGCGACGTGGGCCGTCTGGTTCACGCAACCGCTGCTGCGTATAGGAGGCGTCCTGTTGGCTGTCGCGCTTGGGAGTGTGGTGTCGCACTCGGCCCCGCCTGGCTTCTACGCCACTGGGTACTGGATCGCAGGGGGACACTTGCCGACGCGGGGGCCTGCCTTCCCGGCTGGTTCGAGGAACAGATCGTGACCAGGCCCGGTGTCTGGTGACTCCTGGCCCGCCCCGGGTCGCATCCTGAGTCGACTCGACCACGCACGCAGCCGCTGTCGCGGAAGACAGACACTCCAGCCCATCCACTAAGGGCCCGGCTTCAACATGCGGCCCCCCAAAGGAGGAACGGGGACCCAAACTAATAAGATGGACCAATACGCAGTGACTCGCACGCAACAGCAGCCGGCGGGGGCGATAAAGGACGCAAAGGAACAGGCGGAACCGTCCCTGAACGCCATCATGGCCGCCATCCAGACACTGGGAGCCAACCTTGAGTCGAAAATTGACAAGATCTCTATCGAGGTGAACCTACTACGCGAAGACCTGGGGAAAACCACTGAGAGATCCAAGTCTAATGAAGGGGCCATAAAAACACTTCAGGCCTCAGAAAAACGCCTGGAGGACACGGTGACCGAGCTCATCCACCAACACCAGAAAATGGCGCTGAAGCTTGAGGACCAGGAAGGGAGGGCTCGGAGAAGTAACATCCGCTTGGTAGGTGTGCCGGAGGGATTGGAAGGGGACAGCACGGAGCTGTTTCTAGAGGACCTTATCCTGCGACACCTAAAGCCCAAGAGACTGTCCAACATCTTTACCATTGAGCGGGCCCACCGAGCCCCTATCCCCAAGCCAAAAACCGGGGCCAAAGTGCTCAATTACAGGGACCGCGACGCGATACTCCAGGTCGCCAGGCAACAAGGAGACTTGCACTATGAAGGGGCAACAATATGATTCTCCCCTGACTTAACACTACAAGTCCAACAGGAACGACGATCATTCCAAGGGATCAAGGCGGCACTCCGTGAGCGAGGGCTCAAATATATGATGTTCTTCCCGGCGAAATCGAAAGTTCTATCTGGGGGTAAATCCTACTTCTTCACCACACCGGCAGCGGCCCAGGAGTGGCTGGACACCGCGGCGCCAGAGGCCCGGGCAGAAGGAGACAACACCAACTGGAGAGAACCTGGGGCCTCCCCCCTGGCTCCACGGCTGGACAACAGGACGGAGATGACCGGAGCCAGAGGTCCTGGCGCTCCAGGTCAAACAGCCCCCGTTGGGGTTCAGCCCGAGACAATGGAGTCGGATGATGTCATAACACAGCTGCCGGTGATCTTCGAACAGTAACGTATACTACATTCAGTGTAACCATGGGGGTTGTTTCATTGGGTGGTTCACATAGACGATGCCGGACTCAGGGACCTTAAACCAGTGTTCTGTGTGCTTCGCACAAGTGTTAATGACTCACAAGGGCAGCATGGGTTGGCGAAAGGGGAGTGAGCCAGCCACGTTTCCCACAAGAAGTTCCTCGGGGAGGGCTCGCCTCTCTTCCGGGGGGGGGGGGTTTGGGGCGACAGGCGCTCTGCTAATTGGGGTGGTGGGTAGTTCGAAGACCCAAGGAGCAGGGGGCAGGGAGGGGGGGGACTGTTGTTCGGGGGAGGGTAGTACTAAACCACCGAGTTGGGGGGGAGGGGCTAGAGGATTCTACAACTGTAATGCTGTGCACTGTCTGCTTGAATTGCTCATGTTGGGGAGGATGTTGGGAGGGTGGGGGAGTTGAAGAAGTTTCACGGTCACGAGTAGTCCGCAATGTCAGGTGCGGATCTGGCACCAGAGTACAGGCGTACAATGTCTCACTTGTGGAGTCAACTGTCTGACAGATCCTTGATCAACTGCACTGCATACACCTACCAGGTGGGAACCGGGAAGGGGTGGAGAGTTGGGGATCCTTTACGGTCACACGGAAGATGTTGTCAGGTAGTCAGCCGCAACGCCGGGGTCGTGGGACATGGCACCCTACACAGCAATGACTATGGCTAGGAGGTGGGAGAAGAGTCTGAAAGTCCTTAGCTGGAATGTTAACGGGTTAGGAGACAGACTCAAATGCACCATAGTCCTACAGTTCATCAAACGACACCAGCCAGACGTGGTACTAGTTCAAGAAACTCATCTGCTGGGGAACGCATGTCAGGCCCTAAACAGGTGGGGCTACACTCTAGCAGCTCACTCCGGCTCCAGGGGGGTGGGGATCCCCCTCCGTCGCTCACTGCCCCTCCATATAGACTTCACTAAAACTGACCCACAGAGACGCTTCACAGCTATGTCTGGACGGTGGGAGGGCCGCACACTTAACTTACTTTCTGTCTACATTCCGCCTGGCCTCCAAACTCAGACCTTCACGGACCTGGGCACACTACTCCTCTCCCTTCCCGATGGCCTATTAGTGCTGGGTGGGGACTTTAACGCAGTGGTGCCGGAGACCCTAGATTGGCAGCCCCCTAGAGATCTGCCCCAGGTACAGAGGTGGCTACCGAACTTCCTCGAAACCTTCGGGCTCACGGATGTCTGGCGCCTGCTCCATCCTGCAGGCAGAGACTCTACCTTCTTCTCCGGGTCGCACCATTCCTTTTCGCGCTTAGATTATATCCTTACTGTGCTACAACATGACATGACATTACGGGAGGCAACACTTCTGCCCAGGGGCATCTCGGACCACTCACCGGTCCTAACACACATAACAATCGGAAACAGTTATGAGGCCTGCGCAGCACCAATAAACGCATGGCAGTTAAAACACGAGGACACCAGGAAGGACATATCAAACTCCATCACACAGCACAACGTGGGATCAGTTGACTCCCCCGTCACTTTGTGGGAGGCATTTAAACCCGTGATCAGGGGGGAGGCGCTTTCGACCATCTCGATTAGACAGAAGGAGCAGCGCAGACAGGTCACAACACTTGAAGCAGATCTAGAAGACCTGGAAAGGGAGGCGCTAGAAACAGGGACCAGGGAAGTTAGTCACAAACTGCAGTTGAAAACAGCGGAGTACAGAGCACTGGTTACCCAAGAAGCTCAAACTATGGCCCGGCACAAGATGGGTAGACTCTATGATCAAGGCGACAAAGCCGGGAAACTTATAGCCTGGCTCAAGAAAAAACAGCAGGCCAGTAGGGTGGTGCCGGAAATACGCACTGAGTCAGGGGTCGTAATTACAGAACCTCGGGAGATAGTGAGAGAGTTTGCGAGACATTACCAAAGGGTCTACAGGCGAGAATCAGATCGCCCGGAGGAGGACTCTATAGACCTCCTAACCGATATTCGGATGCCTTCCCTATCAGATGAAGATCGGGAGGCCTTGGATAGTCCGCTTACTGAGGCCGAACTACAACGTGCAATAGGAGACCTCCGCCCTGGGAAGGCTCTAGGACCCAATGGCCTTCCCATAGAGATTTACAAGCTAAAACCTGACGTCACCAGTAAGTATTTGAAACCCATGTTCGATGAGAGTAGGGAGAAAGGGGTTTTGCCTCGTGATCAGTGCATAGCGACCATAGTGGCGATACCGAAAGAGGGGAAACCCACAGACTTATGTGCTTCATACAGACCAATATCGCTCCTCAACGCGGAGCCCAAAATACTGGCCAAAACACTTGCTAATAGGCTCAAACCGATGCTTCCCTCGTTGGTCCACCCTGACCAGTCGGGGTTCATGCCCCATCGCAACACGGCTCTTAACATCAGACGGTTACATGGCGTACTGGGGCAGCGCCACAGACTGCAGGAGGACGCAGTGGTGGTTTCTCTGGACGCCACCATGGCGTTCGACACCCTAGAGTGGCCATATATGTTCGCAGTCCTGCGTAAACTGGGCTTTGGTCCTCATTTTATAGCATGGGTGCGTCTCCTATATGCAGAACCCCTGGCGCAGGTACTGGTCAACAACAAGGTGTCTGAGGTTTTCACGCTCAAGAGGGGGACTAGACAGGGTTGCCCCCTCTCTCCTCTTCTCTTCGCCCTGTCCCTTGAGCCGCTGGCAGCCTGGATACGACAAGACGTTTACTTGAAAGGCATAGTCTGGACGTAAGGGTGGGAGGACAAAATATCCCTCTACGCCAACGACATCCTCTTGTACCTATGTAGACCGCGCAGGTCGATAATGGCAGCCCTTGATATATTTGCAAGCTTTGGTAGCAACTCTGGCTTCCGGGTCAACTGGAGCAAATCATATCTCTACGTCCTGCATGGTGACCCTCCGAGGCTCCCTGACACATGTCCTATCATGGTGGCAGAGGACGGGTTCAAGTACCTGGGAGTGTACATAACCACGAACAAGGCCCTGCTATACGATCTAAACCTCAAACCACCATTAAGTCGGCTCCAAAGGGAAGCCAAATCCTGGCAGCACCTACCACTGTCTCTACTGGGCCGGGCAGCCCTATTTAAGATGCTAGCGCTGCCACGCTTCCTCTACGCACTGCAAAATTATCCAGACTTAGTCCCTAACACATACTTTGAGGCGGCACAGCGCGACCTCCTCTGGGCCGGGTCACCCCGAATCGCGCTGACCAAATTGACGCTGGGGTGGTATGATGGCGGTATAGCCCTCCCAGACATTCGCAAGTATTACTGGGCAGCCCACCTTTCAGCAATCAACCAGGGGACTTATGGCGATGGGAATGATCCCGCCTACGGTATGGACAGATGGTTGCTTCCCGGGGGGAACTACGAGATAGCACTCTACTCTAAACGGGGTGCACGCCAACTCACTGGACCTACACTACATTCAGTACAGGTATGGCACGTTGCCCTGAAGAAGCTCGGATGGTCAGGAGTCCTTACTATGGCCACGCCACTTTGGGCCTCTGAAAAACTAGGCAACCTTGGACGTACTAAGGGCTTCCGCAAACTGGGACTTGATCGGAATCTCCCAAATCAAGGATATCTGGGGCCCCAAAGGGATTCACGCGTTCGCCCACCTACGGGACACATACGAGTTGGCGCAAACTGAATACTATCGATATTTACAGGTGAGACACTCCCTACAGGCAAATATCCCACCAGAGACTAAACTACCACAATCCTCCCCACTTGAGGATAGGATACTTGATGGGCACATGACAGAACACGCCATATCACTCACATACGAAAAACTGATCAATCACCCCCCTGACATGCTCCTACCCCTTAGAGAGAAATGGGTTGCTGACAGGCTTGAGATAGATGAAGAGGAATAGATGTATGCCTTGGCTTCACTGCGTGAGGTCGCGATATCGGCCCGCCTGCGACTAATCCTCCATAGAGTATATATCTCCTGTACAAGGTTACACCTAATGGGGAGGGCTGATACTGTACTCTGCAGGAGGGGATGTGGTGGCAAGGGTACCTTTTTTCATGTGTTGTGGGGATGCCCTAAGATTCAACGGTATTGGAGAAGGGTGGTGCAGTGTATGCAGGAGGTATGGTGGAGATTCGCCCAGAGGCCAAGAGGTGTCTTCTCAATATCTGGGAGCCAACGGACCTGCCACCGAAAGGGAGGCTCTGGGTTACGCTCGGACAAATGGTAGCAAAAAGGAACATCGCCAGACTCTGGGGTAGTCCTGATCCACCAAAACCAACAGAATGGCATAGCGATATGAACTGGTGTATGCTAAGGGAAAAGACTGTGTATGTGGCGAGAGGGTGTCCCCAAAAATGGGTGGAAGTATGGTCCAACTGGAACGATTTCAGGGGGGCATCTGCGAGCCTCCGTCCATCACGCAGGCGCGCACAGAAGATATGTGAGGATCCTAACGACCTTGTGGCTCCAGGTGCTTTAGAGTTGGGAAATATAATTGCATCGCCTGTACAGAGGTGAACTTACCGTGCTCAACGAGATGACCGTGTTGGTTAAGGGGGCGGGTTTGTTCGATTGTTGGGGTTCATTTTACGATATTCTTGAAACAAGCTCTCATGTCTATGGCTATCAAAAAAAGGAAAATCAGACCTTGACTATCCTTCTCTAAACAGTGTGACACCTGCACTTTACCACGCCGCCGTGCCCCCGGGATGACGGCAATGGGCTGTGTAATATCTGAAGCAATGTGTTATAATCTACTGCTGCATTTCCCTTCTCTATGGTTCTCTTCTCTACTGCTCAGCCAGTGTGAGTGTTGGTGTGCCTGAAGATGTCTAGAATGTTGGATGTATGATGATGTTGTGGAATGTTGGGTGATTGGTGAGCTGTGGAGTGTCAGTTGGGTGCGCAGGCTGAGCAGGACAGAGGCTGCTCCTGGTGGGGCATCATATGGACTTACCGTCTTCCTATGGATATTGATGTTATTATCTTATCAATAAATCTAATGAATATATCTACTCATCATCTGGTCTCTAAGGACTATCCTATTTACAATACTGGCGACGAGGTACAAGAAACTGCGTGTTGCTGAAGGATTACCCTGGATTACCCTGGAACTAAGGATTTGACTAACTACAGGAACTCATGAACATTACTCTCAAGAAAGAAGATTACAAAAAACTACGCTCTGGTAAGCCCCACCAGTGTCCTTGGTTAACAGGACAGCCTGCAGACCAGAGTGTTTGATGCTTGTTTGACTTTCATGTAACCTCTTGAACACAAGTGTCTGCTCTACCCCTGCGCATGGACTGAGTTTTGCCACATCCTGCTGTGTTTTGTTGTGTTTTGTCAGTGAGGATTTCCCAGCCACTAGCTTCTGAGACGCAGCTGGTATGATCACCCTGCTGTATTCTTTTCCTGTGTTTGGACTCTGACAGCACGTTTCTTCTAGGAAAAGGAAAAGATTCACTGTTCTCGTTTACAAGTGTGCGCAGTGCGGGCCTTTAACTCTGTAATTGTTATTGTGCCCCGAGCAACACAAACAAGAGTGTATCATTTAACTGCGTTTGACTTTTGTGACCTTGCACTGCTTGTGTTGCTGCTACAGCGACGTGAAAACTAACACCTTTGTGAGGCATTACATCGAAGGATAACAATTACTGGCTGGTAAAACTTCAGGTTGTGGATAACAGTTCTGGCTGGTAAAACTTCAGGATGTTCAATTAATTGAATTGGCAGAATCACAAGAGTGAAAAGTGGTCTTGGTGCCTGCTCCAGCCTCTGTTGTGTCAAGGGACAACTTCAGAGGGTAGTACACAACTGGCGATATATGTGTCACTGACTGTGAGTAATAGTTTTTTTTTATATGTGCATTTCTTAATCTTTTGCAGTTGAAAATACACGTTTGCGTTAAAGTGCGCGAGGCTTACCGTTTTTGAAAGACGCTTTTAATAGCGCATGATCATCTGTGCATTCTTACCGCGAGATGACTTGTGTGAGTTGAAGGTGATGTCACGCTGGATTCAAGCCCTATCTCCTTTAGAGATGACGCTAAACGACGCACTAGCGGCCATCTTAGCTCTTTGGGAAGGACTCCCTTGACTATGGTGATAATCACGACGTTTTCCCATTTTATCGTGTTATCATCTCTCTTCTTGTTTGCATTCTTCAGTGACAAAGAGTTTGATTTTGCCTCACAAAGTGTTGAGTAAACAAGGAAGAGCCTCATGTTCTTTAAATTTTTTTTGAGACCTGAGTAACATTTCTGTTATTGCCGACCCGCGATACTGGACTCTGCGGGCTGATAGGTACCACTGATGGAGACCTTATGCTGGGGGATTTCGGGTGAGAGCACCCTCGTCTAAGGATGGTCATCGTAGTCATACTAACGCAAGATGTTATTGGAACGTTGTTGTCAAGACTGGGACTGTGGTACTGGTGGTGCGTTGGAAACACTGGATCTGGCCTGTACCATTTGGACTTTGGGTGAGAAGCTACATGGATTTTCGGGTGAGAAATCGCTCACCGATCGTAGACTACGGTGACCACGTTTATTGTTTTAATTTGTTATGCTACTGTTGCTTTGTTCCTATTTACAACTGGGTGTTTACATTATTGCAATGGGGGCATGTTGCAGTTGTCGCAGGTCCTTTCTGTTGTTTTTGAATTTTTGTGGAAGGAGAGGAGGAGAGTGTGTGTTGTGTTTATGGTCTTTCCTTGCATACTTGGCTTGGTGTGTACTTGGTTTGGTTTTCCGTATTGGGTTGCCCTGAGTTTGGGGTGTAGTGCTCATCACTGGTTTTTCCCATGTTCTCTAGTTTGCTAACCACTTATTTGTTGGTTATGGATTCACATTTTGTGTGTTCCTTTGGTTTATCAACCACTTATTTGTGGGTATGGTTTCACATTTTCTGTGTTACTTGAATGACTTTTAGTTTACCAATCTACTTCACTTTTACTTTGGGTGGGTGAATGTTTTTATGTTGGACTGCGTAAGAGGAAGTGTCTTTTAATAAAGTTTCTCTGCCTGTACACTCACTGTTTAGTTTGTGGGTGAATGGTTTTTCTGGTTGGTTATTGTGGTTTGGTCTGCGTAGAGTAAGCACTTCCACATGAAGTTCTCTGCGTGTACACTCACTGTTTGGTTTGTGGGTGAATGGTTTTTCCTGTACTTTCTTTAAGTGCTATCCTGGATAAGATTGTGTGGCAGATGACACTTTCTTGCGAGTTTTCTCTGCTTCTTACTTATTAAATGTTTGGGTTGAAGCAATTTTTGGGCTTTAGTTTTTTTTGTGGTTTCCTGGTTTTATCTATGTTATGTTGGATTGATTTTCCTATTACTGTCTAAGTTCAATGCTTTCCGGGAACTCTTTTATTGTGATTTAAGGTGTGTGTTTCATTGGCATTTTGGATTGTTATGCATTTTCATTTATGTTATATGTACTTGATTCATTTGCCCAGTGTATTTTCATGCATCTTTTATTATCCTTTATTGTGTTTGGTTTCCTGAGGGAGGGGGATGTGTTATAATCTACTGCTGCATTTCCCTTCTCTATGGTTCTCTTCTCTACTGCTCAGTCAGTGTGAGTGTTGGTGTGCCTGAAGATGTCTAGAATGTTGGATGTATGATGATGTCGTGGAATGTTGGGTGCTTGGTGAGCTGTGGAGTGTCAGTTGGGTGTGCAGGCTGAGCAGGACAGAGGCTGCTCCTGGTGGGGCATCATATGGACTTACCATCTTCCTATGGATATTGATGTTATTATCTTATCAATAAATCTAATGAATATATCTACTCATCATCTGGTCTCTAAGGACTATCCTATTTACAATACAATGCATGTGTTACTTACTGCGTGGCCAGCCCGAGGGGTTGTATGCTGGAATCTGTGTATCATGGAAGTTCACAATAAAGGTCTTTAAAAAAATAAAAAATACATAGATATATTGTTTTAAACATTATAAAACTTTTGTGGGGTACGCGTACGGGGCGCCGTACAAGCGTACATGGCGTCACGCGGAAGCACTGATGCGCCGCGTAACGTCAAAACATATTCGCGACGTATGCACGCGTACGCGCTGAATACGATTAGCCGTACAAAGGACGGTGCGATCACCGTATGCGTACGGTACAATTATCCCAAAAAAGAAAAAAATGAAAAAGAAATTATATAGAATTTAATTTTAATATATTGGCGAAAAAAATTAATTAATAAAAAAAAATTTGAATTAAGTTTTGTTATTATTTTACATTAAAAATATGGAATATATCTTAAAATATAATATAAATATAAATATTTATAATAAAAATGTAGGAAATTAGTATAAAAAGAAAGAAATATAATAATTAATACATTTAAAAATTATCATTTAGAAAACCTTTGGAATTCACTGAAAAAACCACAGGTTTCAGCCACGTTATATTTAGGAATTGGCATTTAAAAAACCTTAAAAATTCATTGAAAAAACCATAGGTTTCACACATGTTATAGTTAGCTGGACATTTCACTCATACAAAACTATTGAAATTCCCCTGTTATTGTTAGTTCAGCTAACTATAACTCGCGTGCCCGCAATGCACTGCTGATGACGTGAGATACTACATCACTCATGACATGGTCAGTGACATCACTCATGACATCACTGATGACATCTCAAATGACATCACTGATGACATCACTGATGACATCATCCTTGTGAAAGAGTGGCACACCCCCTCTAACCCTAATATAACCTTTGATACACACATTGAAAAATAGAAACTAAAAATGTCAAAACAATAGAGATACCAATACTAGTTAGAACAACCTATTAAGTAATTCCAATATCTACATACACATCCACTTACTCACCAACAGTTCTATATAGTCACTCATACATGTACTCACTCATCATATGTACTCATACACCTATACATCCTGTTATACACCTACACTCATACATAGAGTTACTCACACACATACTTACACATGCAAATAAACTTTCAAACATCCATTTGCTTGCATATATAGCTATACACACACTACTACACTTATTTCTATAGAAACATACACATACTTACTCTCTTAAACAATCACTTATAGAAACACATACTTATTTATACAAGAACTCTTCCAATCTCTCACTCTCATATGTACTCGCTTATATACATCAATACTCACATATACTAGTTTAAAACATATGTACTTACTCATAAAGACACTATTGAGACAGTCATTCACTCACTAACACACCTATAAACACACTCATCCACCCATACAGTCCTGCAAACATGCTGTCTTCAAAACACATACAAACAGTGAGTCACTCATTCATGCATCTATGCGCTAAGTAATACCCCCACCGAACCATACAGACACTCAGACACTCATACTGATACTCAAAAAACCAACCCATATAGACATTCATGTAGCTACTCACCAACCCATGCAGCAACTTATACACAAAGTGACAGACTGATACAGATATTTACATATTTAAACATTACTCGCTAACCCATGTATTCACTAAGATACACCTAATCAGTCAATTAAACAATCAATTTTACAAAAAAAATCAATTTAGACACTTATTTAACAATTTATTCTTCCATCGACCTTGAGATATACATGTATAAAAACTATTTAATTTTCACAAAGACGCATTCACTGGATGATGTCATCAGTGATGTCATTTGAGATGTCATCAGTGATTCATGAGTGATGTCACTGACCAAGTCATGAGTGATGTAATATATGACGGCATCAGCAGTGCATTGCGGGCACCAAACCACCAAACCATATAGACACTCAGCAGACACTCATACTGATACTCAAAAAATCAACTAATAACCTATATAGACACTCATGTAGCTACTCACCAACCCATGCAGCCACTTATTCAAAAATGTGTGAGACTGATACAGATATTTGCATATTTAAACATTACTCACTAACCCATGTATTCACTAAGATACAATTAATCAGTCAGTTATACAATCAATTTTACAAAAAAAATCATCCATTTAGACACTTATATACCCATTTATTCTTCCATTGACCTTGAGATATACATCTATAAATCATATTTAAATTTCAGAAAAACACACATTCACTGGATGATGTCATCAGTGATGTCATTTGAGATGTCATCAGTGATGTCATTAGTGATGTCACTGACCATGTCATGAGTGATGTTGTATGTGACGTCATCAGCAGTGCTTTGGGGACGCGCACGTTTAGTTAGCTGAACTAACTATAACAGGGGAATTTCAATGGTTTTGTATGAGTGAAATGTCCAGCTAACTATAACATGTGTGAGACCTATGGTTTTTTTAGTGAATATATATATATATATATTACCTACTGGCGGTCGCCAGTAGGTATATATAGTTAGGATTTTTTTGAATAGGGATTTCTGAAAATTCTATGTTGAATAACTTTGGCATTGATGGACGGAATTGGCTGAAATTTTCAGGGAAATGGCACATTTTGTTTCTGAGCGTCCCCTGAAAGTTTGGGGGGGCTTCGTCAAGCGGGGGCCGAGAAAAAAGGGGGGGCCCAAAACGTGTTTTTAACATTGAGTTTTCCATAGGGCGGTTGGACTCACTTTTAGCTCGAACGGCTGAATGGATTTCCACAAAACTTGGCAAAATTGTAGGGACTGGTAGCCCGATGTGCCTTTGCTATGTCTCAAGATATATGCTCCAGTGGTTTTTATGAAAATTAACTTTGAAAAATATATATTGGGCTACATTGGGCTCTATATATGTTAGAGCCCAAATGTAGCCCAATGTAGCCCAAAGATGGCCACCAGAGACAAAAAAAAACAAATGTAGCCCAAATAGCAGCCAGATGTAGCCCAACTATAGCCCAGTGACAGAATGTCCCAGAGTGTTCTAAAGAACAACTAGAGCGCTAACAGTCTTACTTATGACAAAAGTATGGCACACCTGAAGTCATCTTGATTGGAATAAAGTGTTAACACTTAAAACATCTAATTTGCAAAGGAACAAAATGCGGGGGTTCATTTTGCCATAGAAATTATGATTAGTGCTGAAGAAAGAAAAATTAGGGCACATTTTGAGTGACTTCTCAAATCCTTCGTCAAGAGGGGGCCGAGAAAAAAGGGGGGTCCCAAAACACGTTTTTCCCATGTTAATTTCCATAGGGCCTTTGGCCTCACTTTTAGCTCGAACGGCTGAATGGATTTGCACGAAACTTGGCAAAATTGTAGGGACTGTTAGCCCGATGTGCCTTTGCTAGGTCTCAATATATGTGCTCCAGTGGATTTTGAGAAATTAACGTTCAAAACAAGATATATATCTGTAACAGCGCTCCGGGCTGCGCTCCGGTCCGCTTACTTTTCGCGAAACGGAACTTTGCGATGCGAAGCTGATTGGCTCCCCGGTGTCTGTCAACATTCTAAACAGTCCGGAGCGGCCGCCATCTTATCTCTCGGTAGGATCGAGAGAGAAGAAGAGGAGGAAAACGAAGGGGGAATTTAATGAAAGGGGGCAAGGTATACCCCTCTTGACCCCCTAGGAATCTTGTTGGGGTTATTAAAGGGTCCCGTGGGGAAAATAAAAAAAAAATTATTTTTCACGGTAGAAGCGCTTCCCGGGCCGCGAACTGGGCCGCAAACTGGTAGCGAAACGGGAATTCGCCATTTTGTGCTTCGTTTTAATTAAATTACTAGGTATAAGGGGGTGCGGGAGACCATTTTGTGCTTCGTTTTAATTAAATTACTAGGTATAAGGGGGTGCGGGAGACGTATCCTAATCCCTTATGTTTTCTGAGGGTGGCTGAGGAGGCTCATATATGTTGATACATGTCTTCCAGCGGCTGTGCGTGAGCTTTTTTTTTTTTTTTTGCTGCGTGACGTCTGTTAACGTTCGATTCGAAGGAAATCAGGAAGTGTTGACCACCAATTTGTCAGTGCGATAAAATATTTTGTTATAAATGAATCCTTATTGATAAACATTGTTTGCGCCATCTTGCCTTTTTTCCAATGCCACAATTTTGTCGTGCACGGCAGCCATTTTAGATGCCAGGCCGGTCCCAGGCTATCACCTAGCTCTGCGGATGTAGTTTATGGCCCTAGCTGTAGAGAATCCAGACATGCCAACCCTCCCGATTCAGGCGTGAGACTACTGATTTCAGTGCTAGTCTCCCGCCTCCCGATTCCTGCAAGCAAAAACCCGGGGGCATATTACCAACAACTAGCGATAATTTATGTCTCTAACTTGTTTAGAGACAAAAATTATCGCCGCACATCGGCGATTTTTATCGCAGATAAACCTTGCTATTAGCAAGGTTTATCGCAAATGCGATAAAAAACGGCCGCAATGCATGAATATCGCTGAAAAGTCAGCGATATTCATGCATTATCCAGGAAATGTTCTTAGCCATGTTATCCACCTCCAATTGGATAACATGGCTAAGAACTGCTCGCAAATGCGATAAAAAACGGCCGCAATGCATGAATATCGCTGAAAAGACAGCAAGATTCATGCATTATCCAGCAAATGCTCTTAGCTATGTTATCTACCTCCCATTGGATAACATGGCTAAGAACTGCTCGCAAATGCGATAAAAAACGGCCGCAATGCATGAATATCGCTGAAAAGTCAGCGATATTCATGCATTATCCAGCAAATGCTCTTAGCCATGTTATCCACCTCCAATTGGATAACATGGCTAAGAACTGCTCAGGGCAGGTGTTAGCTTGTGGAGATATGCGCGCTTAGCGCGAATATCTCCAAAATTTGGTAATAGGAGATAGCGATGTAAGGGACTGTTTCCAGTCGCTAACATCTTGGCACGCCCACTTTGCATGTCATTAGTGATAGATATCACTGACATGCAAAGCGGGGCCCAAGATGGTCGCTATCTCCTTTTAGCTGTCACTAATTGGTGTTAGCGACAGCTTGGTAATAGGGAGATAATTTTATCTCCGCTTTCTTGGCTTTTAAAGCCAAAAAAGCGGAATTAAACCCCCTTGATAATATGCCCCACGATTCCTCGGGGGTTTCAGCTGACAGGGCTTGGTATTGTGTTACGTGCTAATTCTACCAGGAAACGTCAGAGGGTCGATGCAGGGGTTCTAGAAGGGGTGATAAACCATTTAAGCCTCATGAACAAGCGCATGGTCTTTTAAAGATCTGTGAAGTACTCGGGGCGGCGGTGTGTGTGTGCCCTCTTTCAGGAGCGGGCGGGGGGGGGGCACTGCCAGCAACTTGCCAGGCCAGGCAGTGTTCAACACTTGCATCACCCTTTCTCTGCCTGCTATTGCGCTCCATGCTTCGGAAAGGTAAGAAAAAGAACGTGCATTTGAGTTTGAAATGTCCGATCCTGTAGCAGTACACTTGCAAAGCCCACACATGACAATAACCCGATTCAAGGCCCCATTCTCCCGATTTTTTAATAATATATAGTACTCCAAAAAAGTAGGTTTATAAAACTTTATTAACTTTTAAATATAACGAACGTAACAAAAACTGTAAATATATTTAAACATTTTTTGACAAAAAAAAACAACAATGGTCCGAAGCTGTCTTTTGTGCGAATAGTCCCAAGGCAGCACAACGTGCTGAGTTGTGGACGGCACCCAGGTGAAGAACCATCCCTTCTTTAAACCCCATGGTGACCAACTAAGTGCAGGTTTTACATAAAGTAGTGTTTACCTAGAGTGGTGCTGTGTAGGACACTCTGAATGGAAATTAACCAGAACTATAACGATAACAACAACAACAACAATAATATAACTTTTATGCTTAAATTACGCAAACATTTAGCTAATCTGCTAAAGGGGGGAGTCGCCATTTCTTTTGATAATTTATTCACCCATCCGTAGCCTCTCTATTCTCCATTACAATGTGTTTCTTGCTGAAATTAACCAGAACTATAACCATAACAACAACAACAACAATAATATAAGTTTAATGTCCAAATTACTCAAAGATTTAGCTAATCTGCTAAAGGGGGGAGTAGCCATTTCTTTTGATAATTTATTTATCCATCCATAGCCTCTCTAATCTCCATTACAATGTGTTTCTTGCTGTCGCTAGCTGATGAAAAAACTAAAGTGATAACTTCCTCATCCTTATTTTGTCTTTCTTTGTTCCTTAAGATGTTATCTGTGTCAACCTCTTCCGAGAATGCTGATGCGTTAGGGATTTTCTTTTGTTTCTTAATAGCATTGGTGTCTGCACACTTCTTTGTCAATTCTGTTTATATGATAACTGCTTCATAAACAGACGATATCTTTGTTTAGTCATTAGTGTTAAGTGTGTCTGAAACTACAGTGCCGTTCTGTTTTTCTTTCTTCAGGCTCTACAGAGTTTCGTGTGTTGTTCTTTTGAGCGACAATTATTCCAGAGGTTTCAGGTTCACTTGTTTTGTCCTGCAGTGAGTTAACAGCTTTAGAGACTTCATGTTTATTTGCTATGTCCTGCTGTGCGTCAACTGCTTCAGAGACGTCAGCCTCATTTGTTATGTTTGACTAGATCCTGGACCTGCCCGGCCGCGCCCAAAATGGCTCCGGTGTAAATGGGACTCGTAACTGCTTGTTGTGTACTGGTTGCCCAACCTTGATATCACGAGATAAGTATGCAGTTTTGAAGCACATGGCGGGCGGGGACGAGTACTGATTGAACATTTGGACATCCCTATTGATATTAAGTTCTGATGTGTTATTGATTACTGTACTATTGAAAGTTCGAATTAACGTCACCCATGGTACTTGCCCGCAAATGTATATCTAGATAATTTTATTGTAACTGGCCCTGTCGTACTTTAATTATAAAATGTACGTCCACCGATTCCGCAACTGTTAGACACTTTAGTTCTTGCAACCTAATGGCCCGCCCGTTACGTTCTTCTACAGTGTAAATGTCCCCTCATCATATACGATTACAGTTTGCTCCGTGGCCGGCCCACGTGGTTATAGGCCCGTATTTGTATACTGACATTTTCACAATAAAGGTTTTTAAAACAAAACATGGTAGTAGTACCTAGATTGGTAAAGTTTTGAATAATAGCCACTGTTTTCGAATCAGTAAAAGGCAAGTGAAATAAAGCAGCCCGATTACATGACGCAAGAGTGGGAGAAACTCAGCTGGACACGCCGTCTTTCGGCGCAGCATTGTAGGATGGCCACACCAGTGCGGCAACTTGCTGGACACCACCTCGGTGCCATCCGGATCTCGGCGCGTTGTGCTGCCTTCGGCCTACTGTAGCAGCAAGTACGAGCGCAACTCAGCTGGACAGCGAGTGAAACGCTAAGGGGCGCCCCACTGCAGATGAGGTGCCTTCACCTGGGGAGGCGGGAGAGGCCCGTTCACGCTGCCACCCCCCCCCCGGGCACCCCACGCCGTCTTTCGGCGCAGCATTGTAGGATGGCCACACCAGTGCGGCAACTTGCTGGACACCACCTCGGTGCCATCCGGATCTCGATGCGTTGTGCTGCCTTCGGCCTACTGTAGCAGCAAGTGCGGGCCAACTCAGCTGGACAGCGAGTGAAACGCTAAGGGGCGCCCCACTGCAGATGAGGTTCCTCCACCTGGGGAGGCGGGAGAGGCCTGTTCGCGCCGCCTCCCCCACCCCCGGGCACCCCACGCCGTCTTTCGGCGCAGCATTGTAGGATGGCCACACCAGTGCAACTTGCTGGACACCACCTCGGTGCCATCCGGATCTCGGCGCGTTGTGCTGCCTTCGGCCTATTCGCACATCTGTCCGCTACTGACGCCGCCTCACAGGCCAACGGATTTTGTAGGCTTTTTATAGCCCAAAGACGCATAACAGGTCATGTGACTTGTTTATAAAACTTTTCATTGGTTCATTTTACTTTTGGTTTCCTAATGATGGAAGGCTTGATCATATGACCTAAAAATAACACTTTACATTGGATTAAAACATTTTTTTCCCCAAATAATGAAAGCCCCACCTTTTTTTTTCTCACTCGGCAGTCCAAAAAGGTTCCGTTAGATAACAACAGAGGGGACAGGCAACAAGAACCATCAGTCAAAAGAGGGGAGGGCAAGTTCTTCCCTACCCGGTCACGTTGGGGCTCCACCGGAAGTCATCGAATTGGTAGTCTACAGTGTTTCTGGATGTTTCAGACTGAAGCTGGCGTCAGCATGAGAGCACCACCATCTCGTGGCTCTGTTGTGGCCATTCCGCAAGCAATCATGGCAGCCGCTACCCACCGGAAGCCTGCGGGAGTTGGGGGCCCGATGACTTTTGTAGAATCTTCAAGGCTGAGGGGACACTTTCGGGAATGGGGCCCAAGCCCTAGCAGGCAAATGTCCGAGTTCAAATGTGTCCCAGGGCCATTTTAGTGGACCAGGCCCAAATCCGATGAGCCGGCCGCCATTTTGAGAGTCCTGTTGCAGCCGCCTATCGCTGCACCGCAAGAGTGGGCGCAATTCAGCTGGATGGTGGACAGATGCTGTAGCCGCAAGAGCGGGTGCAACTCAGCTGAATGGCGGATGAGGCACTGTGCCGCAAGAGCGGGCGCAATTCAGCTGAATGGTGACTGAAACGCTAAGGGGCGCCCCACTGCAGCAGAGGAGCCTCCCCCTGGGGAGGCGGGGAAGGCCCGTTCGCGCCACCTCCCCCCCCCCCGGGGCGCCCCACGCCGTTTTTCGGCGCAGCATTGTAGGATGGCCAGACCACTGCGGCAACTTTCTGGACACCACCTGGGTGCCGTCCGGATCTCGGCGTGTTGTGCTGTCTTCGGCCTATTCGCACAACGGACCGCTACTGACGCCACTTCACAGGCCGACGGATTTTGCCGACTAAAAGACAGACCAAAGCAGCCCATTGTTGCTTTGAGATGGATGTTGCAGCAGGCTGCCATGTAAATAGTTGTTTAAAATGTTTTTTTTTTACGTGTTTACTTTGTTGGAGCGTTGTATATATTTATAAGTTATAATCCTACTACTTTGTTGGAGTGCTATATATTTTTAATGTGACACATAATTGTGAAGACTTTGATGTACAAAAAGGCATCCCTGGAATCTTCTGCTTCAGACTCGGTCCCACACACCCTTACAGTGAGAATCTCCTCCCCAATCACAATACAGGATCGTTATCAAATAGTAGGAACGCGTGTGGTGTGACGGATCTCATGGAGTGGGGGCCTTGATCTACTGTAACTCCTTTGAAGAGGGGTGATTCTTTACAGTTGGGACCATAAACTACATCCGCAGGGCTAGGTGATAGCCTGGGACCGGCCTGGACAATCGGACACAGAAGAAGAGGAGTGTCAGAGGGTGCGGTAGTGAATAGGGTGAAAGGGAGGTGTCGGGCGGGCACAGGGTGTGATTCTCAGGGAAGAGCAGCGCAGATGGGGGAAGGTTTATGGCCCATGCATGAGAGAGAGAGCGGGGGTGACCAGTGCGTGGGGGAGATGCTTGCGAGGGTGGGGAGCCATGCTGAGGATCGGCGGCGTGCAGATAGTGGGTCTGGTCAAGGCATCTAAAATGGCTGCCGTGCACGACAAAAGTGTGGCATTGGAAAAAAGGCAAGATGGCACAGACAATGTTTATCAATACGGATTAATTTATAACAATTATTTTTAACAATATATTTACTCGCAGTGACAAAATGGCGGTCAACACTTCCTGATTTCCTTCGAATCGAACGTTAACAGACGTCACTCAGCAAAAAAAAAAAAAATCCGCTCATGCGCAGCCGCTGGAGGACATGTATCAACATATATGAGCATCCTCAGCCACCCTCAGAAAACATAGGGGGTCAGGATACGTCTCCCGTACCCCCTTATACCCATTTCCCACATTGTTTTTCCTCCATCTTGTAATTTAATTAAAACGAAACACAAAATGGCGAATTCCCGTTTCGCTACCGGTTCGCGAACCGGGAAGCGCTTCTACCGCGAAAAATCAATTTTTTTTTATTTGCCCCACGGGACCCTTTAATAACCCCAACATCATTCCTAGGGGGTCAAGAGGGGTCTACCTTGCCCCCTTTCATTAAATTCCCCCTTCGTTTTCCACCTCTTCTTCTCTCTCGATCCTACCGAGAGATAAGATGGCGGCCGCTCCGGACTGTTTAGAATGTTGACAGACACCGGGGAGCCAATCAGCTTCGCATCGCAAAGTTCCGTTTCGCGAAAAGTAAGCGGACCGGAGCGCAGCCCGGAGCGCTGTTACAGATATATATCTTGTTTTGAACGTTAATTTCTCAAAATCCACTGGAGCACATATATTGAGACCTAGCAAAGGCACATCGGGCTAACAGTCCCTACAATTTTGCCAAGTTTCGTGCAAATCCATTCAGCCGTTCGAGCTAAAAGTGAGGCCAACCGCCCTATGGAAAACTCAATGTTAAAAACACGTTTTGGGACCCCCCTTTTTTCTCGGCCCCCCCTTAACGAAACCCCCCCAAATTTTCAGGGGCTGCTCAGAAACAAAATGTGCCATTTTCCTGAACATTTCAGCCGATTCCGTCCACAAACGCCAAAGTTATTCAACATAGAATTTTCAGAAATCCCTATTCAAAAAAATCCTAACTATATATACCTACTGGCGACCGCCAGTAGGTAATATATAACATTTCTATGGCAAAATGAAAACCCTCATTTTGTTCCTTTTCAAATTAAATGCATTAAGTGTTACCACTTTATTCCAATCAAGATGACTTCAGGTGTGCCATACTTTTGCCATAAGTAAGACTGTTAGCGTTCTAGTTGTTCTTTAGAACACTCTGGGACATTCTGTCATTGGGCTATAGTTGGGCTACATCTGGCTGATATTTGGGCTACATTTGGGCTCTTTTGTCTCTGGTGGCCATCTTCGGAGACTGCATATCAGAATTTTTTTTAATGAAATATAAGAGGATTTGAGAAGTCACTCAAAATGTGCCCTAATTTTTCTTTCTTCAGCACTAATCAAAATTTCAATGGCAAAATGAACCCCCTCATTTTGTTCCTTTGCAAATTAAATGTTTTAAGTGTTAACACTTTATTCCAATCAAGATGACTTCAGGTGTGCCATACTTTTGTCATAAGTAAGACTGTTAGCGCTCTAGTTGTTCTTTAGAACACTCTGGGACATTCTGTCACTGGGCTATAGTTGGGCTACATCTGGCTGATATTTGGGCTACATTTGTTTTTTTTTGTCTCTGGTGGCCATCTTTGGGCTACATTGGGCTACATTGGGCTACATTGGGCTACATTGGGGCTCTAACATATATATAGCCCAATGTAGCCCAATATATATTTTTCAAAGTTAATTTTCGTAAAAACCACTGGAGCATATATCTTGAGACATAGCAAAGGCACATTGGGCTACCAGTCCCTACAATTTTGCCAAGTTTTGTGGAAATCCATTCAGCCGTTCGAGCTAAAAGTGAGTCCAACCGCCCTATGGAAAACTCAATGTTAAAAACACGTTTTGGGACCCCCCTTTTTTCTCGCCCCCGCTTGACGAAACCCCCCCAAACTTTCAGGGGACGCTCAGAAACAAAATGTGCCATTTTCCTGAAAATTTCAGCTAATTCCGTCCATCAACGCCAGAGTTATTCAACATAGAATTTTCAGAAATCCCTATTCAAAAAAATCCTAACTATATATACCTACTGGCGACTGCCAGTAGGTATATATATATATATATATATATATATATATATATATATATATATATATATATATATATATATATATATATATATATATATATTACCTACTGGCGGTCGCCAGTAGGTATATATAGTTAGGATTTTTTCCCTATGGGATTTCTGAAAATTCTATGCCTAATAACTTTTGCGTTCGTGGACGGAATTGGCTGAAATTTTCAGGAAAATGGCACATTTTGTTTCTGAGCAGACCTTGAAAATTTGGGGGGGTTTTGTGGAGGGGGGGCCGAGAAAAAAGGGGGGTCCCAAAACGCCTTTTTCCCATGTTAATTTCCATAGGGCGGTTGGACTCACTTTTAGCCCGAACGGCTGAATGGATTTTCACGAAACTTGGCAAAATTGTAGGGACTGTTAGCCTGATGTGCCTTTGCTAGGTCTCAATATATGTGCTTCAGTGGATTTTGAGAAATTAACGTTTAAATCAAGATATATATCTGTAACAGCGCTCCGGGCAGCTATCCGGTTAGCGAACCTTTCGCGTAACGGAACTTTGCGATGAGAAGCTGATTGGCCCTCCGGTGTCTGTCAACATTCTAAACAGTCCGGAGCGGCCGCCATCTTGTCTCTCGGTAGGATCGAGAGACAAGAGGAGGCCAAAACAAAGGGGGAAATTACCATAAGGGGGCATAGTAGATCCTCGTTGACCCCCTAGGTTTTATGTGGAGGTTTTAAAAGGGCCTAGGAGGGTCCAAAAAAAAAAATTTTTTTTTGCGTGGTAAGCGCCAAGTTCGCGAACCGGATAGCTTTCTGGGCAGCGAACTTTATGGATAAAAGAATGAAAGACTTTTCTAATACTGTATGTTAATTGTTTGTTGTTTTTCTTGTTTTTTTTTGTTTTCTTTATTTATTTATTTTTTTTATTATGATTGTGTTTCATACTTTATTAAATTTTCTAACATTTCATTGTCAGAAATGTCATAATTTATTATAGGGTGTAATTGTTTTTCATTTTGAAGCAAGTTGTCTACTGCTTCAACACATTGTAGAAGTTCGTGGTCTCTACTGTCATCCATAAAGTCATCAAGTTTGTCTTGGCTGCTCTCCTTCAGTTCAATCGAAAATGAAACTTGCTGCTCGCCTTCCATTTTGCCTGAAATTTGGATTAAAAAAATATATATTAGTAGAGATAGGGCACTGTTGGGATTAATTTTAGATAGGCAGTTTTTATCAGTGAATTTATCTTTTGGCAGTGTATAGTATGAGAGTGGAAATAGGACTAAAAAAAAGTGTATGTGATTTAACCAAGACAAGCCTTACTCCATTGATAACTATAACAGAGAAGTCTATCTAAATACATTACTACTACAGAGGGATAGTGTATATGTAGCAGAAAAAGTCTACTATATTAAGTCATAGTGCACAATATATTAAATTATAACTTACCTTCACAAAGAAGTTGAAGTTTTTTGAAGCTTTTGAAATAGGAGGTACAACAAGAAGTAGTAGTCAAAATGGCTGTGTTTCCTTCTCTCCCTTTATATATATACAGGTATATAACCAATTAAATGTCAGGTAATAAAAGTAGAAAATGAAAGTAACATTTTCATTGGTTGTCAATTCCAACAATTCAGATGTGTTTTGTGAAGTAATTTACCTCACGGTACTTGGAGAGGTCTACAGGCTAAATGGCTAAATGGAATTTCAATGAAATTTGTGAGAATGGAAGGGATTGTTATGTAGTATGAGCTAATCTATATTTGGTGAGAGTGTCTCTAGTCGTTATTCTGTAAATTACTTTCCCGCCTTTTTTTAGGACCGCTTTCCGGGAAGCTGCCCGGTTAGCGAACCTTAAGCGTCACGGGAGTCCACCATTTTGTGTTTCGTTCGCATTAAGATACAAGATGGAGGGCAAATAATGTTTAGAATGGGTAGAAGGGGTTATGGTAGACTTATCTTGACCCCCTAGGTTTTCTGAGCGTGGCTGAGGAGGCTTATATGTGCGGAATTTTTTTTTTTTTTTTTAAAATTCCGCGAGGTTAGCTTTCGGTTAGCGAACCGGGTAGCGCTCCGGGGAGCGAAATTTGTGGAAAATTAGTGAAAAAAGTTAGAGAAAAATAATAATTGTGAGTGATCAGATGTAGGGTAGCTCTGAGAAGAGCTTTTGGGTTTATGGTACATTTAGGTACTTATAAGTAGGTACCAATGCACAGTCTTAAATTCAGAATGAAAATTCTGTTGCCCTCATCTGAGAAGTGAACTCCATCTCCTCTGTAGATATCTTGCATGTAGTAACGCAAGTTATTGTTGTACAGAGAGCCCATTCCATGGTCTCTCATGTAAGCTGAAACAGATTTGTTTACATGCTTCCTCGCTTTCTCAATTTGTGGACAAAATTGGTTGGACCACCTCCATTTCTGTCTTTGGCATATATTGGAATATACCAAGGCAGTTTGAGGAAAAAGTGCCATTAATTGCTCCAAGGTGTCCTTTAAAAGCATTTCCAGACCTACCCCTGTCAAAGTGCCCAAATCATTACCTCCACAGTGCACTATTAACAGGTCAGGTTTTGGCAAATGCATAAAGGTTTTCACCAATGGTATCAATTGGTGACATTTTAATCCTCTTTGGCCCAACCACTTAATTTCCACATCTTGTAAATTGAGGTTGTGTAAATTTCTGCTCTCAGCATACCTTTGAGCCCAGTGGATGTAACTATGTCCAACAATCCAGACGTTAAACATGGTGGAAGAAGGTTGTTCTGCAGTCAGATGAAGTGTGGTAATGAAAGGGCAGTTGAAACAGTAGGAGTTTCTAAAGAAAAAAAACTGTGGATTTACAATGCTAATGATTCATTAGCAGTGATTGGTGCATTTCCATTTCTGAAAACAGAAAGTTAGGGTGCATGGATGTGTTCTTTGAAAGATGTAATTTGAATGGTCAAGGAAGAAACATTTAATGAAAGATTGCACTGGATACGCAGGTGCACTGAGAGTTCAGAGTTCAATTGAAACATTGTTGTGTGAATTTGCAAACATGAGAGGTCTTCCAGGAGGTGGTTGCTATGGAAACAAGGCAGACAGGGCAGAGGGGGGAAGGGTTTTGATTTGAAAAAAGTGAGGGAAGAGGTATGATTGGCTAATATGAGAGATATGTGAAAAGAATATCTGTATTTCTGTGCTTTCAATAGCTGCAGCCTTTGGAGTGCATCCTTTTTCTTCTGCTGAAGACAATTTGGTGTATTTCTGAGACTGTTTTCAAAACTCAAAAAATATTTGCTAAGGTGAGAAAAGATTTATTTAATTTAGATAGAGAATAGTATGATTTAAGGAGAAAATGATGAAGAAAGCTGTGTTTTTAAAATGTGGTTTTGTCTCTAGTGATATACTAATAGAATTAGTTTCAAAGAGAAATTATAATTGCATATTTGGTGTAACATTCTGGCATGCAGTTACACAAGATATTGTAATACATGGAGGCCATTTCATGGTCTGTTATGTAAGCTGAAACAGATATGTTGCTTTTAAAAACGATTTAAGAAATCAATTACATTTCTAGATATGTACTGCTAGAGCTTCATAGGTTGTTTTGGGCCATATTTATAAGGTATTTGAGTGTCTAAGATGTTGTGTTCGCCTTTTAAAATGTAAAGTGTTCCTCATGGGACAAGTGTCTTGTAAATACGCTCCCACTTGTGCTTGGCAAATTTAGATTTTGATTATGGGAGTTACCTAGCCATGTTAATAGTGTCCCAAAAATGGTGCTAGGGCATTCCAGAAAACACTTTCATGTGTCTCAAGGACATTTTTAGTCATTTCTTCATGAATGCAGGTATACAATTGATTTATATGCTGTGTTTAAAAACGAATTTTGAAATGAATTAAATTTCAGGATATGTACTGTTAGAGCTTCATAGGTTGTTTGGGGTCATATTTAGAAGGCATTTTAGTGTCTTTGAAGTTATTTTTCCCTTTTTAAATGGAAAGCGTTCCTCATGGGGCCCTGAGCAGTTCTTAGCCATGTTATTTAATAGGAAGTGGATAACATGGCTAAGAGCATTTGCTGGGAAATGCATGAATATCGCTGATTTTTCTGCTATATTCATGCATTGTGGCCGTTTTTTTTCACATTGCTTCATAGGTTGTTTGGGTTCATATTTAGAAGGCATTTTAGTGTCTTTGATGTTATTTTTCCCTTTTTAAATGGAAAGCGTTCATCATGGGGCCCTGAGCAGTTCTTAGCCATGTTATTTAATAGGAAGTGGATAACATGGCTAAGAGCATTTGCTGGGAAATGCATGAATATCGCTGATTTTTTTGCTATATTCATGCATTGTGGCCGTTTTTTTTCACATTGCTTCATAGGTTGTTTGGGTTCATATTTAGAAGGCATTTTAGTGTCTTTGATGTTATTTTTCCCTTTTTAAATGGAAAGCGTTCCTCATGGGGCCCTGAGCAGTTCTTAGCCATGTTATTTAATAGGAAGTGGATCACATGGCTAAGAGCATTTGCTGGAAAATGCATGAATATCGCTGATTTTTCTGCTATATTCATGCATTGTGGCCGTTTTTTTCACATTGCTTCATAGGTTGTTTGGGTTCATATTTAGAAGGCATTTTAGTGTCTTTGATGTTATTTTTCCCTTTTTAAATGGAAAGCGTTCCTCATGGGGCCCTGAGCAGTTCTTAGCCATGTTATTTAATTGGAAGTGGATAACATGGCTAAGAGCATTTGCTGGAAAATGCATGAATATCGCTGATTTTTCTGCTATATTCATGCATTGCGGCAGTTTTTTTTCACATTGCTTCATAGGTTGTTTGGGTTCATATTTAGAAGGCATTTTAGTGTCTTTGATGTTATTTTTCCCTTTTTAAATGGAAAGCGTTCCTCATGGTGCCCTGAGCAGTTCTTAGCCATGTTATTTAATAGGAAGTGGATAACATGGCTAAGAGCATTTGTTGGAAAATGCATGAATATCGCTGATTTTTCTGCGTTATTCATGCATTGCAGGCCTTTTTTTATCACATTTGCAAGCACTTCTTAGCCATGTTATCCAATGGGAGGTGGATAACATGGCTAAGAGCATTTGCTTCAAAGGTTGTTTGGGGTTATATACCATTTTTGGGAAATTATTAACATGCCTATCTAACTCCCATAATCAAAATCTAAATTTGCCAACCGCAGGTGGGAGCGTATTTACAATAAATTTGCACCATGAAGAATGTAAAATAGCATACTAGATACTCAAATAACTTATAAATATGATCCAAAACATCTTATGAAGCACTAGTAGTGCATATTTCCAGAAATGTATTGGTTTTCATTTAATGATTTACTTCATTGGTAGGCCTTCACATGTTTTTTTACCTTGGTTTTTTTTCAGTGAAAATCTTATCTGCAACCATGTGTTGGCCTCACCTCAAATAAACAAAACAGGTGATGGACTGAATGTGGATCAATGACACACATTCACCCCAGTCCAAAGATCTGGGCCTAAACAAACCTTTAGATAGGCTACATCTTATCGTCATCCTGAATTAATGATTTAAAATATTAGGGAGTGATTTATGAGTGTTGTATGCCTGTTTTGTACCATTGAGTGTCATTTTTGTGATGCAGTGCTGGTGGAAAATATTTGCTATGTTAAATAATTAGTACGGCATTAAGTTTTAGATGACTGTTATTTATTTACTGTTTGGTAATAGTGGTTAATAACATTTTATATTATATTTTTTCACAGATTCAACTGCAGATTCTTTCATAGTTTGGAAAATGCCTTCCAGAAGTCGAATACGAAAGGCTAGAAAACGTCAAAGACAGCAGGATGATGTTTTATTGCAGCAGTCCTCTTCCCCAAATACTTGTCAAAACACCAAGAAAGGTCCGGGTAAGAGCACGAAATCATTCTTAAGAAATATTTGTAGTAAAAAAAATTTTGCTCAAAAAAATGTGTCTCTTAACAAAAAGAGAAGTAATTTAAATGGAAAGGAGAGACCCATCACAAATGTTACTGGTAGAGGAAGAGATAACTCTGTGCATGATAGTAGAAGGAAACAACAGTTTAGGGACATTCGACAACGAATGTTCCGTAATAGGATATTAGTTAATTTATTGAAAAATATTAAAAAGAAAGGCCAACAGAAAGCGGCATTTTATAGGAAGAAGAAAAATGTAGAGAAAATTATTGATCATGCTTTTGAAATCAAGCGAAAGTTGTTTATTTTGGTAATCAATAGAATTAGGAAACTAAGCAAGGTAATTTCTGATTTCAAAACAAAAAGTAGATGGAAGAGAGTAGTAAATCGTACTAACTTTTGTGAAGTTTTTTCTGGAGAATGGATGCATAGTTCAAGTTCTGAGGCATTTTTTAATGAGGAGACTTATTTTCAGGATAATGATTTGGTGCATGCAGTTGACATCAGTGGTCGAGCTTATGAAGTGAAGGATGGTTGTCCAGTTGAAAAAGAACAACTTGTGACAACAGAGACAGAAGAGGCGCTAAGTGATGAGGTTTTAGGAAGACGTCCTAAGGGTCCTGTGTACATTTGGAAGTGTAGTTCTATTTGCAGTGTGCGACAGGTTTCCATCAATTTGCTATGTGATTTTATACGGACATTTAATAAGAAAAGTTTGAAGCAGAAAATGAAGTTGTTGCAAGATTTAGATCCTTGCAGAGTGAGACAAATGACAGGTTTGCGTGGTCATTCACTGGCTTGTCTTTCCAGGAGAGTATGCCAGAGTGTTTTTCATCATTTCAGGATGCTAGCAGTGCATCATAATAAAGTGAGAAAATTAGTGAGAATGTTGTATTATGCTAAGAGTCCAGCAATTATGCTTAAACAGTTATGTGCTGCTCTTTTGCATGGTTCTGAAATAGATGTGAAGAATCTTTGTGAAGAAATTGAGTTTTGTTACTTTGGTAGTAAAGATGAGAATGTTCAAATTGACCCTGAAGTAGAGGGTAATGTGGAAGATAATGTACAGGTTTCCAGTACAGATAATTTTCAGAAGGAAATTGCCACGTTTCAGATGAAATCAAGTGAGAGGCCTAATTTCACTTGTGTATGTTGTCGACGCACTTATTATAAGAATCAGACTAAGGTAGTGGATTTATATGCAAAAAGTGAAAGGGAAAATAATAGTGAATGGAAGGATTTAGCCACATACTTGATGGTAGAAAATTATTTTGATTTGGGATCGGATCAACGTGTGTGTACTTATTGTTGTAATAAATTAAACCAAAACCAGATGCCTGCTGGGCAGTTCATAATAATCTGGAATTGGTTGAGATTCCTTCTGAATTGAAGGATTTAAATACTTATGAATCTATTTTGATTCAAAGTATCCATCCCTTTCAGGCTATTGTAAGAATGGAGCCAAAGACAGGGAAATTGCCTCCAGCAGATTTACAGAGAGGATTAAAGGGAAGAGTTGTTTATTTGCCTCTAGATTTGAACAAAAACATTAACACAATTGGAATAGAAAAAGTGGAAGAGGAACCTCTGGTTTTCTTGGTTAATGGGGTTCCGACAAAGAATAAGAAAATATGGCAAGATTTAGTGGATGTTAGGAAAGTCAAAAAGGCAACAGTGTATTTGAAGAAAAATAATAAGTACTATAAGAATGTATATGTTGCAGAAGAGGAAGTAAGTGATGAAGAGGATAGCGATTTGTGTGCTGGCCAAATTGAGAAAGTAGAGGCCTCTAAAAGTGAAGAAATATATGAACATTATAGTGTTCATCCTTTGCATTCCAAGGAAGTGATGGGGAATGCTATTGAGTTGTTTCAAATGAAACAAGCCAAAGGGAGTCCCATTAGTGTTTGGGAGGAAAGTTTGGAAGCTCGGTGTTTCCCACAGCTATTTCCCACAGGTCAAGGAGGAAGATATGATGAGCGACCTCGTGAAATTCCTGCGTCTGAATACCGGACTTTACGATTGTATGCAGAAGATCCTAGGTTTCGGCAATGCATTCCCTATTTGTTTCATCTCCTGTTTGAAAGCGATCTGTCTGGACTGTCATATGCAGTGAACCACATCTTAAAAAGTGGTATACAGATGCGAAACATCTCGGCAAGTGACTTTATGCATAAAGTCAATGTCCAAGACAGTATTTTGGATTCTCACTTAATTAATCTCATGGCGTGTCAGCGTGGTACTAATGAGTACTGGTACCGTCGTCATGGTGACTTAAAATGTATGCTGAGGAACTTAGGAACTCCGACATGGTTCCTCACTCTGAGCTGTGCCGAGTATGGCTGGGATGACTTACTTGAATTTCTACTAGAGGCAAATGGAAATATTGAAAACATTGAATTCAAGACACCTGGAGAACTGTGTTCTTTGGATCCTGTGAATGTATGCAGGTACTTCAATCATAGATTTGAAGCTATGATGTCTTTCATCACAAATAAAAAGAATCCACCTCTTGGAGAGGTGTTGGATTTCTTCTGGAGAAAGGAGTACCAAGCAAGAGGTGCCCCTCATATACATATGTTGCTGTGGATCAAGGATGCACCTAAATTTGGAACAGATCCGGATGACTTAGTGATGAATTTCATCGAACAGTATTCTACGTGTGCTGTTCCAAACGCAACGGAGAAGAAAAGTCTAAGAGAACAAGTTCTACGTTTCCAAAGCCATCGTTGTGGAAAGTACTGTCGTCGTAAATTCAGAAACAAGGACAAGTTCTACACCAAATGTCGTTTCAACTTTCCACGACCGGTGATTTCTAAAGGAAGAGTGAACAGTTTGATGTCTTCGCTGCGACATAATGTGACGAGGAAATCACCCAAGAATACATACAATTTGAAAAGGAACGAAGAGTCCAAGTACATCAATGACTACAACCCAGTGATTTTGTCCATGTGGAATGCCAACATGGATATACAGTTTGTGGCTGACAACTGTATGGCTGTGGCTCGGTATGTGACATCTTACATCACCAAAAAAGAAAAGACCGAACTGAAGGATATGTGGGAGGACATTTCCCATGAAAAGAGCCTCAGCAAGAAGTTGTACAGTTTCAGTCTGAAGATGTTGTCGCATCGAGAAATCGGAGCTTACGAATGTTCTGATCGATTGTCTTCAGCAAGTCTCTATGCCAAATCCAGGAGTCTCGTTTGGGCGAGTCTTGGTCTTGCTGCAACGCGAAATCGAGTTCTAAAACCTGTTCGGGAAATTGAGTATTTGGCAGAAAAGGAACCAAACAGTACCGACATTTTGAAGACCAACATGTTGGATACATATTATCCAAATCGAAGCAGTCACCTTGAGAATGTTTGTCTATATGAGGTTCTCCAAAATTATATATTCAAGAGGAACATCAAAGAAGATATTGAGAAAGGAGTGTATGCTGTAATTGGAAGTGAGGGATGCCTGGTCAAGCAAAGAAAATGCCAATTAGTAAACCATCGAAAATTAAGTGGCGAATCTCCAGAAAAAAAGGAGTTTTTCTATTTAGCACTTTTGCAACTTTTCAAGCCTTGGCGTGCAGAAGAGGAACTGCTTGGAGATTTCCTCTGTTACGAAGACTCTTTCAATGCAGCCAAGGAGTCCATAGAATGTCCTGCTTTTTCTAAATATCAAGAAATGCTAACTTTGGAAATTGAGCAGGAAGCAACGATTGCAGCCGAGATTGCCAGAGACAGTTCTCAGGACAGTCAGAGTTCTGTTTCATTGAGTCAAGATCCACTTGGAGGACCTATTATCGAAAATGAAGCTGCCACTGCTATGAATGAAGTAGAAAGAGCCATGGCACATGCTCAGGAGGATTCAGTTAACTTACAAGACTTGGAAAAACAACTCAACGTTGAGCAGAGGAAAATATATGATGAAGTTACCAAGGAAATTGAGCACGGATTAAGTCATGAGAAGAAAGAGTGCTCGTGTACGTCGTTGAAGCCTGTCCGACTGTACGTGAGTGGAGAAGCGGGAACTGGAAAAAGTTTCCTCATTAAAGCAATCTCTTGTTATTTGCAGGAAAGGACTGAGTCATCGCTGTCTTGTGTTGTCACCGCTCCTACTGGACTGGCAGCACATAATATTAAAGGTATTACTTTGCATCGTCTATTGATGCTGCCGGTGGAGCATGACAACAAATTACAATACAACAAGTTATCTGGAGATGCTTGCTGTGAAGTTTCAAGAGTTTTGAGGAAAATGAAACTACTTATCATTGACGAAGTAAGCATGGTTTCCAATGTCATGCTTGCCTTTGTGCATTTGAGAATGCAAGAAGTACTTAAAACTGAATATGATGTCTTATTTGGTGGGAAACACATTATTGTTTTCGGAGATCTTCTACAGCTGACACCAGTAAAAGGTCAACCTGTGTTCAAAATACTCACGCATGAAGATACCAGGAAGTGCCTAGGGAGCATTGGCAACGTCAATATATGGTTAAACTTCAATTATGCAGAACTGCATCAAAATATGCGTCAGGCAAAGGATGAAGATTACAAGAATATTCTACAAGATATTAGAATTGGAAAAGTGACCGAGCATGGGAAAGAAGCTTTAAATGCACGGTTACTGTCAAATTTGTATCCCAAACAAGATATTGTGCCTGAGAATATTTTTCAGAAAATTACTGAGAAGAAATCCGGGATATGTCTCATGCCAACTCTTGCAGAATGTGCCATCTTCAACAACAAAATGTTGAATTTAGAAAAGCAAGAGATTGTGAAACTTGAAGCTATCGACAAATTAGAGCATATGGGATCAACAATTATTTTGTCAGACAATTTGAAATCAAAATTGGATTCATTAGAGAAGACTATATCTAAAACAGCGGGTTTTGAAAAGACTTTGAATGTGTGTTTAAATTGCCGAATTATTTTGAGAAGGAATTTACATGTAGAAAGAGGTCTGGTAAATGGATCAATGGGTAATGTTGTTGATTTTGAGAAATACAGAAATAGAGATGGAATAGAATTTTTAAAAATTAAATTTGATGGCATTGAGGAAGTACAGCAAATTGGTCGTTGTTCTGCTAGGTTTTTGCTTGTTAAAGATTTATATGTTCGCCGTAAACAGTTTCCTGTTTGCTTGGCATATGCGGTGACAATCCATAAATCGCAAGGTTTAAGTGTAGACTGTGCATTGGTGAATATTGGCAGTTCTGTGTTCAAGGAGGGTATGGCATATGTGGCATTGTCACGAGTTAGAACTTTATCGGGATTGTACTTGATTGACTGTGATGTCACAAACATTTGTGCGGATCTAGATTGTGTTAAGGAATACAATAGGTTAAGAAGAGAGTATGCGCCACATTTGCCTCAATATCCTTTGTTTGAGAAACGTGTGGTAGGCCGCAAACGTAGAAATAGCAGTAATAGTAGGGAGGTTGTTGCAAAAAGACTAAAAGTCAATGAACCGAAAATTGTTAGCAGAAAGAAAGTGGATTCTGTTGAAGATGTTCTCGGTTTTCAATTTGAAAACAGTTCTGGTGTCAACTGCTATGCAAATGTAGTGGTTAATGTTCTCTTTTCACTAGAGAGTTTAAAAGAACAGATTCTGTTGAATTCTGAACAAATTTTATGCTGTTTGTTGAATTCTGTTTTCGAGAAATGTAGCACTGATCGAACAAAAGTAGAAAGTGTGTCTGAAGTTCGTTATCTGTTAGATGAATGTTCAGGTCAAACAGACTTCTCTGAAAATAATCAGCAAGATTGTCAGGAGTTTTTAATGTATATGCTTGATATATTGCAAGTTGAGGGTGTAGATGTAGATCACCTGTTTGGGCTTTCTTATCAATGGCAGCATGACTGCGAGAACTGTATGGTATCAAGTACTACTAGTGTAGACTCAGAAAGATTTATATATTTAACTTTGCCAGACAGTAAATCAGTCTCCTTTAATAAGCTAGTAAATGCAGCGGATCACAACATGGAGTGTAGCCAATGTAAATGTGATATGATGTCAACATTATTTATACGTAGATATGGCCAGTATGTCATTTTAATGATGCAACGATGTAGGCCTGATGGAACAAAATTGTCAACTTTAATAAAAAATTTTGTGGCTTCTCAGCTGTCAATATCAGGGAGGACTTTTGTTACTGTAGCAATTATCTATCACGATGGTCCATCAACAACATCAGGACATTATACAGCTTACTTAAAGTCTGGAAACGGCTGGTCATTCTGTAATGATTCTGTTGTAACGTTCAAAAAAAAATTGCCGTTTGACCTTAAAAATTCTTACCTGGTGTTTTTAAAACCAAAATTTTAAGTAGAGGGAATGTAAGTCTGCAATGCTGTCTCGATTAAAAATTCAACTATATAAACCTAATGCAAGTAAGTCTGCTTCATAGTAAGCAGTATCAGTGTCATAGGAAAAGGAGAACATGACTGACAAAGAAGAGTAAGATATTAGTAGTCCAGGATTGTGAAAATAATCTCAAATATTTTATTTTTGAAAGTTGCGAAAATAGAAAATGTCGGGATTTGATTGGAAGAATTACAAGATTTGCGAATCGCGGCAACATGATTTGGCCTAGTGGAAACATGTGATATAATGAGAGAAGTTTTTTTTCTATGTAACATATTTCACGTATCGATGGAGGTTTTCTTTCAGAAAGTGGCGGGCTGAAAATATTTAAAGCACAACAGAGTGGATGCTGTTTATAGGAGATCCTTCGACGTCATTGAAAGTAAGTTAATTTTAAGAAGTTTTGAAATCAGATTTCTTAGGTTGTATGGGTTTTTTAAACACAGTCATTTTGATTGTGTTTTTTTTTCCCCGCTGTTACATGATGAATACCTTCAAGTCACTGATTTAAGTGAAATTTGATACATTCTGAGAACAGCAAAAATAAACCATTTAACATGTATAATTAATGTTATGCTTTTTGTCCTTATGATATACATTTAGAAATGTGTGGTACATATGGGTAAGGTGAGTTCTGTAAATATCAATTTTAATGCTTAGAGTGCTGTACTTCTGGGTAGTGTTTTTTTTTTTATAAAAAAAAGAGGCCTCACCTCAAAGAAAGCTCTTGAAAGCACACATCTTATTTGCATCCTAAAACAATCATTTACAATGTTAGACACAATTTTATTATGACTTTACATCTTTTTTGCGCTGCTATTGCATCACTATTGTGAGACATTAGCAGTGCAAGAAAAACATCATGTTCCAAAATAGGCCTCAGTTCAGCAATATCAAGATACAGTTTCTTTCGAATATATATCTTTAGGATTGTGTAGGGGACGTAGAGAAGCAGAGACTTCTGTAAATGTCAAAGTTGTTGAAAAACTGTTTGTTTTTGAACCTTTTCCCTTGTCTTTTCTAATTTTTAAATACATGTTTTAATATTTTTTGAAATGTTTGTTCTTTGTTTTACAGATTGAAAGTATGAAAAAATATTTAAAAAAGGTAACAAGAATTATAAGGTAAATGTTTTCCACTCTTTTTACCCGCAATGCACTGCTGATGATGTCATTGACAGTATCTCTCATTTACTCTCTCTAGCTGTCTTTCTTTTTACATTATTCTCTGTTTACTTCCCTTATACTAACTCTTCTTTTTTTTAAAAAAATATTTTTTTAGTTCGCTTAAAGTTCGCGAACCGGTCAGCGAACTTGAAGCGAACCAAAAGAAATAGAGCTTGCCAGAGTGATAAACATTCTAGCAATTTTGTTTGAAAGGGGAGGTAGTTCTGAAAAGAACTGTTTTTTTTTGTTTTTGTTGTTTTATATTTTTTTTTTATTTTTTGAACATTTTTTGATTTTTTTGTATTTTTAGAACTGTTTTATGTTTTTTTTGTGTTTTTTATGGAGGGGAGACAACAAAAAACAGGCTTTCAAAACGGCTCAACTGGAGCAAAAAAAAAGAAAATTACTTTTTGGGTGCATTAGGGCACTTATGATTTTCATATGCAATGTTCATGAGGTTGACACTCATGTTGCCATATGACAGCATAGCACCACAGTAAATACAAGACAACTTCATGTGCTGGAAGTTAGGTTGGATGTTTGGCACAGTCTCTTGTGCCTCTCTTCCCGTCAAAGACAATGTGGATGTAGATCTTGCCACAGGAGTTGCCGTCGGATTGTCTTCAAGATCCCTCAACTCAGCCCGGCTGTAGTTCAAGGGATGCCACCTGCTCATGTGACGATGCATTGTATAGTTCCCCATACTGTACTTCTTTTCTGTGCCTCTCGATAATCTGTAGTCACAGATGAGGCAGGTGGCATATTTTGCATTCACTTTCTTGGTTCCAGGAGGGATGGTGAAAAACTGCCAGATGAAACTGGTTTTTCGTTTAGAAACCCGGGGCAACTCATCAACAAATTGTTGTCCCTCTCTCTCCTCTTCTTCTTCTTCCTCATCTTCCTCCTCTCTGTTAGTCATAATTTGACTGGGTGGTCCTCTCTTCTTATGGGGAGGTGGAGGTGGTGGTGGGGGTGCACCAGCTGCAGCAAGAATGGAAGCCATTGTGGAACTTCTGAATAATGGTCTTTCTCTCACCAAGATGAAAGTCAGAGTGAGGAAATAAGGAGGAGTTTACTTGATTTGGGGAAAACAAAAGTTCTGAGCCAATGAAAAGTGTTATTTTTAGGTCACATGACCTAGTCATACATCATTTGGAAACCAAAAGTGAAATGAACCAATGAGAAGTTTGATAAACAAGTCACATGACCTGTTCCGCTTACGTTACGCGGCGCGCGCCGCGTCCCAGATCGCTTCCGGTTCGCTGTCCGGAGCACTTCCGGGAGCGCTAACGCGACGCGTCATTAGACGCATTACGCGATAACGTGATACATCGCGCTTCCGCGGCGCGTCACTGTTCCGCTAACGTAACGTTGACCGGTTCGCGTACTAGATCGCGGCATCAAGATGAGCTAACGGAAAGCTTCCCGGTTCGCGAACTAGAAGCGAAGAAAAAAATATTTAAAAAAAATTATCAATAAATATCTATATATATTTTGGGATTTAAAGAATAATACATTTTACAGCTACAGATGTTAGCTTTTAAAAAACCAATGAAATTCACTGAAAAAACCATAGGTTATAGACCATATATAGTTAGAAATTTGCATTTAAAAAACCATTGATATTCAATGAAAAAACCATAGGTTATAGACCATATATAGTTAGGAATTAGCATTTACAAAACCTTATTTTACTCGCATAAAACCATTGAAATTCCATATATAGTTAGATGCGCTAACTATATATCGCGCACCCGCAATCCACTGCTGATGATGTCACATATTACATCATTCATGACATGGTCAGTGACATCACTGATGACATCACTGATGACATCATCCAGTGACTGTATGATTCTGTAAAGTTAAAATATGTCTTACATATTGAAGAATGAGTGGATGTATAAGTGTCTGGATGAAGGATTTAGTAGGTGCATGACTGACTGTATGAGTGAGTGATTAAATGTGTCTCACTGAGTGCATGGGTTAGTGACTAAACTGTCTTAATTTGTGCATCATTATGTCTGTTGTTCTGTAAACTGTTGCATGTGTTGATAAGTAGCTATATGAGTAACTATATGGGTTATTGATTGGTTGCCCAAGTATTTGTATGGGAGACTGAGTGTGTGTGTGTGGGTGGCTGGGAGGTGTATGACTCTGTGCATAGATGTGTGAGCAGTTGATTCACTAGATGTATGGTTTCAAAAGTGCATGTGGAAACAGCTGTATGGGCGGTTGACTGTGTGCATGAGTGTATTGGTGAGTGAATGGATATCTCAGTGCTACATGTCAAAGTAAGTACATATGTAAAGCACAGTACATGTGAGAGTTGACATATATAAATAACTGTGCATAAGAGCCAGTGAATGTGTGAGTGGCTGTATGGATCATTGTGAACTTGTATCAGGGATTGTATAAGAGAGTAAATATGTGTTGGTATATGTTTGAATAAGTAAAGTTTGTATAACTGTATAGTTGAGGAAATGGAGGAGTGATTGATTCTTTGCATGACTGACTAGGTGTGTGAGTAACTCCATGGATGAGTGACAGTCTGTGAGTGTCTGTTTACACTGATTGTATCTAAGGTTATATTAGAGTCTGAAGAGGTTCATCGTATTATCACATGAATGATATCATCAGTGATGTGATCAGTAATGTCAAATGAGATGTCATCAGTGATGTCATTTGAGATGTCATCAGTGATGTCATTTGAGATGTCATCAGTGATGTCATCAGTGATGTCACTGACCATGTCATGAATGATGTAATATGTGACATCATCAGCAGTGGATTGCGGGTGCGCGATATATAGTTAGCGCATCTAACTATATATGGAATTTCAATGGTTTTATGCGAGTAAAATAAGGTTTTGTAAATGCTAATTCCTAACTATATATGGTCTATAACCTATGGTTTTTTCATTGAATATCAATGGTTTTTTAAATGCAAATTTCTAACTATATATGGTCTATAACCTATGGTTTTTTCAGTGAATATATATATATATATATATATATATATATATATATATATATATATATATATACCTACTGGCGGTCGCCAGTAGTTATATATAGTTAGGATTTTTTCCCTATGGGATTTCTGAAAATTCTATGCCTAATAACTTTTGCGTTCGTGGACGGAATTGGCTGAAATTTTCAGGAAAATGGCACATTTTGTTTCTGAGCAGACCTTGAAAATTTGGGGGGGTTTTGTGGAGGGGGGGCCGAGAAAAAAGGGGGGTCCCAAAACGCCTTTTTCCCATGTTAATTTCCATAGGGCGGTTGGACTCACTTTTAGCCCGAACGGCTGAATGGATTTTCACGAAACTTGGCAAAATTGTAGGGACTGTTAGCCTGATGTGCCTTTGCTAGGTCTCAATATATGTGCTTCAGTGGATTTTGAGAAATTAACGTTTAAATCAAGATATATATCTGTAACAGCGCTCCGGGCAGCTATCCGGTTAGCGAACCTTTCGCGTAACGGAACTTTGCGATGAGAAGCTGATTGGCCCTCCGGTGTCTGTCAACATTCTAAACAGTCCGGAGCGGCCGCCATCTTGTCTCTCGGTAGGATCGAGAGACAAGAGGAGGCCAAAACAAAGGGGGAAATTACCATAAGGGGGCATAGTAGATCCTCGTTGACCCCCTAGGTTTTATGTGGAGGTTTTAAAAGGGCCTAGGAGGGTCCAAAAAAAAAAATTTTTTTTTGCGTGGTAAGCGCCAAGTTCGCGAACCGGATAGCTTTCTGGGCAGCGAACTTTATGGATAAAAGAATGAAAGACTTTTCTAATACTGTATGTTAATTGTTTGTTGTTTTTCTTGTTTTTTTTTGTTTTCTTTATTTATTTATTTTTTTTATTATGATTGTGTTTCATACTTTATTAAATTTTCTAACATTTCATTGTCAGAAATGTCATAATTTATTATAGGGTGTAATTGTTTTTCATTTTGAAGCAAGTTGTCTACTGCTTCAACACATTGTAGAAGTTCGTGGTCTCTACTGTCATCCATAAAGTCATCAAGTTTGTCTTGGCTGCTCTCCTTCAGTTCAATCGAAAATGAAACTTGCTGCTCGCCTTCCATTTTGCCTGAAATTTGGATTAAAAAAATATATATTAGTAGAGATAGGGCACTGTTGGGATTAATTTTAGATAGGCAGTTTTTATCAGTGAATTTATCTTTTGGCAGTGTATAGTATGAGAGTGGAAATAGGACTAAAAAAAAGTGTATGTGATTTAACCAAGACAAGCCTTACTCCATTGATAACTATAACAGAGAAGTCTATCTAAATACATTACTACTACAGAGGGATAGTGTATATGTAGCAGAAAAAGTCTACTATATTAAGTCATAGTGCACAATATATTAAATTATAACTTACCTTCACAAAGAAGTTGAAGTTTTTTGAAGCTTTTGAAATAGGAGGTACAACAAGAAGTAGTAGTCAAAATGGCTGTGTTTCCTTCTCTCCCTTTATATATATACAGGTATATAACCAATTAAATGTCAGGTAATAAAAGTAGAAAATGAAAGTAACATTTTCATTGGTTGTCAATTCCAACAATTCAGATGTGTTTTGTGAAGTAATTTACCTCACGGTACTTGGAGAGGTCTACAGGCTAAATGGCTAAATGGAATTTCAATGAAATTTGTGAGAATGGAAGGGATTGTTATGTAGTATGAGCTAATCTATATTTGGTGAGAGTGTCTCTAGTCGTTATTCTGTAAATTACTTTCCCGCCTTTTTTTAGGACCGCTTTCCGGGAAGCTGCCCGGTTAGCGAACCTTAAGCGTCACGGGAGTCCACCATTTTGTGTTTCGTTCGCATTAAGATACAAGATGGAGGGCAAATAATGTTTAGAATGGGTAGAAGGGGTTATGGTAGACTTATCTTGACCCCCTAGGTTTTCTGAGCGTGGCTGAGGAGGCTTATATGTGCGGAAAAAAAATTTTTTTTTAAAAAATTCCGCGAGGTTAGCTTTCGGTTAGCGAACCGGGTAGCGCTCCGGGGAGCGAAATTTGTGGAAAATTAGTGAAAAAAGTTAGAGAAAAATAATAATTGTGAGTGATCAGATGTAGGGTAGCTCTGAGAAGAGCTTTTGGGTTTATGGTACATTTAGGTACTTATAAGTAGGTACCAATGCACAGTCTTAAATTCAGAATGAAAATTCTGTTGCCCTCATCTGAGAAGTGAACTCCATCTCCTCTGTAGATATCTTGCATGTAGTAACGCAAGTTATTGTTGTACAGAGAGCCCATTCCATGGTCTCTCATGTAAGCTGAAACAGATTTGTTTACATGCTTCCTCGCTTTCTCAATTTGTGGACAAAATTGGTTGGACCACCTCCATTTCTGTCTTTGGCATATATTGGAATATACCAAGGCAGTTTGAGGAAAAAGTGCCATTAATTGCTCCAAGGTGTCCTTTAAAAGCATTTCCAGACCTACCCCTGTCAAAGTGCCCAAATCATTACCTCCACAGTGCACTATTAACAGGTCAGGTTTTGGCAAATGCATAAAGGTTTTCACCAATGGTATCAATTGGTGACATTTTAATCCTCTTTGGCCCAACCACTTAATTTCCACATCTTGTAAATTGAGGTTGTGTAAATTTCTGCTCTCAGCATACCTTTGAGCCCAGTGGATGTAACTATGTCCAACAATCCAGACGTTAAACATGGTGGAAGAAGGTTGTTCTGCAGTCAGATGAAGTGTGGTAATGAAAGGGCAGTTGAAACAGTAGGAGTTTCTAAAGAAAAAAAACTGTGGATTTACAATGCTAATGATTCATTAGCAGTGATTGGTGCATTTCCATTTCTGAAAACAGAAAGTTAGGGTGCATGGATGTGTTCTTTGAAAGATGTAATTTGAATGGTCAAGGAAGAAACATTTAATGAAAGATTGCACTGGATACGCAGGTGCACTGAGAGTTCAGAGTTCAATTGAAACATTGTTGTGTGAATTTGCAAACATGAGAGGTCTTCCAGGAGGTGGTTGCTATGGAAACAAGGCAGACAGGGCAGAGGGGGGAAGGGTTTTGATTTGAAAAAAGTGAGGGAAGAGGTATGATTGGCTAATATGAGAGATATGTGAAAATAATATCTGTATTTCTGTGCTTTCAATAGCTGCAGCCTTTGGAGTGCATCCTTTTTCTTCTGCTGAAGACAATTTGGTGTATTTCTGAGACTGTTTTCAAAACTCAAAAAATATTTGCTAAGGTGAGAAAAGATTTATTTAATTTAGATAGAGAATAGTATGATTTAAGGAGAAAATGATGAAGAAAGCTGTGTTTTTAAAATGTGGTTTTGTCTCTAGTGATATACTAATAGAATTAGTTTCAAAGAGAAATTATAATTGCATATTTGGTGTAACATTCTGGCATGCAGTTACACAAGATATTGTAATACATGGAGGCCATTTCATGGTCTGTTATGTAAGCTGAAACAGATATGTTGCTTTTAAAAACGATTTAAGAAATCAATTACATTTCTAGATATGTACTGCTAGAGCTTCATAGGTTGTTTTGGGCCATATTTATAAGGTATTTGAGTGTCTAAGATGTTGTGTTCGCCTTTTAAAATGTAAAGTGTTCCTCATGGGACAAGTGTCTTGTAAATACGCTCCCACTTGTGCTTGGCAAATTTAGATTTTGATTATGGGAGTTACCTAGCCATGTTAATAGTGTCCCAAAAATGGTGCTAGGGCATTCCAGAAAACACTTTCATGTGTCTCAAGGACATTTTTAGTCATTTCTTCATGAATGCAGGTATACAATTGATTTATATGCTGTGTTTAAAAACGAATTTTGAAATGAATTAAATTTCAGGATATGTACTGTTAGAGCTTCATAGGTTGTTTGGGGTCATATTTAGAAGGCATTTTAGTGTCTTTGAAGTTATTTTTCCCTTTTTAAATGGAAAGCGTTCCTCATGGGGCCCTGAGCAGTTCTTAGCCATGTTATTTAATAGGAAGTGGATAACATGGCTAAGAGCATTTGCTGGGAAATGCATGAATATCGCTGATTTTTCTGCTATATTCATGCATTGTGGCCGTTTTTTTTCACATTGCTTCATAGGTTGTTTGGGTTCATATTTAGAAGGCATTTTAGTGTCTTTGATGTTATTTTTCCCTTTTTAAATGGAAAGCGTTCATCATGGGGCCCTGAGCAGTTCTTAGCCATGTTATTTAATAGGAAGTGGATAACATGGCTAAGAGCATTTGCTGGGAAATGCATGAATATCGCTGATTTTTTTGCTATATTCATGCATTGTGGCCGTTTTTTTTCACATTGCTTCATAGGTTGTTTGGGTTCATATTTAGAAGGCATTTTAGTGTCTTTGATGTTATTTTTCCCTTTTTAAATGGAAAGCGTTCCTCATGGGGCCCTGAGCAGTTCTTAGCCATGTTATTTAATAGGAAGTGGATCACATGGCTAAGAGCATTTGCTGGAAAATGCATGAATATCGCTGATTTTTCTGCTATATTCATGCATTGTGGCCGTTTTTTTCACATTGCTTCATAGGTTGTTTGGGTTCATATTTAGAAGGCATTTTAGTGTCTTTGATGTTATTTTTCCCTTTTTAAATGGAAAGCGTTCCTCATGGGGCCCTGAGCAGTTCTTAGCCATGTTATTTAATTGGAAGTGGATAACATGGCTAAGAGCATTTGCTGGAAAATGCATGAATATCGCTGATTTTTCTGCTATATTCATGCATTGCGGCAGTTTTTTTTCACATTGCTTCATAGGTTGTTTGGGTTCATATTTAGAAGGCATTTTAGTGTCTTTGATGTTATTTTTCCCTTTTTAAATGGAAAGCGTTCCTCATGGTGCCCTGAGCAGTTCTTAGCCATGTTATTTAATAGGAAGTGGATAACATGGCTAAGAGCATTTGTTGGAAAATGCATGAATATCGCTGATTTTTCTGCGTTATTCATGCATTGCAGGCCTTTTTTTATCACATTTGCAAGCACTTCTTAGCCATGTTATCCAATGGGAGGTGGATAACATGGCTAAGAGCATTTGCTTCAAAGGTTGTTTGGGGTTATATACCATTTTTGGGAAATTATTAACATGCCTATCTAACTCCCATAATCAAAATCTAAATTTGCCAACCGCAGGTGGGAGCGTATTTACAATAAATTTGCACCATGAAGAATGTAAAATAGCATACTAGATACTCAAATAACTTATAAATATGATCCAAAACATCTTATGAAGCACTAGTAGTGCATATTTCCAGAAATGTATTGGTTTTCATTTAATGATTTACTTCATTGGTAGGCCTTCACATGTTTTTTTACCTTGGTTTTTTTTCAGTGAAAATCTTATCTGCAACCATGTGTTGGCCTCACCTCAAATAAACAAAACAGGTGATGGACTGAATGTGGATCAATGACACACATTCACCCCAGTCCAAAGATCTGGGCCTAAACAAACCTTTAGATAGGCTACATCTTATCGTCATCCTGAATTAATGATTTAAAATATTAGGGAGTGATTTATGAGTGTTGTATGCCTGTTTTGTACCATTGAGTGTCATTTTTGTGATGCAGTGCTGGTGGAAAATATTTGCTATGTTAAATAATTAGTACGGCATTAAGTTTTAGATGACTGTTATTTATTTACTGTTTGGTAATAGTGGTTAATAACATTTTATATTATATTTTTTCACAGATTCAACTGCAGATTCTTTCATAGTTTGGAAAATGCCTTCCAGAAGTCGAATACGAAAGGCTAGAAAACGTCAAAGACAGCAGGATGATGTTTTATTGCAGCAGTCCTCTTCCCCAAATACTTGTCAAAACACCAAGAAAGGTCCGGGTAAGAGCACGAAATCATTCTTAAGAAATATTTGTAGTAAAAAAAATTTTGCTCAAAAAAATGTGTCTCTTAACAAAAAGAGAAGTAATTTAAATGGAAAGGAGAGACCCATCACAAATGTTACTGGTAGAGGAAGAGATAACTCTGTGCATGATAGTAGAAGGAAACAACAGTTTAGGGACATTCGACAACGAATGTTCCGTAATAGGATATTAGTTAATTTATTGAAAAATATTAAAAAGAAAGGCCAACAGAAAGCGGCATTTTATAGGAAGAAGAAAAATGTAGAGAAAATTATTGATCATGCTTTTGAAATCAAGCGAAAGTTGTTTATTTTGGTAATCAATAGAATTAGGAAACTAAGCAAGGTAATTTCTGATTTCAAAACAAAAAGTAGATGGAAGAGAGTAGTAAATCGTACTAACTTTTGTGAAGTTTTTTCTGGAGAATGGATGCATAGTTCAAGTTCTGAGGCATTTTTTAATGAGGAGACTTATTTTCAGGATAATGATTTGGTGCATGCAGTTGACATCAGTGGTCGAGCTTATGAAGTGAAGGATGGTTGTCCAGTTGAAAAAGAACAACTTGTGACAACAGAGACAGAAGAGGCGCTAAGTGATGAGGTTTTAGGAAGACGTCCTAAGGGTCCTGTGTACATTTGGAAGTGTAGTTCTATTTGCAGTGTGCGACAGGTTTCCATCAATTTGCTATGTGATTTTATACGGACATTTAATAAGAAAAGTTTGAAGCAGAAAATGAAGTTGTTGCAAGATTTAGATCCTTGCAGAGTGAGACAAATGACAGGTTTGCGTGGTCATTCACTGGCTTGTCTTTCCAGGAGAGTATGCCAGAGTGTTTTTCATCATTTCAGGATGCTAGCAGTGCATCATAATAAAGTGAGAAAATTAGTGAGAATGTTGTATTATGCTAAGAGTCCAGCAATTATGCTTAAACAGTTATGTGCTGCTCTTTTGCATGGTTCTGAAATAGATGTGAAGAATCTTTGTGAAGAAATTGAGTTTTGTTACTTTGGTAGTAAAGATGAGAATGTTCAAATTGACCCTGAAGTAGAGGGTAATGTGGAAGATAATGTACAGGTTTCCAGTACAGATAATTTTCAGAAGGAAATTGCCACGTTTCAGATGAAATCAAGTGAGAGGCCTAATTTCACTTGTGTATGTTGTCGACGCACTTATTATAAGAATCGGACTAAGGTAGTGGATTTATATGCAAAAAGTGAAAGGGAAAATAATAGTGAATGGAAGGATTTAGCCACATACTTGATGGTAGAAAATTATTTTGATTTGGGATCGGATCAACGTGTGTGTACTTATTGTTGTAATAAATTAAACCAAAACCAGATGCCTGCTAGGGCAGTTCATAATAATCTGGAATTGGTTGAGATTCCTTCTGAATTGAAGGATTTAAATACTTATGAATCTATTTTGATTCAAAGTATCCATCCCTTTCAGGCTATTGTAAGAATGGAGCCAAAGACAGGGAAATTGCCTCCAGCAGATTTACAGAGAGGATTAAAGGGAAGAGTTGTTTATTTGCCTCTAGATTTGAACAAAAACATTAACACAATTGGAATAGAAAAAGTGGAAGAGGAACCTCTGGTTATCTTGGTTAATGGGGTTCCGACAAAGAATAAGAAAATATGGCAAGATTTAGTGGATGTTAGGAAAGTCAAAAAGGCAACAGTGTATTTGAAGAAAAATAATAAGTACTATAAGAATGTATATGTTGCAGAAGAGGAAGTAAGTGATGAAGAGGATAGCGATTTGTGTGCTGGCCAAATTGAGAAAGTAGAGGCCTCTAAAAGTGAAGAAATATATGAACATTATAGTGTTCATCCTTTGCATTCCAAGGAAGTGATGGGGAATGCTATTGAGTTGTTTCAAATGAAACAAGCCAAAGGGAGTCCCATTAGTGTTTGGGAGGAAAGTTTGGAAGCTCGGTGTTTCCCACAGCTATTTCCCACAGGTCAAGGAGGAAGATATGATGAGCGACCTCGTGAAATTCCTGCGTCTGAATACCGGACTTTACGATTGTATGCAGAAGATCCTAGGTTTCGGCAATGCATTCCCTATTTGTTTCATCTCCTGTTTGAAAGCGATCTGTCTGGACTGTCATATGCAGTGAACCACATCTTAAAAAGTGGTATACAGATGCGAAACATCTCGGCAAGTGACTTTATGCATAAAGTCAATGTCCAAGACAGTATTTTGGATTCTCACTTAATTAATCTCATGGCGTGTCAGCGTGGTACTAATGAGTACTGGTACCGTCGTCATGGTGACTTAAAATGTATGCTGAGGAACTTAGGAACTCCGACATGGTTCCTCACTCTGAGCTGTGCCGAGTATGGCTGGGATGACTTACTTGAATTTCTACGAGAGGCAAATGGAAATATTGAAAACATTGAATTCAAGACACCTGGAGAACTGTGTTCTTTGGATCCTGTGAATGTATGCAGGTACTTCAATCATAGATTTGAAGCTATGATGTCTTTCATCACAAATAAAAAGAATCCACCTCTTGGAGAGGTGTTGGATTTCTTCTGGAGAAAGGAGTACCAAGCAAGAGGTGCCCCTCATATACATATGTTGCTGTGGATCAAGGATGCACCTCAATTTGGAACAGATCCGGATGACTTAGTGATGAATTTCATCGAACAGTATTCTACGTGTGCTGTTCCAAACGCAACGGAGAAGAAAAGTCTAAGAGAACAAGTTCTACATTTCCAAAGCCATCGTTGTGGAAAGTACTGTCGTCGTAAATTCAGAAACAAGGACAAGTTCTACACCAAATGTCGTTTCAACTTTCCACGACCGGTGATTTCTAAAGGAAGAGTGAACAGTTTGATGTCTTCGCTGCGACATAATGTGACGAGGAAATCACCCAAGAATACATACAATTTGAAAAGGAACGAAGAGTCCAAGTACATCAATGACTACAACCCAGTGATTTTGTCCATGTGGAATGCCAACATGGATATACAGTTTGTGGCTGACAACTGTATGGCTGTGGCTCGGTATGTGACATCTTACATCACCAAAAAAGAAAAGACCGAACTGAAGGATATGTGGGAGGACATTTCCCATGAAAAGAGCCTCAGCAAGAAGTTGTACAGTTTCAGTCTGAAGATGTTGTCGCATCGAGAAATCGGAGCTTACGAATGTTCTGATCGATTGTCTTCAGCAAGTCTCTATGCCAAATCCAGGAGTCTCGTTTGGGCGAGTCTTGGTCTTGCTGCAACGCGAAATCGAGTTCTAAAACCTGTTCGGGAAATTGAGTATTTGGCAGAAAAGGAACCAAACAGTACCGACATTTTGAAGACCAACATGTTGGATACATATTATCCAAATCAAAGCAGTCACCTTGAGAATGTTTGTCTATATGAGGTTCTCCAAAATTATATATTCAAGAGGAACATCAAAGAAGATATTGAGAAAGGAGTGTATGCTGTAATTGGAAGTGAGGGATGCCTGGTCAAGCAAAGAAAATGCCAATTAGTAAACCATCGAAAATTAAGTGGCGAATCTCCAGAAAAAAAGGAGTTTTTCTATTTAGCACTTTTGCAACTTTTCAAGCCTTGGCGTACAGAAGAGGAACTGCTTGGAGATTTCCTCTGTTACGAAGACTCTTTCAATGCAGCCAAGGAGTCCATAGAATGTCCTGCTTTTTCTAAATATCAAGAAATGCTAACTTTGGAAATTGAGCAGGAAGCAACGATTGCAGCCGAGATTGCCAGAGACAGTTCTCAGGACAGTCAGAGTTCTGTTTCATTGAGTCAAGATCCACTTGGAGGACCTATTATCGAAAATGAAGCTGCCACTGCTATGAATGAAGTAGAAAGAGCCATGGCACATGCTCAGGAGGATTCAGTTAACTTACAAGACTTGGAAAAACAACTCAACGTTGAGCAGAGGAAAATATATGATGAAGTTACCAAGGAAATTGAGCACGGATTAAGTCATGAGAAGAAAGAGTGCTCGTGTACGTCGTTGAAGCCTGTCCGACTGTACGTGAGTGGAGAAGCGGGAACTGGAAAAAGTTTCCTCATTAAAGCAATCTCTTGTTATTTGCAGGAAAGGACTGAGTCATCGCTGTCTTGTGTTGTCACCGCTCCTACTGGACTGGCAGCACATAATATTAAAGGTATTACTTTGCATCGTCTATTGATGCTGCCGGTGGAGCATGACAACAAATTACAATACAACAAGTTATCTGGAGATGCTTGCTGTGAAGTTTCAAGAGTTTTGAGGAAAATGAAACTACTTATCATTGACGAAGTAAGCATGGTTTCCAATGTCATGCTTGCCTTTGTGCATTTGAGAATGCAAGAAGTACTTAAAACTGAATATGATGTCTTATTTGGTGGGAAACACATTATTGTTTTCGGAGATCTTCTACAGCTGACACCAGTAAAAGGTCAACCTGTGTTCAAAATACTCACGCATGAAGATACCAGGAAGTGCCTAGGGAGCATTGGCAACGTCAATATATGGTTAAACTTCAATTATGCAGAACTGCATCAAAATATGCGTCAGGCAAAGGATGAAGATTACAAGAATATTCTACAAGATATTAGAATTGGAAAAGTGACCGAGCATGGGAAAGAAGCTTTAAATGCACGGTTACTGTCAAATTTGTATCCCAAACAAGATATTGTGCCTGAGAATATTTTTCAGAAAATTACTGAGAAGAAATCCGGGATATGTCTCATGCCAACTCTTGCAGAATGTGCCATCTTCAACAACAAAATGTTGAATTTAGAAAAGCAAGAGATTGTGAAACTTGAAGCTATCGACAAATTAGAGCATATGGGATCAACAATTATTTTGTCAGACAATTTGAAATCAAAATTGGATTCATTAGAGAAGACTATATCTAAAACAGCGGGTTTTGAAAAGACTTTGAATGTGTGTTTAAATTGCCGAATTATTTTGAGAAGGAATTTACATGTAGAAAGAGGTCTGGTAAATGGATCAATGGGTAATGTTGTTGATTTTGAGAAATACAGAAATAGAGATGGAATAGAATTTTTAAAAATTAAATTTGATGGCATTGAGGAAGTACAGCAAATTGGTCGTTGTTCTGCTAGGTTTTTGCTTGTTAAAGATTTATATGTTCGCCGTAAACAGTTTCCTGTTTGCTTGGCATATGCGGTGACAATCCATAAATCGCAAGGTTTAAGTGTAGACTGTGCATTGGTGAATATTGGCAGTTCTGTGTTCAAGGAGGGTATGGCATATGTGGCATTGTCACGAGTTAGAACTTTATCGGGATTGTACTTGATTGACTGTGATGTCACAAACATTTGTGCGGATGTAGATTGTGTTAAGGAATACAATAGGTTAAGAAGAGAGTATGCGCCACATTTGCCTCAATATCCTTTGTTTGAGAAACGTGTGGTAGGCCGCAAACGTAGAAATAGCAGTAATAGTAGGGAGGTTGTTGCAAAAAGACTAAAAGTCAATGAACCGAAAATTGTTAGCAGAAAGAAAGTGGATTCTGTTGAAGATGTTCTCGGTTTTCAATTTGAAAACAGTTCTGGTGTCAACTGCTATGCAAATGTAGTGGTTAATGTTCTCTTTTCACTAGAGAGTTTAAAAGAACAGATTCTGTTGAATTCTGAACAAATTTTATGCTGTTTGTTGAATTCTGTTTTCGAGAAATGTAGCACTGATCGAACAAAAGTAGAAAGTGTGTCTGAAGTTCGTTATCTGTTAGATGAATGTTCAGGTCAAACAGACTTCTCTGAAAATAATCAGCAAGATTGTCAGGAGTTTTTAATGTATATGCTTGATATATTGCAAGTTGAGGGTGTAGATGTAGATCACCTGTTTGGGCTTTCTTATCAATGGCAGCATGACTGCGAGAACTGTATGGTATCAAGTACTACTAGTGTAGACTCAGAAAGATTTATATATTTAACTTTGCCAGACAGTAAATCAGTCTCCTTTAATAAGCTAGTAAATGCAGCGGATCACAACATGGAGTGTAGCCAATGTAAATGTGATATGATGTCAACATTATTTATACGTAGATATGGCCAGTATGTCATTTTAATGATGCAACGATGTAGGCCTGATGGAACAAAATTGTCAACTTTAATAAAAAATTTTGTGGCTTCTCAGCTGTCAATATCAGGGAGGACTTTTGTTACTGTAGCAATTATCTATCACGATGGTCCATCAACAACATCAGGACATTATACAGCTTACTTAAAGTCTGGAAACGGCTGGTCATTCTGTAATGATTCTGTTGTAACGTTCAAAAAAAAATTGCCGTTTGACCTTAAAAATTCTTACCTGGTGTTTTTAAAACCAAAATTTTAAGTAGAGGGAATGTAAGTCTGCAATGCTGTCTCGATTAAAAATTCAACTATATAAACCTAATGCAAGTAAGTCTGCTTCATAGTAAGCAGTATCAGTGTCATAGGAAAAGGAGAACATGACTGACAAAGAAGAGTAAGATATTAGTAGTCCAGGATTGTGAAAATAATCTCAAATATTTTATTTTTGAAAGTTGCGAAAATAGAAAATGTCGGGATTTGATTGGAAGAATTACAAGATTTGCGAATCGCGGCAACATGATTTGGCCTAGTGGAAACATGTGATATAATGAGAGAAGTTTTTTTTCTATGTAACATATTTCACGTATCGATGGAGGTTTTCTTTCAGAAAGTGGCGGGCTGAAAATATTTAAAGCACAACAGAGTGGATGCTGTTTATAGGAGATCCTTCGACGTCATTGAAAGTAAGTTAATTTTAAGAAGTTTTGAAATCAGATTTCTTAGGTTGTATGGGTTTTTTAAACACAGTCATTTTGATTGTGTTTTTTTTTCCCCGCTGTTACATGATGAATACCTTCAAGTCACTGATTTAAGTGAAATTTGATACATTCTGAGAACAGCAAAAATAAACCATTTAACATGTATAATTAATGTTATGCTTTTTGTCCTTATGATATACATTTAGAAATGTGTGGTACATATGGGTAAGGTGAGTTCTGTAAATATCAATTTTAATGCTTAGAGTGCTGTACTTCTGGGTAGTGTTTTTTTTTTTATAAAAAAAAGAGGCCTCACCTCAAAGAAAGCTCTTGAAAGCACACATCTTATTTGCATCCTAAAACAATCATTTACAATGTTAGACACAATTTTATTATGACTTTACATCTTTTTTGCGCTGCTATTGCATCACTATTGTGAGACATTAGCAGTGCAAGAAAAACATCATGTTCCAAAATAGGCCTCAGTTCAGCAATATCAAGATACAGTTTCTTTCGAATATATATCTTTAGGATTGTGTAGGGGACGTAGAGAAGCAGAGACTTCTGTAAATGTCAAAGTTGTTGAAAAACTGTTTGTTTTTGAACCTTTTCCCTTGTCTTTTCTAATTTTTAAATACATGTTTTAATATTTTTTGAAATGTTTGTTCTTTGTTTTACAGATTGAAAGTATGAAAAAATATTTAAAAAAGGTAACAAGAATTATAAGGTAAATGTTTTCCACTCTTTTTACCCGCAATGCACTGCTGATGATGTCATTGACAGTATCTCTCATTTACTCTCTCTAGCTGTCTTTCTTTTTACATTATTCTCTGTTTACTTCCCTTATACTAACTCTTCTTTTTTTTAAAAAAATATTTTTTTAGTTCGCTTAAAGTTCGCGAACCGGTCAGCGAACTTGAAGCGAACCAAAAGAAATAGAGCTTGCCAGAGTGATAAACATTCTAGCAATTTTGTTTGAAAGGGGAGGTAGTTCTGAAAAGAACTGTTTTTTTTTGTTTTTGTTGTTTTATATTTTTTTTTTATTTTTTGAACATTTTTTGATTTTTTTGTATTTTTAGAACTGTTTTATGTTTTTTTTGTGTTTTTTATGGAGGGGAGACAACAAAAAACAGGCTTTCAAAACGGCTCAACTGGAGCAAAAAAAAAGAAAATTACTTTTTGGGTGCATTAGGGCACTTATGATTTTCATATGCAATGTTCATGAGGTTGACACTCATGTTGCCATATGACAGCATAGCACCACAGTAAATACAAGACAACTTCATGTGCTGGAAGTTAGGTTGGATGTTTGGCACAGTCTCTTGTGCCTCTCTTCCCGTCAAAGACAATGTGGATGTAGATCTTGCCACAGGAGTTGCCGTCGGATTGTCTTCAAGATCCCTCAACTCAGCCCGGCTGTAGTTCAAGGGATGCCACCTGCTCATGTGACGATGCATTGTATAGTTCCCCATACTGTACTTCTTTTCTGTGCCTCTCGATAATCTGTAGTCACAGATGAGGCAGGTGGCATATTTTGCATTCACTTTCTTGGTTCCAGGAGGGATGGTGAAAAACTGCCAGATGAAACTGGTTTTTCGTTTAGAAACCCGGGGCAACTCATCAACAAATTGTTGTCCCTCTCTCTCCTCTTCTTCTTCTTCCTCATCTTCCTCCTCTCTGTTAGTCATAATTTGACTGGGTGGTCCTCTCTTCTTATGGGGAGGTGGAGGTGGTGGTGGGGGTGCACCAGCTGCAGCAAGAATGGAAGCCATTGTGGAACTTCTGAATAATGGTCTTTCTCTCACCAAGATGAAAGTCAGAGTGAGGAAATAAGGAGGAGTTTACTTGATTTGGGGAAAACAAAAGTTCTGAGCCAATGAAAAGTGTTATTTTTAGGTCACATGACCTAGTCATACATCATTTGGAAACCAAAAGTGAAATGAACCAATGAGAAGTTTGATAAACAAGTCACATGACCTGTTCCGCTTACGTTACGCGGCGCGCGCCGCGTCCCAGATCGCTTCCGGTTCGCTGTCCGGAGCACTTCCGGGAGCGCTAACGCGACGCGTCATTAGACGCATTACGCGATAACGTGATACATCGCGCTTCCGCGGCGCGTCACTGTTCCGCTAACGTAACGTTGACCGGTTCGCGTACTAGATCGCGGCATCAAGATGAGCTAACGGAAAGCTTCCCGGTTCGCGAACTAGAAGCGAAGAAAAAAATATTTAAAAAAAATTATCAATAAATATCTATATATATTTTGGGATTTAAAGAATAATACATTTTACAGCTACAGATGTTAGCTTTTAAAAAACCAATGAAATTCACTGAAAAAACCATAGGTTATAGACCATATATAGTTAGAAATTTGCATTTAAAAAACCATTGATATTCAATGAAAAAACCATAGGTTATAGACCATATATAGTTAGGAATTAGCATTTACAAAACCTTATTTTACTCGCATAAAACCATTGAAATTCCATATATAGTTAGATGCGCTAACTATATATCGCGCACCCGCAATCCACTGCTGATGATGTCACATATTACATCATTCATGACATGGTCAGTGACATCACTGATGACATCACTGATGACATCATCCAGTGACTGTATGATTCTGTAAAGTTAAAATATGTCTTACATATTGAAGAATGAGTGGATGTATAAGTGTCTGGATGAAGGATTTAGTAGGTGCATGACTGACTGTATGAGTGAGTGATTAAATGTGTCTCACTGAGTGCATGGGTTAGTGACTAAACTGTCTTAATTTGTGCATCATTATGTCTGTTGTTCTGTAAACTGTTGCATGTGTTGATAAGTAGCTATATGAGTAACTATATGGGTTATTGATTGGTTGCCCAAGTATTTGTATGGGAGACTGAGTGTGTGTGTGTGGGTGGCTGGGAGGTGTATGACTCTGTGCATAGATGTGTGAGCAGTTGATTCACTAGATGTATGGTTTCAAAAGTGCATGTGGAAACAGCTGTATGGGCGGTTGACTGTGTGCATGAGTGTATTGGTGAGTGAATGGATATCTCAGTGCTACATGTCAAAGTAAGTACATATGTAAAACACAGTACATGTGAGAGTTGACATATATAAATAACTGTGCATAAGAGCCAGTGAATGTGTGAGTGGCTGTATGGATCATTGTGAACTTGTATCAGGGATTGTATAAGAGAGTAAATATGTGTTGGTATATGTTTGAATAAGTAAAGTTTGTATAACTGTATAGTTGAGGAAATGGAGGAGTGATTGATTCTTTGCATGACTGACTAGGTGTGTGAGTAACTCCATGGATGAGTGACAGTCTGTGAGTGTCTGTTTACACTGATTGTATCTAAGGTTATATTAGAGTCTGAAGAGGTTCATCGTATTATCACATGAATGATATCATCAGTGATGTGATCAGTAATGTCAAATGAGATGTCATCAGTGATGTCATTTGAGATGTCATCAGTGATGTCATTTGAGATGTCATCAGTGATGTCATCAGTGATGTCACTGACCATGTCATGAATGATGTAATATGTGACATCATCAGCAGTGGATTGCGGGTGCGCGATATATAGTTAGCGCATCTAACTATATATGGAATTTCAATGGTTTTATGCGAGTAAAATAAGGTTTTGTAAATGCTAATTCCTAACTATATATGGTCTATAACCTATGGTTTTTTCATTGAATATATATATATATATATATATATATATATATATATATATATATATATATATATATATATATATATATATGTTACCTACTGGCGGTCGCCAGTAGGTATATATAGTTAGGATTTTTTCTCTATGGGATTTTTGAAAATTCTATGTCTAATAACTTTGGCGTTTGTGGACGGAATTGGCTGAAATTTTCAGGAAAATGGAACATTTTGTTTCTGAGCAGCCCCTGACAATTTGGGGGGGTTTCATCAAGGGGGGGCCGAGAAAAAAGGGGGGTCCCAAAACGCATTTTTCCCATGTTAATTTCCATAGGGCGGTTGGCCTCACTTTTAGCTCGAACGGCTGAATGGATTTGCACTAAACTTGGCAAAATTGTAGGGACTGTTAGCCTGATGTGCCTTTGCTAGGTCTCAATATATGTGCTCCAGTGGATTTTGAGTAATTTAGGTTAAAAAAAATATATATATCTGGGCGGAGCCTAACCACACATCTGATCTGATTGGCTGTCAGCACTTCATCCAAGAAGTGTTGGCAGCCATCTTGGGACCAATATACATGATAGCACCTCATTAAAAAGCATTGTAGTTAATAGAGGGTTTTAGGACTTTAGTTACATTATCAATCATTTGTTGATGGTACCATACTCGTTTTAGGAATTGTGGTGGGTTCTAAGGTGATTTTACCATGTGAAAAAACCTTCTGCTGTGATATCATGAATATTGTTTGAAAGAAAACTAATATCTCATGATTTTCCCACAGTGGTTTGGAAGGGGATCTATAAGCTAAACTGAAAGCATATTTTCTGTAAATTCACATTATCTTTCTCAGTCATGTGAAAATGAAGTCTGACATTCTCAGTAAAACATGTACATCCAACAAGGACAGAGACTGTCAGTTGATTCCTTTGTGTTCTACTGCAGCCTCCTAGAGTGTTCTAAAGAACAACTAGAGCGCTAACAGTCCTACTTATTACAAAGGTATGGCACACCTGAAGCCATCTTGATTGGAATAAAGTGGTAACTCTTAAAACATTTAATTTAAAAAGAAACAACATGAAGGGGTATATTTTGCCATAGAAAGTATGATTAGTGCTGCAGAATGAAAAATTAGGGCACATTTTGAGTGACTTCTCAAATCCTTTTCTATTTCATTAAAACATTCTGACATGCAGTCTCCCAAAATGGCCACCAGAGACAAAAGAGCCCAAATGTAGCCCAAATATCACCCAGATGTAGCCCAAGTATAGCCCAATGACAGAATGTCCCAGAGTGTTCTAAAGAACAACTAGAGCGCTAACAGTCCTACTTATTACAAAGGTATGGCACACCTGAAGCCATCTTGATTGGAATAAAGTGGTAACTCTTAAAACATTTAATTTAAAAAGAAACAACATGAGGGGGTATATTTTGCCATAGAAAGTATGATTAGTGCTGCAGAATGAAAAATTAGGGCACATTTTGAGTGACTTCTCAAATCCTTTTCTATTTCATTAAAACATTCTGACATGCAGTCTCCCAAAATGGCCACCAGAGACAAAAGAGCCCAAATATAGCCCAAATATCACCCAGATGTAGCCCAAGTATAGCCCAATGACAGAATGTCCCAGAGTGTTCTAAAGAACAACTAGAGCGCTAACAGTCCTACTTATTACAAAGGTATAGCACACCTGGAGCCATCGTGATGGGAATAAAGTGGTAACTCTTAAGACATTTAATTTAAAAAGGAACAAAATGAGGGGGTATATTATGCAATAGAAGGTATTATTAGTGCTGCAGAAAGAAAAATTAGGGCACATTTTGAGTGACTTTTCAAATCCTCTTCTATTTCATTAAAAAATTCTGACATGCAGTCTCCCAAAATGGCCACCAGAGACAAAAGAGCCCAAATGTAGCCCAAATATCACCCAGATGTAGCCCAAGTATAGCCCAATGACAGAATGTCCCAGAGTGTTCTAAAGAACAACTAGAGCGCTAACAGTCCTACTTATTACAAAGGTATGGCACACCTGAAGCCATCTTGATTGGAATGAAGTGGTAACTCTTAAAACATTTAATTTAAAAAGGAACAAAATGAGGGGGTATATTTTGCCATATGAATTATGATTAGTGCTGCAGAAAGAAAAATTAGGGCACATTTTGAGTGACTTCTCAAACCCTCTTCAATTTCATTAAAAAATTCTGACATAGTCTCGCAAGATGGCCACCAGAGACAAAAGAGCCTAAATGTAGCCCAAATATCACCCAGATGTACCCCAAGTATAGCCCAATGACAGAATGTCCCAGAGTGTTCTAAAGAACAACTAGAGCGCTAACAGTCTTACTTATGACAAAAGTATGGCACACCAGAAGCCATCTTGATTGGAATGAAGTGGTAAGTCTGAAAACACTCAATTTAAAAAGGAACAACATGAGGGGGTTAATTTTGCCATAGAAAGTATGATTAGTGCTTCAGAAAGAAAAATTAGGGATCATTTTGAGTGACTTCTCAAATCCTCTTCTATTTCATTAAAAAAATTCTGACATGCAGACTGAAACATGCACTTTGAATACCAGCAGCAGACGTCCCTGGTGAGCAGTAGCTTTACTACAGTGATCTAATGTGCAACTAGAGTGCTAACATTCAGAATTTATGGCAAATGTGTGACACATCTGAATGCCTTCTTGATGGAACCAAAGTAAACAAGCATTGAAAATGCAATAGATCTCGCCCTCATTTAAGTTAAAGCCATTCTGTTTGTAATGAGGTGGCTTTTTAGCTTTGCTTTTATTAGTGTTTTTTCAACTTTCATGTAAATAACGCACCGTTTTCACCAAATCGACTTTGCCCAAGCACACCCTTCCGCCAACAAATCCCAAAAATTCGGCACACCTGCCGATCCACTCTCCCTACAGCTCACCCAAGCCCCGTCCCTCTAGCGCAACTGGAACACCCCAAATTCACCTTCTCCATGCGCACCAAAAACTCCCCTTGAATAACATGACAATTCGCTACTCCGCACAAAAATTGCTCTTTAAAGCACTTCCACTGCTCCGATCCGCTTCAAACTTGGCTGGACACTAGTTCCAGCGATTCCCTAACATCTCACCGAAAATCAGCCCAATCCATCCACTGGAACGGGGACGAATTTCAACCCGAATACGCGCCCCCCGCAAACACAAAAAAAAGCCATAAAACGGCCAAATCTCGACCAAAAACCGCCAAAATCCCTCAAAACCTTGCCAACACCAATACGCACGAAACTGAACCGGCCCCTCAGTCCTAGGCTCCGGGAACCCTACTTAATTGACCCAAAAGCCCTAAAAAAGCAACATAATACACACGAAAACGCCCTAACAACCCTAAAATGCATATAAGTATATGTATGCATGCATTTATGTTTGTATTTATATGTAGATATACAGATGATATATGTTTATATATGTATGTATATATATATATTCACTGAAAAAACCATAGGCTATAGACCATATATAGTTAGGAATTAGCATTTACAAAACCTTGAAAATTCACTGAAAAAACCGTAGGTTATAGACCATATATAGTTAGGAATTAGCATTTACAAAACCTTGAAAATTCACTGAAAAAACCATAGGTTATAGACCATATATAGTTAGGAATTCGCATTTACAAAACCTTATTTTACTCACACAAAACCATTGAAATTCCATATATAGTTAGTTGCACTAACTATATATCGCGCACCCGCAATCCACTGCTGATGATGTCACATATTACATCATTCATGACATGGTCAGTGACATCACTGATGACATCACTGATGACATCTCAAATGACATCACTGATGACATCACTGATGACAACATCCAGTGACTGTATGTTTCTGTAAAGTTAAAATATGTCTTACATATTGAAGAATGAGTGGATGTATAAGTGTCTGGATGAAGGATTTAGTAGGTGCATGACTGACTGTATGAGTGAGTGATTAAATGTGTCTCACTGAGTGCATGGGTTAGTGACTAAACTGTCTTAATTTGTGCATCATTATGTCTGTTGTTCTGTAAACTGTTGCATGTGTTGATAAGTAGCTATATGAGTAACTATATGGGTTATTGATTGGTTGCCCAAGTATTTGTATGGGATACTGAGTGTGTGTGTGGGTGGCTGGGAGGTGTATGACTCTGTGCATAGATGTGTGAGCAGTTGATTCACTAGATGTATGGTTTCAAAAGTGCATGTGGAAACAGCTGTATGGGCGGTTGACTGTGTGCATGAGTGTATTGGTGAGTGAATGGATATCTCAGTGCTACATGTCAAAGTAAGTACATATGTAAAACACAGTACATGTGAGAGTTGACATATATAAATAACTGTGCATAAGAGCCAGTGAATGTGTGAGTGGCTGTATGGATCATTGTGAACTTGTATCAGGGATTGTATAAGAGAGTTAATATGTGTTAGTATATGTTTGAATAAGTAAAGTTTGTATAACTGTATAGTTGAGGAAATGGAGGTGTGATTGATTCTTTGATTGACTGACTAGGTGTGTGAGTAACTCCATGGATGAGTGACAGTCTGTGAGTGTCTGTTTACACTGATTGTATCTAAGGTTATATTAGAGTCTGAAGAGGTTCATCGTATTATCACATGAATGATATCATCAGTGATGTGATCAGTAATGTCAAATGAGATGTCATCAGTGATGTCATCAGTGATGTCATTTGAGATGTCATCAGTGATGTCATTTGAGATGTCATCAGTGATGTCACTGACCATGTCATGAATGATGTAATATGTGACATCATCAGCAGTGGATTGCGGGTGCGCGATATATAGTTAGTGCAACTAACTATATATGGAATTTCAATGGTTTTGTGTGAGTAAAATAAGGTTTTGTAAATGCGAATTCCTAACTATATATGGTCTATAACCTATGGTTTTTTCAGTGAATATATATATAAATATATATATATATATATATATATTCAATGAAAAAACCATAGGTTATAGACCATATATAGTTAGGAATTCGCATTTACAAAACCTTATTTTACTCGCACAAAACCATTGAAATTCCATATATAGTTAGTTGCACTAACTATATATCGCGCACCCGCAATCCACTGCTGATGATGTCACATATTACATCATTCATGACATGGTCAGTGACATCACTGATGACATCACTGATGACATCTCAAATGACATGACTGATGACATCACTGATGACATCTCATTTGACATTACTGATCATATCACTGATGATATCATTCATGTGATAATACGATGAACCTCTTCAGACTCTAATATAACCTTAGATACAATCAGTGTAAACAGACACTCACAGACTGTCACTCATCCATGGAGTTACTCACACACCTAGTCAGTCATGCAAAGAATCAATCACACCTCCATTTCCTCAACTATACAGTTAGACAAACTTTACTTATTCAAACATATACTAACACATATTTACTCTCTTATACAATCCCTGATACAAGTTCACAATGAACCATACAGCCACTCACACATTCACTGGCTCTTATACACAGTTATTTATATATGTCAACTCTCACATGTACTGTGCTTTACATATGTACTTACTTTGACATGTAGCACTGAGATATCCATTCACTCACCAATACACTCATGCACACAGTCAACCGCCCATACAGCTGTTTCCACATGCACTTTTGAAACCATACATCTAGTGAATCAACTGCTCACACATCTATGCACAGAGTCATACACCTCCCAGCCACCCACAAACACACACAGTCTCCCATACAAATACTTGGGCAACCAATCAATAACCCATATAGTTACTCATATAGCTACTTATCAACACATGCAACAGTTTACAGAACAACAGACATAATGATGCACAAATTAAGACAGTTTAGTCACTAACCCATGCACTCAGTCAGACACATTTAATCACTCACTCATACAGTCAGTCATGCACCTACTAAATCCTTCATCCAGACACTTATACATCCACTCATTCTTCAATATGTAAGAGATATTTTAACTTTACAGAAACATACAGTCACTGGATGTTGTCATCAGTGATGTCATCAGTCATGTCATTTGAGATGTCATCAGTGATGTCATCAGTGATGTCACTGACCATGTCATGAATGATGTAATATGTGACATCATCAGCAGTGGATTGCGGGTGCGCGATATATAGTTAGTGCAACTAACTATATATGGAATTTCAATGGTTTTGTGCGAGTAAAATAAGGTTTTGTAAATGCGAATTCCTAACTATATATGGTCTATAACCTATGGTTTTTTCATTGAATTTCAATGGTTTTTTAAATGCAAATTTCTAACTATATATGGTCTATAACCTATGGTTTTTTCAGTGAATTTCATTGGTTTTTTAAAAGCTAACATCTGTAGCTGTAAAATGTATTATTCTTTAAATCCCAAAATATATATAGATATTTATTGATAATTTTTTTTAAATATTTTTTTCTTCGCTTCTAGTTCGCGAACCGGGAAGCTTTCCGTTAGCTCATCTTGATGCCGCGATGTAGTCCGCGAACCGGTCAACGTTACGTTAGCGGAACAGTGACGCGTCGTGGAAGCGCGACATATCACGTTATCGCGTAATGCGTCTAATGACGCGTCGCGTTAGCGCTCTCGGAAGGGCTCCGGACCGCGAACCAGAAGCGATCTGGGACGCAGCGCGCGCCGCGTAACGTAAGCGGAACAGGTCATGTGACTTGTTTATCAAACTTCTCATTGGTTCATTTCACTTTTGGTTTCCAAATGATGTATGACTAGGTCATGTGACCTAAAAATAACACTTTTCATTGGCTCAGAACTTTTGTTTTCCCCAAATCATGTAAACCCCTCCTTATTTCCTCACTCTGACTTTCATCTTGGTGAGAGAAAGACCATTTATCTGAAGATCCACAATGGCTTCCATTCTTGCTGCAGCTGGTGCACCCCCACCACCACCTCCACCTCCTCATAAGAAGAGAGGACCACCTAGTCAAATTATGACTAACAGAGAGGAGGAAGATGAGGAAGAAGAAGAAGAGGAGAGAGAGGAACAACAATTTGTTGATGAGTTGCCCCGGGTTTCTAAACGAAAATCCAGTTTCATCTGGCAGTTTTTCACCATCCCTCCTGGAACAAAGAAAGTGAATGCAAAATATGCCACCTGCCTCATCTGTGACTACAGATTGTCGAGAGGCACAGAAAAGAAGTACAGTATGGGGAACTATACAATGCATCGTCACATGAGCAGGTGGCATCCCTTGAACTACAGCCGGGCTGAGTTAAGGGATCTTGTAGACAATCCGACGGCAACTCCTGTGGCAAGATCTACATCTACATTGTCTTTGACGGGAAGAGAGGCACAAGAGACTGTGCCAAACATCCAACCTAACTTCCAGCACATAAAGTTATCTTGTGTTTACTGTGGTGATATGCTGTCATATGGCAACATGAGTATCAACCTCATGAACATTGCATATGAAAATCATACATGCCCTAATGCACCCAAAAAGTAATTTTCTTTTTTTTGCTCCAGTTGAGCCGTTTTGAAAGCCTGTTTTTTGTTGTCTCCCCTCCATAAAAAAAACAAAAAAAACATAAAACAGTTCTAAAAATACAAAAAAATCAAAAAATGTTCAAAAAATAAAAAAAAAATATAAAACAACAAAAACAAAAAAAAACAGTTCTTTTCAGAACTACCTCCCCTTTCAAACAAAATTGCTAGAATGTTTATCACTCTGGCAAGCTCTATTTCTTTTGGTTCGCTTCAAGTTCGCTGACCGGTTCGCGAACTTTAAGCGAACTAAAAAAATATTTTTTTAAAAAAAAGAAGAGTTAGTATAAGGGAAGTAATCAGAGAATAATGTAAAAAGAAAGACAGCTAGAGAGAGTAAATGAGAGATAGTGTCAATGACATCATCAGCAGTGCATTGCGGGTAAAAAGAGTGGAAAACATTTACCTTATAATTCTTGTTACCTTTTTTAAATATTTTTTCATACTTTCAATCTGTAAAACAAAGAACAAACATTTCAAAAAATATTAAAACATGTATTTAAAAATTAGAAAAGACAAGGGAAAAGGTTCAAAAACAAACAGTTTTTCAACAACTTTGACATTTACAGAAGTCTCTGCTTCTCTACGTCCCCTACACAATCCTAAAGATATATATTCGAAAGAAACTGTATCTTGATGTTGCTGAACTGAGGCCTATTTTGGAACATGATGTTTTTCTTGCACTGCTAATGTCTCACAATAGTGATGCAATAGCAGCGCAAAAAAGATGTAAAGCCATAATAAAATTGTGTCTAACATTGTAAATGATTGTTTTAGGATGCAAATAAGATGTGTGCTTTCAAGAGCTTTCTTTGAGGTGAGGCCTCTTTTTTTTATAAAAAAAAAAACACTACCCAGAAGTACAGCACTCTAAGCATTAAAATTGATATTTACAGAACTCAGCTTACCCATATGTACCACACATTTCTAAATGTATATCATAAGGACAAAAAGCATAACATTAATTATACATGTTAAATGGTTTATTTTTGCTGTTCTCAGAATGTATCAAATTTCACTTAAATCAGTGACTTGAAGGTATTCATCATGTAACAGCAGGGAAAAAAAAACACAATCAAAATGACTGTGTTTAAAAAACCCATACAACCTAAGAAATCTGATTTCAAAACTTCTTAAAATTAACTTACTTTCAATGACGTCAAACGATCTCCTATAAACAGCATCCACTCTGTTGTGCTTTAAATATTTTCAGCCCGCCACTTTCTGAAAGAAAACCTCCATCGATACGTGAAATATGTTACATAGAAAAAAAACTTCTCTCATTATATCACATGTTTCCACTAGGCCAAATCATGTTGCCGCGATTCGCAAGTCTTGTAATTCTTCCAATCAAATCCCGACATTTTCTATTTTCGCAACTTTCAAAAATAAAATATTTGAGATTATTTTCACAATCCTGGACTACTAATATCTTACTCTTCTTTGTCACTCATGTTCTCCTTTTCCTATGACACTGATACTGCTTACTATGAAGCAGACTTACTTGCATCAGGTTTATATAGTTGGATTTTTAATCGAGACAGCATTGCAGACTTACATTCCCTCTACTTAAAATTTTGGTTTTAAAAACACCAGGTAAGAATTTTTAAGGTCAAACGGCAATTTTTTTTTGAAAGTTACAACAGAATCATTACAGAATGACCAGCCGTTTCCAGACTTTAAGTAAGCTGTATAATGTCCTGATGTTGTTGATGGACCATCGTGATAGATAATTGCTACAGTAACAAAAGTCCTCCCTGATATTGACAGCTGAGAAGCCACAAAATGTTTTATTAAAGTTGACAATTTTGATCCATCAGGCCTACATCGTTGCATCATTAAAATGACATACTGTCCATATCTACGTATAAGTAATGTTGACATCATTTCAGATTTACATTGGCTACACTCCATGTTGTGATCCGCTGCATTTACTAGCTTATTAAAGGACACTGATTTACTGTCTGGCAAAGTTAAATATATAAATCTTTCTGAGTCTACACTAGTAGTACTTGATACCCTACAATTCTCGCAGTCATGCTGCCATTGATAAGAAAGCCCAAACAGGTGATCTACATCTACACCCTCAACTTGCAATATATCAAGCATATACATTAAAAACTCCTGACAATCTTGCTGATTATTTTCAGAGAAGTCTGTTTGACCTGAACATTCATCTAAAAGATAACGAACTTCAGACACACGTTCTACTTTTGTTCGATCACTGCTACATTTCTCGAAAACAGAATTCAACAAACAGCATAAAATTTGTTCTGAATTCAACAGAATCTGTTCTTTTAAACTCTCTAGTGAAAAGAGAACATTAACCACTACATTTGCATAGCAGTTGACACCAGAACTGTTTTCAAATTGAAAACCAACAACATCTTCAACAGAATCCACTTTCTTTCTGCTAACAATTTTCGGTTCATTGACTTTTGGTCTTTTTGCAACAACCTCCCTACTATTAATGCTATTTCTACGTTTCCGGCATACCACACGTTTCTCAAACAAAGGATATTGAGGCAAATGTGGCGCATACTCTCTTCTTAACCTATTGTATTCCTTAACACAATCTAGATCCGCACAAATGTTTGTGACATCACAGTCAATCAAGTACAATCCCGATAAAGTTCTAACTCGTGACAATGCCACATATGCCATACCCTCCTTGAACACTGAACTGCCAATATTCACCAATGCACAGTCTACACTTAAACCTTGTGATTTATGGATTGTCACCGCATATGCCAAGCAAACAGGAAACTGTTTACGGCGAACATATAAATCTTTAACAAGCAAAAACCTAGCAGAACAACGACCAATTTGCTGTACTTCCTCAATGCCATCAAATTTAATTCTTAAAAATTCTATTCCATCTCTATTTCTGTATTTCTCAAAATCAACAACATTACCCATTGATCCATTTACCAGACCTCTTTCTACATGTAAATTCCGTCTCAAAATGATTCGGCAATTTAAACACACATTCAGAGTCTTTTCAAAACCCGCTGTCTTAGATATAGTCTTCTCTAATGAATCCAATTTTGATTTCAAATTATCTGACAAAATAATTGTTGATCCCATATGCTCTAATTTGTCGATAGCTTCCAGTTTCACAATGTCTTGCTTTTCTAAATTCAACATTTTGTTGTTGAAGATGGCACATTCTGCAAGAGTTGGCATGAGACATATCCCGGATTTCTTCTCAGTAATTTTCTGAAAAATATTCTCAGGCACAATCTCTTGTTTGGGATACAAATTTGACAGTAACCGTGCATTTAAAGCTTCTTTCCCATGCTCGGTCACTTTTCCAATTCTAATATCTTGTAGAATATTCTTGTAATCTTCATCCTTTGCCTGACGCATATTTTGATGCAGTTCTGCATAATTGAAGTTTAACCATATATTGACGTTGCCAATGCTCCCTAGGCACTTCCTGGTATCTTCATGCGTGAGTATTTTGAACACAGGTTGACCTTTTACTGGTGTCAGCTGTAGAAGATCTCCGAAAACAATAATGTGTTTCCCACCAAATAAGACATCATATTCAGTTTTAAGTACTTCTTGCATTCTCAAATGCACAAAGGCAAGCATGACATTGGAAACCATGCTTACTTCGTCAATGATAAGTAGTTTCATTTTCCTCAAAACTCTTGAAACTTCACAGCAAGCATCTCCAGATAACTTGTTGTATTGTAATTTGTTGTCATGCTCCACCGGCAGCATCAATAGACGATGCAAAGTAATACCTTTAATATTATGTGCTGCCAGTCCAGTAGGAGCGGTGACAACACAAGACAGCGATGACTCAGTCCTTTCCTGCAAATAACAAGAGATTGCTTTAATGAGGAAACTTTTTCCAGTTCCCGCTTCTCCACTCACGTACAGTCGGACAGGCTTCAACGACGTACACGAGCACTCTTTCTTCTCATGACTTAATCCGTGCTCAATTTCTTTGGTAACTTCATCATATATTTTCCTCTGCTCAACGTTGAGTTGTTTTTCCAAGTCTTGTAAGTTAACTGAATCCTCCTGAGCATGTGCCATGGCTCTTTCTACTTCATTCATAGCAGTGGCAGCTTCATTTTCGATAATAGGTCCTCCAAGTGGATCTTGACTCAATGAAACAGAACTCTGACTGTCCTGAGAACTGTCTCTGGCAATCTCGGCTGCAATCGTTGCTTCCTGCTCAATTTCCAAAGTTAGCATTTCTTGATATTTAGAAAAAGCAGGACATTCTATGGACTCCTTGGCTGCATTGAAAGAGTCTTCGTAACAGAGGAAATCTCCAAGCAGTTCCTCTTCTGCACGCCAAGGCTTGAAAAGTTGCAAAAGTGCTAAATAGAAAAACTCCTTTTTTTCTGGAGATTCGCCACTTAATTTTCGATGGTTTACTAATTGGCATTTTCTTTGCTTGACCAGGCATCCCTCACTTCCAATTACAGCATACACTCCTTTCTCAATATCTTCTTTGATGTTCCTCTTGAATATATAATTTTGGAGAACCTCATATAGACAAACATTCTCAAGGTGACTGCTTCGATTTGGATAATATGTATCCAACATGTTGGTCTTCAAAATGTCGGTACTGTTTGGTTCCTTTTCTGCCAAATACTCAATTTCCCGAACAGGTTTTAGAACTCGATTTCGCGTTGCAGCAAGACCAAGACTCGCCCAAACGAGACTCCTGGATTTGGCATAGAGACTTGCTGAAGACAATCGATCAGAACATTCGTAAGCTCCGATTTCTCGATGCGACAACATCTTCAGACTGAAACTGTACAACTTCTTGCTGAGGCTCTTTTCATGGGAAATGTCCTCCCACATATCCTTCAGTTCGGTCTTTTCTTTTTTGGTGATGTAAGATGTCACATACCGAGCCACAGCCATACAGTTGTCAGCCACAAACTGTATATCCATGTTGGCATTCCACATGGACAAAATCACTGGGTTGTAGTCATTGATGTACTTGGACTCTTCGTTCCTTTTCAAATTGTATGTATTCTTGGGTGATTTCCTCGTCACATTATGTCGCAGCGAAGACATCAAACTGTTCACTCTTCCTTTAGAAATCACCGGTCGTGGAAAGTTGAAACGACATTGGGTGTAGAACTTGTCCTTGTTTCTGAATTTACGACGACAGTACTTTCCACAACGATGGCTTTGGAAACGTAGAACTTGTTCTCTTAGACTTTTCTTCTCCGTTGCGTTTGGAACAGCACACGTAGAATACTGTTCGATGAAATTCATCACTAAGTCATCCGGATCTGTTCCAAATTTAGGTGCATCCTTGATCCACAGCAACATATGTATATGAGGGGCACCTCTTGCTTGATACTCCTTTCTCCAGAAGAAATCCAACACCTCTCCAAGAGGTGGATTCTTTTTATTTGTGATGAAAGACATCATAGCTTCAAATCTATGATTGAAGTACCTGCATACATTCACAGGATCCAAAGAACACAGTTCTCCAGGTGTCTTGAATTCAATGTTTTCAATATTTCCATTTGCCTCTCGTAGAAATTCAAGTAAGTCATCCCAGCCATACTCGGCACAGCTCAGAGTGAGGAACCATGTCGGAGTTCCTAAGTTCCTCAGCATACATTTTAAATCACCATGACGACGGTACCAGTACTCATTAGTACCACGCTGACACGCCATGAGATTAATTAAGTGAGAATCCAAAATACTGTCTTGGACATTGACTTTATGCATAAAGTCACTTGCCGAGATGTTTCGCATCTGTATACCACTTTTTAAGATGTGGTTCACTGCATATGAAAGTCCAGACAGATCGCTTTCAAACAGGAGATGAAACAAATAGGGAATGCATTGCCGAAACCTAGGATCTTCTGCATACAATCGTAAAGTCCGGTATTCAGACGCAGGAATTTCACGAGGTCGCTCATCATATCTTCCTCCTTGACCTGTGGGAAATAGCTGTGGGAAACACCGAGCTTCCAAACTTTCCTCCCAAACACTAATGGGACTCCCTTTGGCTTGTTTCATTTGAAACAACTCAATAGCATTCCCCATGACTTCCTTGGAATGCAAAGGATGAACACTATAATGTTCATATATTTCTTCACTTTTAGAGGCCTCTACTTTCTCAATTTGGCCAGCACACAAATCGCTATCCTCTTCATCACTTACTTCCTCTTCTGCAACATATACATTCTTATAGTACTTAATATTTTTCTTCAAATACACTGTTGCCTTTTTGACTTTCCTAACATCCACTAAATCTTGCCATATTTTCTTATTCTTTGTCGGAACCCCATTAACCAAGATAACCAGAGGTTCCTCTTCCACTTTTTCTATTCCAATTGTGTTAATGTTTTTGTTTAAATCTAGAGGCAAATAAACAACTCTTCCCTTTAATCCTCTCTGTAAATCTGCTGGAGGCAACTTCCCTGTCTTTGGCTCCATTCTTACAATAGCCTGAAAGGGATGGATACTTTGAATCAAAATAGATTCATAAGTATTTAAATCCTTCAATTCAGAAGGAATCTCAACCAATTCCAGATTATTATGAACTGCCCTAGCAGGCATCTGGTTTTGGTTTAATTTATTACAACAATAAGAACACACACGTTGATCCGATCCCAAATCAAAATAATTTTCTACCATCAAGTATGTGGCTAAATCCTTCCATTCACTATTATTTTCCCTTTCACTTTTTGCATATAAATCCACTACCTTAGTCTGATTCTTATAATAAGTGCGTCGACAACATACACAAGTGAAATTAGGCCTCTCACTTGATTTCATCTGAAACGTGGCAATTTCCTTCTGAAAATTATCTGTACTGGAAACCTGTACATTATCTTCCACATTACCCTCTACTTCAGGGTCAATTTGAACATTCTCATCTTTACTACCAAAGTAACAAAACTCAATTTCTTCACAAAGATTCTTCACATCTATTTCAGAACCATGCAAAAGAGCAGCACATAACTGTTTAAGCATAATTGCTGGACTCTTAGCATAATACAACATTCTCACTAATTTTCTCACTTTATTATGATGCACTGCTAGCATCCTGAAATGATGAAAAACACTCTGGCATACTCTCCTGGAAAGACAAGCCAGTGAATGACCACGCAAACCTGTCATTTGTCTCACTCTGCAAGGATCTAAATCTTGCAACAACTTCATTTTCTGCTTCAAACTTTTCTTATTAAATGTCCGTATAAAATCACAAAGCAAATTGATGGAAACCTGTCGCACACTGCAAATAGAACTACACTTCCAAATGTACACAGGACCCTTAGGACGTCTTCCTAAAACCTCATCACTTAGCGCCTCTTCTGTCTCTGTTGTCACAAGTTGTTCTTTTTCAACTGGACAACCATCCTTCACTTCATAAGCTCGACCACTGATGTCAACTGCATGCACCAAATCATTATCCTGAAAATAAGTCTCCTCATTAAAAAATGCCTCAGAACTTGAACTATGCATCCATTCTCCAGAAAAAACTTCACAAAAGTTAGTACGATTTACTACTCTCTTCCATCTACTTTTTGTTTTGAAATCAGAAATTACCTTGCTTAGTTTCCTAATTCTATTGATTACCAAAATAAACAACTTTCGCTTGATTTCAAAAGCATGATCAATAATTTTCTCTACATTTTTCTTCTTCCTATAAAATGCCGCTTTCTGTTGGCCTTTCTTTTTAATATTTTTCAATAAATTAACTAATATCCTATTACAGAACATTCGTTGTCGAATGTCCCTAAACTGTTGTTTCCTTCTACTATCATGCACAGAGTTATCTCTTCCTCTACCAGTAACATTTGTGATGTGTCTCTCCTTTCCATTTAAATTACTTTTCTTTTTGTGAACAGACACATTTTTTTGAGCAAAATTTTTTTTACTACAAATATTTCTTAAGAATGATTTCGTGCTCTTACCCGGACCTTTCTTGGTGTTTTGACAAGTATTTGGGGAAGAGGACTGCTGCAATAAAACATCATCCTGCTGTCTTTGACGTTTTCTAGCCTTTCGTATTCGACTTCTGGAAGGCATTTTCCAAACTATGAAAGAATCTGCAGTTGAATCTGTGAAAAAATATAATATAAAATGTTATTAACCACTATTACCAAACAGTAAATAAATAACAGTCATCTAAAACTTAATGCCGTACTAATTATTTAACATAGCAAATATTTTCCACCAGCACTGCATCACAAAAATGACACTCAATGGTACAAAACAGGCATACAACACTCATAAATCACTCCCTAATATTTTAAATCATTAATTCAGGATGACGATAAGATGTAGCCTATCTAAAGGTTTGTTTAGGCCCAGATCTTTGAACTGGGGTGAATGTGTGTCATTGATCCACATTCAGTCCATCACCTGTTTTGTTTATTTGAGGTGAAGCCAACACATGGTTGCAGATAAGATTTTCACTGAAAAAAAACCAAGGTAAAAAAACATGTGAAGGCCTACCAATGAAGTAAATCATTAAATGAAAACCAATACATTTCTGGAAATATGCACTACTAGTGCTTCATAAGATGTTTTGGGTCATATTTATAAGTTATTTGAGTATCTAGTATGCTATTTTACATTCTTCATGGTGCAAATTTATTGTAAATACGCTCCCACCTGCGGTTGGCAAATTTAGATTTTGATTATGGGAGTTAGATAGGCATGTTAATAATTTCCCAAAAATGGTATATAACCCCAAACAACCTTTGAAGCAAATGCTCTTAGCCATGTTATCCACCTCCCATTGGATAACATGGCTAAGAACTGCTCAGGGCCCCATGAGGAACGCTTTCCATTTAAAAAGGGAAAAATAACATCAAAGACACTAAAATGCCTTCTAAATATGAACCCAAACAACCTATGAAGCAATGTGAAAAAAAACGGCCACAATGCATGAATATAGCAGAAAAATCAGCGATATTCATGCATTTTCCAGCAAATGCTCTTAGCCATGTTATCCACTTCCTATTAAATAACATGGCTAAGAACTGCTCAGGGCCCCATGAGGAACGCTTTCCATTTAAAAAGGGAAAAATAACATCAAAGACACTAAAATGCCTTCTAAATATGAACCCAAACAACCTATGAAGCAATGTGAAAAAAAACGGCCACAATGCATGAATATAGCAGAAAAATCAGCGATATTCATGCATTTTCCAGCAAATGCTCTTAGCCATGTTATCCACTTCCTATTAAATAACATGGCTAAGAACTGCTCAGGGCCCCATGAGGAACGCTTTCCATTTAAAAAGGGAAAAATAACTTCAAAGACACTAAAATGCCTTCTAAATATGACCCCAAACAACCTATGAAGCTCTACCAGTACATATCCTGAAATTTAATTCATTTCAAAATTCGTTTTTAAACACAGCATATAAATCAATTGTATACCTGCATTCATGAAGAAATAACTAAAAATGTCCTTGAGACACATGAAAGTGTTTTCTGGAATGCCCTAGCACCATTTTTGGGACACTATTAACATGGCTAGGTAACTCCCATAATCAAAATCTAAATTTGCCAAGCACAAGTGGGACCGTATTTACAAGACACTTGCCCCATGAGGAACACTTTACATTTTAAAAGGCGAACACAACATCTTAGACACTCAAATACCTTATAAATATGGCCCAAAACAACCTATGAAGCTCTAGCAGTACATATCCAGAAATGTAATTGATTTCTTAAATCGTTTTTAAAAGCAACATATCTGTTTCAGCTTACATAACAGACCATGAAATGGCCTCCATGTATTACAATATCTTGTGTTACTGCATGCCAGAATGTTACACCAAATATGCAATTATAATTTCTCTATGAAACTAATTCTATTAGTATATCACTAGAGACAAAACCACATTTTAAAAACACAGCTTTCTTCATCATTTTCTCCTTAAATCATACTATTCTCTATCTAAATTAAATAAATCTTTTCTCACCTTAGCAAATATTTTTTGAGTTTTGAAAACAGTCTCAGAAATACACCAAATTGTCTTCAGCAGAAGAAAAAGGATGCACTCCAAAGGCTGCAGCTATTGAAAGCACAGAAATACAGATATTCTTTTCACATATCTCTCATATTAGCCAATCATACCTCTTCCCTCACTTTTTTCAAATCAAAACCCTTCCCCCCTCTGCCCTGTCTGCCTTGTTTCCATAGCAACCACCTCCTGGAAGACCTCTCATGTTTGCAAATTCACACAACAATGTTTCAATTGAACTCTGAACTCTCAGTGCACCTGCGTATCCAGTGCAATCTTTCATTAATTGTTTCTTCCTTGACCATTCAAATTACATCTTTCAAAGAACACATCCATGCACCCTAACTTTCTGTTTTCAGAAATGGAAATGCACCAATCACTGCTAATGAATCATTAGCATAGTAAAACCACAGTTTTTTTTCTTTAGAAACTCCTACTGTTTCAACTGCCCTTTCATTACCACACTTCATCTGACTGCAGAACAACCTTCTTCCACCATGTTTAACGTCTGGATTGTTGGACATAGTTACATCCACTGGGCTCAAAGGTATGCTGAGAGCAGAAATTTACACAACCTCAATTTACAAGATGTGGAAATTAACTGGTTGGGCCAAAGAGGATTAAAATGTCACCAATTGATTCCATTGGTGAAAACCTTTATGCATTTGCCAAAACCTGACCTGTTAATAGTGCACTGTGGAGGTAATGATTTGGGCACTTTGACAGGGGTAGGTCTGGAAATGCTTTTAAAGGACACCTTGGAGCAATTAATGGCACTTTTTCCTCAAACTGCCTTGGTATATTCCAATATATGCCAAAGACAGAAATGGAGGTGGTCCAACCAATTTTGTCCACAAATTGAGAAAGCGAGGAAGCATGTAAACAAATCTGTTTCAGCTTACATGAGAGACCATGGAATGGGCTCTCTGTACAACAATAACTTGCGTTACTACATGCAAGATATCTACAGAGGAGATGGAGTTCACTTCTCAGATGAGGGCAACAGAATTTTCATTCTGAATTTAAGACTGTGCATTGGTACCTACTTATAAGTACCTAAATGTACCATAAACCCAAAAGCTCTTCTCAGAGCTACCCTACATCTGATCACTCACAATTATTATTTTTCTCTAACTTTTTTCACTAATTTTCCACAAAATTCGCTCCCCGGAGCGCTACCCGGTTCGCTAACCGAAAGCTAACCTCGCGGAATTTTTTAAAAAAAAGTTTTTTTTTCCGCACATATAAGCCTCCTCAGCCACGCTCAGAAAACCTAGGGGGTCAAGATAAGTCTACCATGACCCCTTCTACCCATTCTAAACATTATTTGCCCTCCATCTTGTATCTTAATGCGAACGAAACACAAAATGGTGGACTCCCGTGACGCTTAAGGTTCGCTAACCGGGCAGCTTCCCGGAAAGCGGTCCTAAAAAAAGGCGGGAAAGTAATTTACAGAAAAACGACTAGAGACACTCTCACCAAATATAGATTAGCTCATACTACATAACAATCCCTTCCATTCTCACAAATTTCATTGAAATTCCATTTAGCCATTTAGCCTGTAGACCTCTCCAAGTACCGTGAGGTAAATTACTTCACAATACACATCTGAATTGTTGGAATTGACAACCAATGAAAATGTTACTTTCATTTTCTACTTTTATTACCTGACATTTGATTGGTTATATACCTGTATATATATAAAGGGAGAGAAGGAAACACAGCCATTTTGACTACTACTTCTTGTTGTACCTCCTATTTCAAAAGCTTCAAAAAACTTCAACTTCTTTGAGAAGGTAAGTTATAATTTAATATATTGTGCACTATGACTTAATATAGTAGACTTTTTCTGCTAGATATACACTATCCCTCTGTAGTAGTAATGTATTTAGATAGACTTCTCTGTTATAGTTATCAATGGAGTAAGGCTTGTCTTGGTTAAATCACATACACTTTTTTATAGTCCTATTTCCACTCTCATACTATACACTGCCAAAAGATAAATTCACTGATAAAAACTGCCTATCTAAAATTAATCCCAACAGTGCCCTATCTCTACTAATATATATTTTCTTATTCAAAATTTCAGGCAAAATGGAAGGCGAACAACAAGTTTCATTTTCGATTGAACTGAAGGAGAGCAGCCAAGACAAACTTGATGACTTTATGGATGACAGTAGAGACCACGAACTTCTACAATGTGTTGAAGCAGTAGACAACTTGCTTCAAAATGAAAAACAATTACACCCTATAATAAATTATGACATTTCTGACAATGAAATGTTAGAAAATTTAATAAAGTATGAAACACAATCATAATAAAAAAAAAAAATAAACAAAGAAAACAAAAAAAAACAAGAAAAACAACAAACAATTAACATACAGTATTAGAAAAGTCTTTCATTCTTTTATCCATAAAGTTCGCTGCCCAGAAAGCTATCCGGTTCGCGAACTTGGCGCTTACCACGCAAAAAAAAATTTTTTTTTTTGGACCCTCCTAGGCCCTTTTAAAACCTCCACATAAAACCTAGGGGGTCAACGAGGATCTACTATGCCCCCTTATGGTAATTTCCCCCTTTGTTTTGGCCTCCTCTTGTCTCTCGATCCTACCGAGAGACAAGATGGCGGCCGCTGCGGACTGTTTAGAATGTTGACAGACACCGGAGGGCCAATCAGCTTCTCATCGCAAAGTTCCGTTACGCGAAAGGTTCGCTAACCGGATAGCTGCCCGGAGCGCTGTTACAGATATATATCTTGATTTAAACGTTAATTTCTCAAAATCCACTGAAGCACATATATTGAGACCTAGCAAAGGCACATCGGGCTAACAGTCCCTACAATTTTGCCAAGTTTCGTGAAAATCCATTCAGCCGTTCGGGCTAAAAGTGAGTCCAACCGCCCTATGGAAATTAACATGGGAAAAAGGCGTTTTGGGACCCCCCTTTTTTCTCGGCCCCCCCTCCACAAAACCCCCCCAAATTTTCAAGGGCTGCTCAGAAACAAAATGTGCCATTTTCCTGAAAATTTCAGCCAATTCCGTCCACAAACGCCAAAGTTATTAGGCATAGAATTTTCAGAAATCCCATAGGGAAAAAATCCTAACTATATATACCTACTGGCTATCGCCAGTAGGTAATATATATATATATATATATATATATATATATATATATATATATATTCTGTATTTGATCAAAAATATGACCATTCACATCATAAAACTTGTTCATAAGAATAAAAACTGTTGCAATGTCATAAAAATTATCATTAAAATGTCCAATAAAATAAAACAGACATATATTTCTTCCAGTATAAATACACAGTGCACAAGATCATACCATAAGGCCAAATTATGCTAAATTAACAAGTCTAATTTTCTGAAATATTTTGAACCATTTTTGACCTCTTCCAGCAGGCGAAAAGCAAGAATCTCGAAATAGTAGCCAACTTGTGGAGTCTGATCTAAAAATATGCGTGGCTTTAGAGGGACGATTAAAAGATAATATGCGACAAACAGGAGCTACCCAGGTTTTCCTAAGGTCAGCATAGGAGGGGCAACAAAAGAGAAAGTGCTCAAGGGTCTCAGGAAAAGTGTGGAATGAAGGGCACAGTGGAGTAACGGACACATTTCCCCAGGTACTTCTTCTTGCATTTAAAGGGAGAGCTCCGTATCTAAATTGGATGTACAGGGCTAGTGCCTGGGGTGGTTCGATATCATCCAGAAACATTTCAAAGCCAAAATCTCCTTTAAAATTTAAAAAGCTCGCAGTTAAAGTGCCATGTCCAGTACGTTCTAAGCTTTCCGAGTCCATTAATTCCCAGTACAATTTTTTAAACGGGGAACCATTGATTTAGTAATGGACTCAGGTTCCCCTCAAAACTGCCCCAACCCTAGTTTTAAAAAAAAAGGCCTTGATCTTGCTGAACCACTTAATATGACCTGTTTGCTTGTGCAGGGCAATCAGCTCGTCCATGGCCTGAGTGTTGCTTGTCCATACCCTGATCCAGAACAAAAATGCCCTGAGGATAGAGAAGTGGTCTATAGGTTTTAAACCAAGATCAATTCATAGCAGCAGGAGGGGAGTATTCACTGGCAGGTTCATGAGGGCTCTGATAAATTTGTTTTTGGCAACAGTTAGGTCCATCAGAGTTTCCAGACCCCATAACTCAGGCCTGTATAAGGCCGCTCCTAGACCTTTTGCCCTATGAAATTCTAAAATAGGCAAAATTGGCCGGTAGGGGGGTGCCCTAGTTCTTCATACTATTGCACAATCAACATGATGGAGGGTCAGTGTACTCTTCTCTAACTGCGGTGTCCATAACAGCCTGTCACTGATGGGAACGCCCAAATAATCAAAAGACCTAACCTGCTCCATTATTTGCGTGCCGAGCACGAGTTTGCCTTGTGGGATTTATATGGATTAAAAGTCATGTATTTGGTTTTGGAGCAGTGCATTTCTAAGCCCTTTTCTTTTCAGGCCTTAACAAATGTATTCAAGAGATTTTGGATCCCTCCAGGTGTTCTGGCAATAAGCAGTGTGTCGTCTGTAAAGAGCAGACAGGGCACTACACTGCCTGCCAGTTTTGGAGGATCGCCACCACAAATATACAGTTCTCGGATTAGGCCATAAATGTAGAGGGTAAATAATGTAGGGGCAAGGACGCAACCATGGCGAACACCTTTCTATACTGATATGTCATTAGACAGACTACCTTCGGAATTCCACCTGACCTTGGCATGTGTCATGCTGTAACCGAATCAGGATTCTAAGTAAATAAGGTGGTTATCCTAATTCGCTCAGTGCTAGCCAGAGTTCAGACCGATCTATTGAGTCAAAGGCCGTTTTATAAGTCCACAAATACAAAGGGCCTTCTCTGAAGGTTACTTCTTTCCAGATTAACAAAAGGAATTTAAAAACTTGGTCGGTAGTACTTGTAGAGGCCCTAAATTCTGCCTGTAAATTTGACAAAACATTATTTTCCTAATTCCAATTTTGGATTCTGGTCAAAATAATTTTACAGAAAATATTTGGGGAAACATCTATTAGGCTGATAGGCCTATAGTTTCCAGGGGACGCTTTGTCACCCTTTTTTTGGATGGGATTAATTTTGGCGCCCCGCCAAGTTGCTGGAATTTCTCCTCCAGACAAGATGGTGTTAAAAACTATTTGGAGCGAGGGTCCCCATATAATGTGTTTGGCTTTGTATAAGTCTCCTGGGAGCTTATCTAAGCCCGGGGCTTCGCAACTCTGTATCGATTTTATGGCCAAAATAGTTTTATTTACTGTGATGTTAATCTCCTCGGATGTTACTAGATCAGGAAGATTCATTTGTGAGCCTGGAACATATTGGGGCCCTTGGCCTACATATAGCTGCCCTAAGTGTTCCTCCCACACATAGGGCTGTATATGGAAGTCTGTTTCTATTTCCAGATTCGGTGACCCTTTTGACAAAAGGTGCCAAAAGAGTTGAATATTCTTTTGTTTCGAGGCTTCTAGAAGCATACTCCAATTATCAGACTCCCAGTCTCTGTTTACCTTATTTAGTGCCAGTTTGTATAACTTCCTGCTCTTTTTTACATCTGTGGGAGATTTCAGCTTCACTGCGTCAATTAAGTCATCCCTGGCTTTTTTACAGCATTATTAAAATCCCTGGCTTTTTTACAGGCATTATTAAACCAAGGAGCTGTTTTCCGCTTTGAACAATTTCAATATTTATAAAAAAAGGCCTTATATTTGTGGCCAATGTAAAAAATATGGTGATAATATCAACTGGCCAAGTAGTGGAGATACTCAGATCAGAAAGAGTTCGCTCTACCTCTGAATATATTTTAGGAAGTGCAGTTGGATCAGCTAAAATCAGGGGCAATTTGACTCTTCTGTTGTTGTTACTATGAATAACCAGAGTGCTCTCAGACCTGGGGTGCCCATACAATAAAGCTAAACCAGTCAGCGTGAGAGCCAGAGCATTATGGTCACTATCTTCCCAGGTTAGTACAGCCATATCTTTAATACTGGACCAAAGTTCAAGATCAACAAGAATATAGTCAATCCAGTTCTTGGATGCCCCCCTCTTGAATGTATGGCATGCTCCTTTGTCAGAGTCAGTCCGGTCGTTGCAGGCTCTGACCCCAAATGCAATGGTGAATGATAAAACCTGATACCCCACCCTAGTACATTTCTTGATAGGTGGTATCTGGAGTTCAGCAATCCCCCAGGCTTTGTCCCTGTCTGAGATAAGATCCTGTATATAATCAACGGGTTCAAAAGTAGTGTTAAAATCACCAGCAAATATCAGTCTTTGGTTCCCAATGGCTGAGTCAAGGTATTTGATTAGCGTTGTTATTGTCCCTGATAATCTATGTGGACTATTAAACCGGTCATAGATGTTAAATAATCTAACTTGCACATTCCCCTTGCCAAAAGATAGTTCCAGACTAAAAAGTTTCTCTGAGCCAAGGTGTAGGACCTTAATTTTGCAGCCTAGTGTGTTTTTTAACCAAGATTAAGAGATCACCCGCTGGGCGGCCAGTGGTTGGTTGTTTGGCTTCAATACTGTAAGTAGTATAACCTACCCTGTAGACCCGCCCTACTGCCCAGGTTTCCTGCAGAAGGCAAAAATGGAAGTCATCCACTAGCTTGCACCAGTCGGGTCAATTATCTTGGACTTTATACATGTTACATTTCAGGATAAGATTTTCAAGTCCTGGAGATCGAGTAAGGATTCCTGTGTATGTCCTATGTTGTTAGTGACTCGTTCTGGCTCTGATTGGAAATAGTGATGGATACTCTTAATTGCTGGGTCACTTAGAACAGGATCGCTGCTGGTATGTGGCGTAAGTGTGACATCAGGCTGCATAGCAGATGAGCCTTCAGGGGTTGCTAGTAAAGATAAAGATGCTCTGGATAGTCAATCTTGGGAGTCTAGGTCGCTCAGGAGATGGTATCTATTTCTGGTTTCCAGAGGGGGGGGGGCACCAGGTGTATAGAGGGCGTTATACTAGCCAATTTAGTGGCCTGAGTGTTCATCCCTCTGTTTTCAAGTGCCAGTAGAAGAACCCAAGTGGTAAAATGGTGATCCCTTTGCCCAACCTCTGCTCTATAGGATAAGACTCCCAACCAGGCAGCCGTCTAGTAATATTTAGGGATCTTCATATTTAGGGATCTTCAATTTATAACAATGCAGTCACCAGGTAGGGACCTTCATAACGGGCCAACCCAGCTAACTCGCCTGACAAATAAAATATCATGATAGTTTGTGTTTGTGAAGTTTGTGTTCTTTAGGAGCCAATGGCAGGCTTTGTTATTTAGCTGGGACTGTGATTCAGTTTGGTTTTCGTGCAGAGAGGGAACATTGGTAAGAATGGCTACATAGGGACAGCACTCTGGTGGGAGATGTAGGGTCACCTTGTCGTCTCGATTAGCTGGACCATTTTTGTAGGGCAGTGATAGGGTGTTTGTTGGTTTGTGCCTACACTATTCCCTATAGTGATTGTGGGAGCTGATCCAGACCTTACTTTGCTACGGGGCATACGTGTATTTGGCAGATGTCTAGTACAAGCAGGCCCTTGGTACTTCTGTGCTGCTACACTAGCAGAGTTTCTAGGGATACCATTGCTCGCAGGACAGGGTAATTGATCATTACGTGTGGCAGATGACCCCTCTGGCTGGTTATGTTCCCCCCTTGATGAAAACCCCCATCTGACATTTTAGGTTTTGCCCCGACCCCCGAAGTTATATCCCTAACCAAAGAGTGCATTAATTCCACAGTAGACTCCAGTTTGTTAAGTCTGACTAAAATTGGAAGAAAGTTCTTGGTAATCACCTCCTCTAGAAAGGAGATTAACGCTGCAGTCAATTGCTGGGGGATACCCTCAATTTGAGTTGATAAAGACAGATTAGAGCCATCCATAGTGGCTGGGCCTTGTAAGGGTTCTGTCGGGGCTTCTGGGTTTATGTCTTGAAGTTTTCTCCTTGATATGGTCCGTGTGCACATATGTGGCTACATATGTTTTAATTTTTTTTCCTTTTGCCAACCAAATCACAAGCAGGTGAAATTAAAGATGCTTTACAGGGCTGTTGAACAGGAGATGGAGCCTCTGAGCTTCTCGTAGCTGCATGAATATTTTAGCCAGTGTCAGTCATTTGGGCAGCCTGAGCATCAACCATAACAGGTCGGTCGGCGATGGGACCAACCGAGCCACAACTCACTGATAGCTGCCGTTCTGCAACCTCAATCTCCTTGTCAATAACCTTTGCAGCTCGCAGTAGGAAATAGTCAAGTGTGGAATTAGACAAGGATTTTGGCGTGGCCACCTCCCCCCCCCCAGTGATTTCAAGTTTGCAGCCATACCAATTTGGTTGTTTTACGTAAGAGAAATGTGATTACTTGTGCAGGAACAGACCAGTATAATGAACAGGCAAATGTACAGTATCCGGAGACCAGGGACCAAGAGACCTGGCCCGCCTTGCCTCTTCCTGCCGCTGACGGGTGCAGATGGGCCCGCCCTTGGCCCGGGCACTCCCGTTCGCATCCCACACAGCGGGAGACAGGCTTGGCTCTTATAGGGCCTCTGGGGGCGGGAGGCAGCGTCAGGGCAGGAGCCAGTAGAAGAATGCTGGGAGGTATAGTACTTTGTAGTAAGTATTGGCTGTTCCACTGACGGCAGTGGTGCCTGCTGTTACCGTCCTCCTCACAGCAGGTAGGTGTAAAGAATGATGGCCGTTCCCCTCATGGCAGTGATGCTCGCTCTTTGCGGGAGGCCGGCTAGGCTCTTATTGTGCCTCCGGGCGCAGGAGGCAGCATCACAGCAGGAGCCAGTAGAGGAATGCTGGGAGGTGTAGTACTTTGTTGAAAGTAATGGACGTTCCACTCAAGGCAGTGGTGCCTGCTGTTACCGTGCCCCAGACAGGAGGTAGGTGCAAAGAATGATGGCTGTTCCCCTCATGGCAGTGATGCTCGCTCTTTGCGGGCATCCCGCATAGTGGGAGACCGGCTGGGTCCTTATTGCGCCTCCGGGCACGGGAGGCAGCGTCACAGCAGGCACCAGTAGAGGAATGCTGGGAGGTGTAGTACTTTGTTGAAAGTAATGGCCGTTCCCCTCATGGCAGTGGTACCTGCTGTTACCATCCCCCTCACAGCAGATAGGTGTAAAGAATGATGGCTGTTCCCCTCACGGCAGTGATGCTTGCACTTATAAATTCACTATGCACTCTCCTTGCAGCACTCTAAGTATCCAGTCACTATCCATGTACTCATGCAATGAACAAGGCACTAACACATGCAGTGCTACAATAACATGTGCAATATCCATGCAGTCCTGTAACCACCTATACATACAGATTCACTCCTTCAATTACCCAGGTAGTACTTATGCAGTCCAGCAATCACACTGTCAACGCCAGGGCACTCCTCCAATCACCCAGCCATTACCATGTACTAATCCAATCACTCCACAAATACCCAAGCACTTATAAATTCACCATGCACTCTCCTTGCAGTACTGTAATCATCCAGTCACTACCCATGTAGTCATGGAATTACCCAGGCACTAACTTGTGCACTTCTACAATCCTTTGAGTGCTACATATAGAGTTTAGTAATCTCCCTGTTGCTACCTATGCACTGCTCCAATTACCCAGCCAGTCCCATGTCCTTATCTAATCACTCTTCCAAAACCCAATCACTTATAACTTCACCATGCACTCTCCTTGCAGCACTCTAAGTATCTAGTCGCTATCCATGTACTCATTACATACTACAGATTAACTCCTCCAATTACCCAGGTAGTACCCATGCACTCCAGCAATCCCTCTGTCACTCCCCATGCACTCCTCCAATTACCCATGCACCACCATGTACTTATCAAATCACTCTGCCAATACCCAAGCACTTATAAATTCACCATGCAGTCTCTTTGCAGAACTCTAATCATCCAGTCACTACCCACGTACTCATGCAATTACCCAGGCACAAACTCATGCACTTTTACAATCCTTTCAGTGCTACCTATACAGTTTAGTAATCTCCCAGTTACTACCCATGCACTCCCCCAATTACTCATCCAGTCCCATATCCATATCCAATCATTCTGCCAAAACCCAAGCACTTATAAATTCACCATGTACTCTCCTTGCAGCAGTCTAAGTATCCAGTCACTATCCATGTACTCATGCAATGATCCAGGCACTAGCATATGCATTTCTACAATCACATGAGCACTATCCATGCAGTCCTCTACCCACCTACACACTACTGATTCGCTCCTCCAATTACCCGGGTATTACCCATGCAGGCCAGCAATCACACTGTCACTCCCTGTACACTCCTCCAATCACCCAGCCAGTACCATGTACTAAACCAATCAGATTCAGATTCAAAAGTCTTTATTTCGATTGAGATTTACAATCATAAAAAGTGCATAGTAAAAAGGGTTGCATCAAGACTATAATTTTTTCTTTTTTTAAAAAGGTTGTCACATATACAGTGTTTACAGAAAGATAAGAAACAATTTCGAATTAAAAAAAAGACAGTTGATATCAATTAGATAAAGATTACAAAGATAACTCAGATGGTTGTAATCGAATTTTCAAACATGCTTTTAAAAAACAAGCTATACACTTAGCAGCAAATTGTGTTTCTAAAAACTGTAAGGCCAGGAGTGCAGGCCTGCATCTTCTCAGGCCCATTTGTCGGAGGAGAGGGACAATCCAGCGCTTACGTGGGGTCTCATAGTAACTACAAAACAGTGTTACATGTAGGGTAGACTGGTGTGCAATTCCATCACAGGGGCATCTAATCAATTCATGAGACCAGTTTGAAACCCCGGGGAACGAGACAAGACGATAAAAAGAGTCAAAACGAAACCTGGTTAAGACCTACTTTTCATTATTTGACAAAAAGAAGGACAGGTACAACTGTATACCAGGTGAGGTTTGTATCATCAATAGATGGGCGTTTGTTCGTTTGCCAACCTCTGAGCATAAGCGCGGATCTCTAAGGTGATTAACACACAGGCTCTTCAAAGCCTTCCTGGATATGTCAACAAGTGAGGGAGGGTCAGTGAAAAACAATGAGCAGTTTAAATCTTTCAGAAAATTAAAGACATACAGTAACCATGGAATCTTTTTCCAGTGAGCCAGGGATAAACAGTCGGTTATTAAAGACCGAGTAAGGTGGCATTGTTCTTTGGTCCATATACGGTGCCATAGGAGGACCGGCTGGTATCTGATGGTATCTGTTAGATAATCCAGGCCGAGCTCAATGTGGCAACCGTAGGTTGGGGCGCTTTGAGGGAGCGCAAGAACGTATTTCAAAAACCCATTTTGAATTGTTTGGAGCTCATCGGTAGGAGCGTAACCCCATACACCTGCACCATAAGTTGCCACGCTTTGGCATTTAGCGTGATAGATTTTGAGCAACTCGGCGGGAGCGGGTTTGCCCAATTTCCTGGAGAAAGACATCAGCGCCGCAGTTGTACGCTGGAATAGCAGTTTTTTACTCGCGGTGGCGGGTTTCCAGGTTATTTGGTCGTCTATGAGAATGCCCAGGTATGGATATTCCCTGGCGTAATCCAATCTGACCTTCTCTATAAAAAGAGGTTTCGGTTTCTTCACTTTCTGGCCAATATGCATCACGAAAGTCTTGCTCTTATTAACTTTTAAACCCAAGGAGAGCATAAACTGGCAGTACTTGTCCAGTTGTAATTGTAAACCAATCACTCCGCCAATACCCAAGCACTTATAAATTCACCATGCACTCTCAAAGCAGCACTATAAGTATCCAGTCTCTATCCATGTACTCATGGAATGACCCAGGCACTAACACATGCAGTGCTACAATCACATGTGCACTATCCATGCAGGTCTCTGACCACCTACACACTACTGATTCACTCCTCTACTTAACCAAGTACTACCCATGCAGTCCAGCAATCCCCCTGTTACTTCTCATGCACTCCTCCAATCACCCATCCAACAACTTGTACTTGAACCAATCACTCCACCAATACACAAGCAGTTATAAAATAACCATGCACTCTCCTTGCAGCAGTCTAATCATCCAGTCACTACCCATGTACTAATGCAATGACCCAGGCACTAACACATGCAGAGCTAAAATTACCTATGCATTACTCATGCAGTCCAGCCATCTCCCTGTCACTACCCATGCACTCTTTGAATTAATCATGCTCTACACATATACTCAAGCAATCACCCACACATTAGCATGCAGTTATTTCTCTTTTTTAACCAATTTTTTCTTCTTTTTTATATTGTAATTGTTTGTGTTTTTTAAACAATTTTGTGATTTTGTTGGTGTTTTTTGAAAAAAGAAAAAAACAGCAGAGAAAACTGTTAACTTTTGGAATTAAATAGTCATTCCAACACAACATTTTTTGGAGCAATTATGGTATCTTGCTGCAGAACAAACAGCATCAACCAATTGCTCCCCACAACACAATACAGTGTTGCATTTCTTGCAAAGTTCTTTAAGGGTTACAAACTCAGGGCGAATGTCAGGTCTTTGACATGAGGAGCTTTAGGCTCCAGAAGTGTTAGGAGCAGCTCCCTGGTTACCTTCCTGCATGACTTCTTGTGCAAATCGGAGCTGTTCACGTGCCAGATGTCTCAGGTGAATTGTTTGAAAATGTTTGAACATGCTTGATGATCCACACAAGTATTTTTTATCACTTCCCCTTGATAAAATTCTTGGGCAAATTGTACAGCTCACTTTTCTTGCGTTCACCTTCCTTTCACGAGGTGGATAGTAAAAAACTTCCAGACAATAGATTCCTTCTTTTTGTTGAGTGGATGGTTAAACCCTTCATCATCACAAGGAAGATCTGCAACAGGAGTTGAAGAAGCCTTTCTTGAATTTTTTAGCAAACACCAAAAAAATTCAATAACTAGCTCAAAAAGCACAGAAGGTGTCTCTCCTGTGAAGCTGCCGAAAGACTGACTAAATGGGTGGGGTCCTTCAATTGGGAAACCTTATGAACCAATCAAATGCTTTCTTTTAAAGTCACAAGGGAGTCGCACACCTGACGCGCAACAGGCGCGCACCCGATGCGACTTCGCGAAAATATATTTAACAAAAATATAAGCTTATTACAAGTACAAATATATTATTTTTATAAATAGTTTAGATAATCTCTTGGCCTGATATGTGCATTAAAGTTATATACATATAGTTTTAAAACATAATTTTTCTTTATGGGGGCCGCGCACGCGACGCGACCCAGCACGTATATGACCTTACGCAGGTCCCGGCACTGCGCATCTGTCGCTTACTAATCACGCACATGATTCAATCCCATATGTATATGAGGTTACGCGGGGCCATGCACCGCGCAGCCGTCGCTTACTAATCGCGCACATGACGCAATCCCATACTTTATGACATTATGAGGGGCCACACACCGCACACCTGTCACTTACCAAACACGGCTCCTTCTCAACTTTACCAATATGGCGGCTTGAATTCGCGTACTCCAGTATTTTGGGAAAAAAATACATACATTTTAAAAGACAAAGGACATTACATATTTAAAATAAAAATGAAAAAAATTAGAGAAAATAATTATAGGATATTAGAGTTACAAAATATCTTTAAAAAAACTTGTAATTTACAGAAATTCACTGAAAAAGACGTAGGTTTCAGGGGCGTTATAGTTAGAAATTAGCATTTTAAAAACCCTTTGAAATTCACTGAAAAAAACATAGGTTTCAGGGACGTTATAGTTAGAAACTAGCATTTAAAAAACTTTAGAAATTCACTGAAAAAAAACCATAGGTTTCATTAACCTTATAGTTAGTTGGACATTTCACTCATAGAAAACCAGAGATATTCCACCGTTATAGTTAGTTCAGCTAATTATAACTCACTCCCCCGCAATGCACTGCTGATAATGTCACATATTACATCATTCATCACATGGTCAGTGACATCACTGATGACATCACTGATGACATCTCAAATGACATCACTGATGATATCACTGATGTCATCATCCTCTTGAAAATCTGATGCACCTCCTCACACTCTAATATAACCTTTGATACACCCACTGTAAAATACAGACTACCATTTTCAAAACCATTGACACTCCAATACCAGTTACTACATACGCACTCCCTGATTCCTAGGTCTACACACACATCAATCATTCACCAATACAATCACTCATATATGCAGTCACTAATCAATACAACACTATCACATGCACTCATACACCTATACAGACACTCACACACCACCACTAATCCATGGAGTTACTCACACACCTAGGCAATCAGTCAGTCAGTCAAACACTTTTATTCGATAAATTAATATCATAAAAAGACACAGGTACAATCATATACAGATAAAATAAAAAACAACAGTTTTACGATTTAAAATTTGTAAAGGTTTTAAAAAATTTATCATAAGGTGAAAAAACAAGATATCAGTTTCAAATTGACAATACATTAACATCATAAGTCTAAAAATAGAAATTTTATACAATCAAAATCGGGCTGAGGTAATTGGGGCACATATACTCTTATTCTTGATCCGCACTTCAGCTACTAGGAAATTGGTGACGTGAAATATGATGCGGGGGCTACTTAGCAATTGTAAATAGAGGAGGGCTGGCCTACCCTGTAAAAACCCTGCCTCCCTAAGGATAGGCAACAAGAACTTCTTCCTGATGCCTGAGTAGTATTCGCAAAACATAATAAAATGTAAAGTGTCTTGTACGGAGAAATTATCACATTTACAAGGGTTGGAATTTTCTGGGTTCCCCCAGGTAGGAAAACAGCCCAATGTCAGATGATTTAAATTAAAATTAAATCTTGTTAACAAGTGCTGATGGAAAGGGTGGTTCATCACCACCCCCTTTTCTGAATCGTTTTTGGCCACTATAGGTGTGGCAGGGTATACTCAGACATGAGTCCCTTTCTCACTGCACCATCAGGATTCAAGCAAGCCGGGCCGAAGACGGCTGAAATGCCAGAAACCGGTCCCCAGTAGCTTGTCTCCTTTCTGGTAAAGAATTGGCTTGGTAGTTTAGTCTGCCCTGTTCCCATGATGCACTGGGCCAGGGACAGACTGATTTGCATATAGCCAGGTTCTGAGCTGGGATGGTGCAGTGAGATAAATAACGGTGATGGATCAAGCCCTGATCTTTGGACTGGGTAAGAGTGGTTTGCTTAATTCAGACACTCTGTTCATCACCACCCCCTTTTCTGAATCGTTTTTGGCCACTATAGGTGTGGCAGGGTATACTCAGACATGAGTCCCTTTCTCACTGCACCATCAGGATTCAAGCAAGCCGCGCCGAAGACGGCTGAAATGCCAGAAACCGGTCCCCGGTAGCTTGTCTCCTTTCTGGTAAAGAATTGGCTTGGTAGTTTAGTCTGCCCTGTTCCCATGATGCACTGGGCCAGGGACAGACTGATTTGCATATAGCCAGGTTCTGAGCTGGGATGGTGCAGTGAGATAAATAACGGTGATGGATCAAGCCCTGATCTTTGGACTGGGTAAGAGTGGTTTGCTTAATTCATACACTCTGTTCATCACCACCCCCTTTTCTGGATGGAAAGGATGGGTCACCAGGATAAGATAGGGCTCGAGTCCAGGGGAGCTAACTAAAAAATTGGCTCTAACAGTGGGTTTCCTCATTTCCAACTCCTCCCTCTCTAGAGAAAACAAATTCAACAATGCATTTTTTGTCTGTCCGACATCTTCTCTTGTTATACTCTCGGGGGAGGAGAAAAGCTCAGGTCTCCCTATTTTAGAAAATATTGATTTCATGTAGGCCAACCATGGGATCCTGCTGGCTCTATCCAACGAAAGGCAATCTTTAAGGATCATGTGATTCAAAGAAATTTCCTGGTTAAGCCAGGTCTTCAGCCAACAGGTCAGGGGGGCAATTTTTATTAGGTCTGTCATATACCCCACCCCTAACTCTGTGTGAATAGTAAAAGTGGCGGTGGACTGTGGCACTGTTAATACCGATCTTAGAAATTTATTTTCAGTCACCTAAATTCTATCTTGGGGCTATAGCCCCAAATTGAAGAACCATATGTGGCAATTGCTAAACATTTAGCTTTATAAACCTTCAAAATTGCCTCCATTGGTCTGGCCCCCAGTTTTTTTGTAAATCCCGTGAGGGCTGAGGTAGATCTAGCAAACACGTTACTTCTGTTATTTAATTACGGACCCCAGTTCCCTCTTTCGTCAAAAAGGACCCCTATATAGGTAAAAGTGGGCACCCTCTTGACTTCTTCTCCTCCACAAAAAACGTTTTCACTTTTTTCTTTCTGCTACATTTCCCTACAATCATAACTTGGGACTTTTTTGTGTTAATTTTTCAAATCCAGGGTCTCCATAAAGCTGCCAAAAGTATCCAGCAGCTTTTTTAGACCTACCCCCCAGCGAGCTAAAAGAACGGCATCGTCCGCGTAGAGGAGAACTGGGATAACCGTTTCTCCTATACGGGGCACATCCAGGGAGGCCTCTCTTAGAGCTGGCTCTAAAGCATTGATATATAGCGTAAAGAGAAGAGGGGCCAGGATGCACCCCTGCCTGACCCCCTTCTCTGACCTAAAGTGACTAGTGCATCGCCCTTCCTGGGTAACCCTAACCAAAGCTAAAAGACCGCAATGAAGGTCAGCTAAAAAATTGACTAGGGAGGGGTCAATGCCCATGTCCAATAAAATTTCCCACAGCTTTGACCTATTCACCAGGTCAAGAGCTGAAGAGAGATCCATGAACCCCATATACAGCGACCCCTCCTTAGCTATAGTATATTTACTAATTAAAAGTTGTAAGTTAAGACACTGGTCGAGGGTACTTCTCTTTGCTCTAAAACCATATTGGACATTTGAAAAGACCCCTCTGTCTTCCAGCCACTCCATCAGTTTGTGCAGGATGACTTTCCCAAAATTTTAACTGCGAGTCTATCAGGGAAATAAGCCTGTAGCAAGAGGGGTCTTCCCTGTGCCTCTTTTTAAAAACCAGGATAATAATAGATTTAGCTCAAGATACAGGGAAACTATTTGGACCTGATGCATTAAACACATTCATCAGGATTTTGTCCCAGAATTTAGGAGCACACTTGAAAAGGTCAGCAGGGACCCCATCGGGGCCTGGCGCCTTATTCTTCCGTGTCTCTTCTATGGCCCTTTCCACATCTGTTACCTGGAAAACTACTGGAATGGTTAAATTTTGGGACGTGGTAGCCACTGGGAGAATCTCATGTCTCTGGTGCCCATAAATATTCCCAAAATGGGCTATCCATTGATCATCTGTTATATAACAATCTAAAGGAGAGTTCTCTTCATTCGAAAACAGAGGCTGGTTTATGGTCGACCAAAATTTCCCACTATCTTGCAGAATCTCCGCTGATAGGAGATTACTCCAGGCTTCCTCTTTTATTTGGTTTTTCCTTACTTGGATAGCCTGTTTATATAATTTCCTTAAACTTGCTATCTGCTCCCTGTTTCTGGGACATACTTTCAAGGCTTTAAGTAGAGCAGAGTGTGCCTTGGAACAGCTACTGTCAAACCATCTTTTATCTTTGTGCCTATTCTGTTTATTTCCGCTCTTCAGACTGATATTTATTTGTATACAGATGGTGTAAAAAGCACCAACTATCTCTAATCTCGATGCCTTGTTGTCCAAACAAGTAGCTACCTCAGGTTCAACCATGGTCAAGACTTCCTTCAGGAAGGTGTCTGGTACCACTTTTGACCATTTAAGTCTTCTACCCTGATCTTTAAGTGTCATATCACTACCGCCCCTATTCAACACTACCTTAAAGCCCAGAGGGTCCCCTGGGACCACCTCTATTATCACAGGATTGTGGTCACTAAAATCAGAGATCTCAAACTTATACGATAAAACCCTAGTTAAAACAAAAGGTGACAAAAAATATAATCTATGACTGTTTCCGAGTCTTTACCTTTGAACGTGGGTGCCCTTGGACCATCCTCCATGCACCCTTACTCGTAAAGGTCTGTGGTGGCCAAAAATGTTTCCAGTGCCTCCCCTTGCTTAGTGTGTTCAAGGTGTGTAGGCACCGAGTATGGGGCTCCTTCATGTTCATCAGCAACACAGTGCTGTCCACATGGGTGAATATTAAAGTCGCCCATAAGGATGACCTCAAAAGTGCTTGATTTAGAACTATATTCTGACAGAAAGTGCTCTAATAAAACTAAATGTTGATTTATATAGTCACTCTCACAGGAGTTATAAAAGTTAATGAATAGCAATTTAGATGTTTGTGAAGCTGTCAACTCCACTATTAAACAATTATGACTGCCTGAGTCGAGCTGTTTAAGGGTACCTTTCAACTTAAATGTGACAAAAATGAATAAGCCGCCCTTAGCTCTACCCACCGAGCCAGGTTTTGCAGGGATACAGAAGCGACTATATCCATCTAAAAATAAACTATTTGACGAATCCCAAGTTTCATGGAGAGCTATAATGTCATACATTTTTTAAAAACCCACCCAATTGTCATCCCCAATTTTTGACCATATTCCAGCAGTGTTCCAGCTTAGGATTCTACAGGCGGAAACTTGGGTCTGGACTGTTTCTTCTGACCCTGGGGTGGCTCCTAGTCAATCGTTCACCTCCAGTTGGGACAGAGGAGAGAAACGATTGGCTAGGGTTAAGCCCACATCCGGGGAACTTTCAGATCTTGTCTGAGTGGTCCGGATCACTGGGGAGATCTGTGATGGTTGAGTGTTAGTATGATGAGAGACAAGAGTTTTACTTATCCGTGGGGCAGGGTACCATGTCTGTTTTATTGGTGGGTGGTAAAAAAAGCACAAGGGTAGGGGCCTAATGCCACTGTTAGGCAAGTCAGATCCATCCCAAAATAAACTGTCGGCTACATTATATTTATTGAAATTTATAACAATGCGGTCTCCTTCCAGACTCTTATGGCAAGGGCCAACCCATCCTACCCTTCTTACCATGCTAATGCTTGAGGAAATGTCCATATCACCACTAGAATACTGCCTACACCAATTCCTAGATTTTCCTAGGAGCTCCTGGGTGGTTTCTCTACTGTTCAGTTCCAGCGGTGTGTCTCCTGTTAATACAGCCACCAAAGGGGTTGCTTCAGGGGGAAGATGCAGCTTAGTCTCACAGGATGCGAAGGGATTCTTACTTACGGTTAGGTGGCCATTTACCACCTAGGTTTATAACAGTGAGCAACCCGAAATACCCTTGAGGGCTTGGGTAAATGTATGTGAAAGGTAAAGAATGCCTTCAAGGGAATTTATTTTAAATATCTTTAAGTTGATTTAAGAAAACTTATAAGGACAATTTAATGGTCCTGCAATGGAATTAATCAGCAATAAACCTATCTTCAAGTTATAAAGACTAATGTTCAACACAAAACAAAATACAAGAAAACAAAGACTAGACGGGCGTATATGAACATATTAAATTTATCATCAAGTTAAAAGGGAGAGAGATTTAAATACAAATATATAAACAGGCCTACAGGAATATCAGTGATAAATTATTATATAAATCTGTAGGTCCTGGTGACACCTTTCCTGATTTTCAATTTGATAGATAGATAGGAAGAGGCATTGGTCCTTAAAAGTTTTCTTAAATCAACTTAAAGATATTTAAAATAAATTCCCTTGAAGGCATTCTTTACATTTTCACATTTACCACGTAGGCAGTCATGCAAACAACCAATCACACTCCCATTTACTCACTATACAGTTATATACACACCACCTCACTTATTCATAAGTAACACATACTTACTCTATTATATTATCACTGATACAAGTACACACTCATCCATACAGCCACTCTCACAATCACTGACTCTCACGTATAGTCATTTAAATACTCATATTCTCACATACACTACCTTTTACTTATGTAGTTACTTGGACACGTACAACTGAGACATCCATTCACTCACCAACACACCCATACACATGCTCACCCACCCATACAGCTGTTTCCAAATGTACTCTTAGCCCATACACCCAGTGAATCAACCACTCTCACGTCTATGCTCAGAATCACACACCTCCCACCCACCCACACACACAATCAGTCTCCCATACAAATACTCAGGCAACCAATCAATAACCCATACAGGCACTCATGTAGCTACTGATCAACCCATGCAGCAGCTTACACAACAACAGACAGACTGATATAGACATTCACACAATTTAGTCACTAACTCATGCATTCAGTAAGACACATTTAATCACTCAGGTATACAGTCAGTCACACACCTACTAAATCCTCCATCCACCCACTCATTCTTCAATACACCTTGGCATATATATATAAAACATATTTAAACTTTATTGAAACACACAGTCACAAGATGATGTCATCAGTGATGTCACTGACCATGTCATGAATGATGTAATATGTGACATCATCAGCAGTGCATTGAGGGGGTGCGAATTGCAGTTAGCTGAACTAACTATAACGGCCGAATTTCTCTGGTTTTGTACAAGTGAAATGTCCAACTAACCATAACGTCTCTCAAACCTGTGGTTTTTCAGTGAATTTTTTAGGTTTTAAAAAAAATGCTAATTTCTAATAATAACGTCCGTGAAACCTATGGTTTTTTCAATGAAAACAAAAAAAAAAAAAAATATATATATATATATACATATATATATTCACTGAAAAAACCATAGGTTATAGACCATATATAGTTAGGGATTAGCATTTACAAAACCTTAATTTACTCGCACAAAACCATTGAAATTCGCATATATAGTTAGTTGCAATAACAATATATGGCGCACCCGCAATCCACTGCTGATGATGTCACATATTACATCATTCATGACATGGTCAGTGACATCACTGATGACATCACTGATGACATCATCCAGTGACGGTATGTTTCTGTAAAGTTAAAATATGTCTTACATATTGAAGAATGAGTGGATGTATAAGTGTCTGGATGAAGGATTTAGTAGGTGCATGACTGACTGTATGAGTGAGTGATTAAATGTGTCTCACTGAGTGCATGGGTTAGTGACTAAACTGTCTTAATTTGTGCATCATTATGTCTGTTGTTCTGTAAACTGCTGCATGTGTTGATCAGTAGCTATATGAGTAACTATATGGGTTTTTGATTGGTTGCCCAAGTATTTGTATGGGAGACTGAGTGTGTGTGTGGGTGGCTGGGAGGTGTATGACTCTGTGCATAGAGGTGTGAGCAGTTGATTCACTAGATGTATGGGTTCAAAAGGGCATGTGGAAACAGTAGCATGGGCAGTTGACTGTGTGTATGAGTGTATTGGTGAGTGAATTGATATCTCAGTGCTACATGTCAAAGTGAGTACATATGTAAAACATAGTACATGTGAGAGTTGATATATATAAATAACTGTGCATAAGAGCCAGTGAATGTGTGAGTGGCTGTATGGATCATTGTGAACTTGTACCAGGGATTGTATAAGAGAGTAAATATGTGTTAGTATATGTTTGAATACGTAAGGTGTGTATAACTGTATAGTTGAGAAAATGGAGGTGTGATTGATTCTTTGCATGACTGACTAGGTGTGTGAGTAACTCCATGGATAAGTGACAGTCTGTAAGTGTCTGTTTACACTGATTGTATCTAAGGTTATATTAGAGTCGGAAGAGGTTCATCGTATTATCACATGAATGATATCATCAGTGATGTGATCAGTAATGTCAAATGAGATGTCATCAGTGATGTCATCAGTGATGTCATTTGAGATGTCATCAGTGATGTCATCAGTGATGTCACTGACCATGTCATGAATGATGTAATATGTGACATCATCAGCAGTGGATTGCGGGTGCGCGATATATAGTTATTGCAACTAACTATATATGCGAATTTCAATGGTTTTGTGCGAGTAAATTAAGGTTTTGTAAATGCTAATCCCTAACTATATATGGTCTATAACCTATGGTTTTTTCAGTGAATTTTCAAGGTTTTGTAAATGCTAACTCCTAACTATATATGGTCTATAACCTATGGTTTTTTCAGTGAATTTCAATGTTTTTTTAATAGCAAATATGAAAAGCTGTAAAATGTCAAGTACGTGGTAGGTAAAAACATTTTCGTATTTATGCACGCTGATGTGCTTTGAACGCTGCCCCCCCCTCCTCTTTTCTTTTAGGAGTATTCTCTCTTTGCAGATAGTGAAGGGTAGGTAACACAGGCCTTTGCCCCCGTTGTAATCCGTCGTGCCTGCTTCCCTCTCCATTTGATTGATTGTTATCCTAGCATTTATTGTTTTGGAATTGGTTCTCTTTGGTTCATTCTCTATTTACAAACAAGCACAGAGTCGCAATACTCTGTTTAGTCTTTGCAGATAGTGAAAAATCGTTAAAAAAACAAAAGGAATCAAGCAAAATCAGTAGGCCACTAATGGGATCTCTTTTTGACCTCGCTAAAATAGAAACATTATGAACAACCCCTCATGACAAATACGAAACTAGTGAGAGGAACTGAGCTCGACACTATGATGGCTGCAAGACAGCTCGGCTCCGCCGCCCACCCCACCCAAAATAACGACAAACCCTATGCAAATATTATAAATATATACAACACACCAGCAAAGTAACAGGCTAAAACGTTTTATTAAATAACTATTTACATGGCAGCCTGCTGCAACATCGATCCAAACAAGCCTTTGTATTTTGGGCTAAAAATAAACCATCAATAGTAAGATTTTCATAGGTGAGTGTAGGTTCATGGTTTTCCATCCACAGACTAAAAGCCTGGAGTGGGAGTGAAAGAACAATAACTAGGTAAGAAGGAAGGCAGAGTTTGTGGGAAGGACTCTGGATATGGTATGTTGCTTGGTCCCTGAGATGCTTCGATGTCACTGCCTTGCACAAATGGCATAAGTCCTGGATGTTGGGTGCCATAGTTAAGGGTTCCGAGCAACGCTTGTAACCCTGTCTGAAGCTTATTTGCACCTGCTACAGTTTCACTATTCTCAAAGTAAATGGGGGCTGTTTGTGGACCTGACTGCATTGGAAAACAATGTGATGCGGTGCCTCCCTGAACCACTTGACGGAGGCCCCCGAGATAATTGCGCCTGCTCCACACCTTGTCCCACAATCCGTTTGACCTGAAGACATGTCCTGCAGTGCCCTGGTCCGACCATCACATATACCTGCGCCAGGAGACGGCGTGGGGTGCAGTAGAAGGGAGAGGCGGCGCGAACGAGCCTCCCCCACCTCCCCAGGTGGAGGTTTCTCAGCTACACCCCAGCGCTTCACTCGACCAGCTGACTTCCGCCCGCTCTTGCGACACAGTGCCTCGCTCGGCCAGCTGAATTGCGCCTGCTCTTGCTATTACAACGTCTCACCCGCCATCCAACGGAATTGCACCCAATCTTGCGGTACAGTGACAGGCGGCTGCTACGGAGCTCACGAAATGGCGGTCAGCTCCACAGACTTGGGCCTGGCCTGCAAAGATGGCTCTGGGCAACCGTGGAACTCGGACGCTTGACTGCTAGGGCATGGGCCCCATTCCCAAAAGAGTCCCCTCAGCCTTGAAGATTCTACAACAGTCACCGGGACCCCCGACTCCCGTAGACTTCCGGTGGGGAGCGACTGCCATGATTGCTCGCGGAATGGCCACAACGTAGCCCCGAGATGGTGGTGCTCTCATGTTGACGCCAGCTTCAGTCTGAAACATCCAGAAACACTGTAGACTACCAATTCGATCAGTTCCGGTGGAGCCCCAACGTGACCCGGTAGAGAAGAACTTGCCCTCCCCTCTTTGACTGATGGTTCTTGTTGCCTGTCCCTTCTCTTGTCATTTAACAGAACTTTTTGGACTGCTGAAAGGGGTTGTGTTCCGACCGCTGGTTGGTGGAGACATTTTGACTATATTCTGGACCTGCGTTGTCGCGTAATGCGTCATATGACGCGCCGCGTTAGCGCACCCGGAAGTGCTCCGGTGCGCAAGGCGCAGCTTCCCGGAAACGATCCAGAGCGCGGCGCGCAGCGCGTAACGTAAGCATAACAGGTCATGTGACTTGTTAATAAAACTTTTCATTGGTTCATTTCACTTTTGTTATTCTAATGATGAAAGGCTTGGTCATTTGACCTAAAAATAACGCTTTTCATTGCTTTCGAACATTTTTTTTTCCCAAATGATGAAAGCCCCACCTTTTTTTTTCTCACTCTGACTTGTAAAGCAAAGGACCCAGATGCATTTGCAGTTTATCACTAACAATGTTCCAAGCTAATGTATTTTCCCGGGAAATTTACAACTGTCCTGCAAGTAAAATATTCCTTTTTCGAGAAAAAGGGCGTTTCTTCGTCCCATGAGGGAGCCGTTGAGCAAAAGAGGCTCGGCCTGCTGTCTCAGTCGCTGATAGGCATGAATATCAGATTCTTATCGATCACTTTATGTTGCAGGAGTAGAAAACACAACAGCCCTTGACCATTTATCTTTACTGCGTTCCTGCGTATTATACCTTTTAACCGTCATGTAATTGGACTGCTTTATTTCACTTGCCTTTTACTGATTCGAAAACAGTGGCTATTATTCAAAACTTTACCAATCTAGGTACTACTACCATGTTTTGTTTTAAAAACCTTTATTGTGAAAATGTCAGTATACAAATACGGGCCTATAACCACGTGGGCCGGTCACGGAGCAAACTGGAATCGTATATGATGAGGGAACATTTACACTGTAGAAGAACGTAAAGGGCGACCCATTAGGTTGCAAGAACTAAGGTGTCTAACATTTGCGGAATCGGTGGACGTACATTTTATAATTAAAGTACGACAGGGCCAGTTGCAATAAAATTATCTAGATATACATTTGCGGGCAAGTACCATAGGTGACGTTAATTTGAACTTTCAATAGTACAGTAATCAATAACACATTAGAACTTAATATCAATAGGGATGTCCAAATGTTCAATCAATTCTCGTCCCCGCCCGCCATGTGCTTCAAAACTGCATACGTATCTCGTGATATCAAGGTTGGGCAACCAGTACACAACAAGGAGTTACGAGTCCCATTTATACCGGCGCCATTTTGGGCGAGGCCGGACAGGTCCAGGATATAGTCAAAATGTCTCCACCAACCAGCGGTCGGACCAGAACCCTTTTCGGCAGTCCAAAAAGGTTCCGTTAAATCACAGCAGAAGAAATAGGCAACAAGAACAATCAGTCAAAAGAGGGGACGCTTTCGTGAATGGGGCCCATGCCCTAGCAGGCAAGCATCTGAGTTCCAAGGTGTCCCAGAGCCATTTTAGTGGTCCAGGCCCAAATCCAAAGAGCTGGCCACCATTTTGAGAGTCCTGTTGCAGCCGGCTATCGCTGCACCACAAGAGTAGCCGCAATTCAGCTAGATAGCGGGTGAGTCACTGTACCGCAAAATCGGGCGGAACTCAACTAAAAGGCGAGTGAAACGCTAAGAGGCGCCCGACTGCAGATGAGGTGCCTCCACCTGGGGAGGAGGGAGAGGCCAGTTTGCGCTGCCTCCCCCCCCCCCGGGCACCCCACGCCGTCTTTCGGCGCAGCATTGTAGGATGGCCACACCAGTAAAACTTGCTGGACACCACCTCGGTGCCATCCGGATCTCGGCGCGTTCGAGTCACTGTACCGCAAGAGCGGGAGAAACTCAGCTGGATGGCGGGCGAGACGCTGTACCGCAAGAGCGGGCGGAACTCAGCTGGATGGAGGGTGAGGCACTGTGCCGCAAGAGCGGGCAGAACTCTGCTGGAAGGCAAGTGAAACGCTAAGAGGCGCCCCACTGCAGATGAGGTGCCTCCATCTGGGGAGGCGGAAGAGGTCCGTACTACGCCGCCTCTCCCCCCCCCCCGGCACCCCACGCCGTCTTTCGGCGCCGCATTGTAGGATGGCCACACCAGTGAAACTTGCTGGACACCACCTCGGTGCCATCTGGATCTCGGCGCGTTGTGCTGCCTTCGGCGTACTGTAGCAGCAAAAGTAACCGCAACTCAGCTGGACACGCCGTCTTTCGGCGCAGCATTGTAGGATGGCCACACCAGTGCGGCAACTTGCTGGACACCACCTCGGTGCCATCCGGATCTCGGCGCGTTGTGCTGCCTTCGGCCTATTCGCACATCGGTCCGCTACTGACGCTGCCTCACAGGCCAACGGATTTTGTAGGCTTTTTACAGCCCAAAGCCGCATAACAGGTCATGTGACTTGTTTATAAAACTTTTCATTGGTTCATTTTACTTTTGGTTTCCTAATGATGAAATGCTTAATCATATGACCTAAAAATAACACTTTTCATTGGATTAAAACATTTTTTTTCCCAATCGATGAAAGCCCCACCTTTTTTTTTCTCACTCGGCAATCCAAAAAGGTTCCGTTAGATGACAACAGAGGGGACAGGCAACAAGAACCATCCCTCAAAAAAGGGGAGGGCAAGTTCTTCCCTACCGGGTCACGTTGGGGCTCCACCGGAACTCATCAAATTGATAGTCTACAGTGTTTCTGGATGTTTCAGACTGAAGCTGGCATCAGCATGAGAGCACCACCATCTCGTAGCTCCGTCGTGGCCATTCCACAAGCAATCATGGCGGCCGTTCCCCACCGGAAGCCTGCGGGAGTCGGGGGCCCCCAAGACTTTTGTAGAATCTTCAAGGCTGAGGGGACGCTTTCGAGAATGGGGCCCAAGCCCTAGCAGACAAGCGTCCGAGTTCCAAGGTGTCCCAGGGCCATTTTAGTGGACCAGGCCCAAATCCACAGAGCCGGCCGCCATTTTAAGAGTCCTGTGGCAGCCGCCTATCGCTGCACCGCAAGAGTGGGCGCAATTCAACTAGATGGTGAGCGAGACGCTGTAGCCGCAAGAGCGGGCGGTAAACAGCTGAATGGCGGATGAGGCACAGTGCAGCAGATAATTTGAACTTTCAATAGTACAGTAATCAATAACACATCAGAACTTAATATCAATAGGGATGTCCAAATGTTCAATCAATTCTCGTCCCCGCCCGCCATGTGCTTCAAAACTGCATACGTATCTCGTGATATCAAGGTTGGGCAACCAGTACACAACAAGGAGTTACGAGTCCCATTTATACCGGCGCCATTTTGGGCGAGGCCGGACAGGTCCAGGATATAGTCAAAATGTCTCCACCAACCAGCGGTCGGACCGGAACCCTTTTCGGCAGTCCAAAAAGGTTCCGTTAAATCACAGCAGAAGAAATAGGCAACAAGAACAATCAGTCAAAAGAGGGGACGCTTTCGTGAATGGGGCCCATGCCCTAGCAGGCAAGCATCTGAGTTCCAAGGTGTCCCAGAGCCATTTTAGTGGTCCAGGCCCAAATCCAAAGAGCTGGCCACCATTTTGAGAGTCCTGTTGCAGCCGGCTATCGCTGCACCACAAGAGTAGCCGTAATTCAGCTAGATAGCGGGTGAGTCACTGTACCGCAAAATCGGGCGGAACTCAACTAAAAGGCGAGTGAAACGCTAAGAGGCGCCCGACTGCAGATGAGGTGCCTCCACCTGGGGAGGAGGGAGAGGCCCGTTTGCGCTGCCTCCCCCCCCCCCCCCGGGCACCCCACGCCGTCTTTCGGCGCAGCATTGTAGGATGGCCACACCAGTAAAACTTGCTGGACACCACCTCGGTGCCATCAGGATCTCGGCGCGTTCGAGTCACTGTACCGCAAGAGCGGGAGAAACTCAGCTGGATGGCGGGCGAGACGCTGTACCGCAAGAGCGGGCGGAACTCAGCTGGATGGAGGGTGAGGCACTGTGCCGCAAGAGCGGGCAGAACTCTGCTGGAAGGCAAGTGAAACGCTAAGAGGCGCCCCACTGCAGATGAGGTGCCTCCATCTGGGGAGGCGGAAGAGGTCCGTTTACGCCGCCTCCCCCCCCCCCCCCCCGGCACCCCACGCCGTCTTTCGGCGCAGCATTGTAGGATGGCCACACCAGTGAAACTTGCTGGACACCACCTCGTGCCATCTGGATCTCGGCGCGTTGTGCTGCCTTCGGCGTACTGTAGCAGCAAAAGTAACCGCAACTCAGCTGGACACGCCGTCTTTCGGCGCAGCATTGTAGGATGGCCACACCAGTGCGGCAACTTGCTGGACACCACCTCGGTGCCATCCGGATCTCGGCGCGTTGTGCTGCCTTCGGCCTATTCGCACATCGGTCCGCTACTGACGCTGCCGCACAGGCCAACGGATTTTGTAGGCTTTTTACAGCCCAAAGCCGCATAACAGGTCATGTGACTTGTTTATAAAACTTTTCATTGGTTCATTTTACTTTTGGTTTCCTAATGATGAAATGCTTAATCATATGACCTAAAAATAACACTTTTCATTGGATTAAAACATTTTTTTTCCCAATCGATGAAAGCCCCACCTTTTTTTTTCTCACTCGGCAATCCAAAAAGGTTCCGTTAGATGACAACAGAGGGGACAGGCAACAAGAACCATCCCTCAAAAAAGGGGAGGGCAAGTTCTTCCCTACCGGGTCACGTTGGGGCTCCACCGGAACTCATCGAATTGATAGTCTACAGTGTTTCTGGATGTTTCAGACTGAAGCTGGCATCAGCATGAGAGCACCACCATCTCGTAGCTCCGTCGTGGCCATTCCACAAGCAATCATGGCGGCCGTTCCCCACCGGAAGCCTGCGGGAGTCGGGGGCCCCCAAGACTTTTGTAGAATCTTCAAGGCTGAGGGGACGCTTTCGAGAATGGGGCCCAAGCCCTAGCAGACAAGCGTCCGAGTTCCAAGGTGTCCCAGGGCCATTTTAGTGGACCAGGCCCAAATCCACAGAGCCGGCCGCCATTTTAAGAGTCCTGTGGCAGCCGCCTATCGCTGCACCGCAAGAGTGGGCGCAATTCAACTAGATGGTGAGCGAGACGCTGTAGCCGCAAGAGCGGGCGGTAAACAGCTGAATGGCGGATGAGGCACAGTGCAGCAGATAATTTGAACTTTCAATAGTACAGTAATCAATAACACATCAGAACTTAATATCAATAGGGATGTCCAAATGTTCAATCAATTCTCGTCCCCGCCCGCCATGTGCTTCAAAACTGCATACGTATCTCGTGATATCAAGGTTGGGCAACCAGTACACAACAAGGAGTTACGAGTCCCATTTATACCGGCGCCATTTTGGGCGAGGCCGGACAGGTCCAGGATATAGTCAAAATGTCTCCACCAACCAGCGGTCGGACCAGAACCCTTTTCGGCAGTCCAAAAAGGTTCCGTTAAATCACAGCAGAAGAAATAGGCAACAAGAACAATCAGTCAAAAGAGGGGACGCTTTCGTGAATGGGGTCCATGCCCTAGCAGGCAAGCATCTGAGTTCCAAGGTGTCCCAGGGAGCCATTTTAGTGGTCCAGGCCCAAATCCAAAGAGCTGGCCACCATTTTGAGAGTCCTGTTGCAGCCGGCTATCGCTGCACCACAAGAGTAGCCGCAATTCAGCTAGATAGCGGGTGAGTCACTGTACCGCAAAATCGGGCGGAACTCAACTAAAAGGCGAGTGAAACGCTAAGAGGCGCCCGACTGCAGATGAGGTGCCTCCACCTGGGGAGGAGGGAGAGGCCCATTTGCGCTGCCTCCCCCCCCCCCCGGGCACCCCACGCCGTCTTTCAGCGCAGCATTGTAGGATGGCCACACCAGTAAAACTTGCTGGACACCACCTCGGTGCCATCCGGATCTCGGCGCGTTCGAGTCACTGTACCGCAAGAGCGGGAGAAACTCAGCTGGATGGCGGGCGAGACGCTGTACCGCAAGAGCGGGCGGAACTCAGCTGGATGGAGGGTGAGGCACTGTGCCGCAAGAGCGGGCAAAACTCTGCTGGAAGGCAAGTGAAACGCTAAGAGGCGCCCCACTGCAGATGAGGTGCCTCCATCTGGGGAGGCGGAAGAGGTCCGTTTACGCCGCCTCTCCCCCCCCCCCCCGGCACCCCACGCCGTCTTTCGGCGCAGCATTGTAGGATGGCCACACCAGTGAAACTTGCTGGACACCACCTCGGTGCCATCTGGATCTCGGCGCGTTGTGCTGCCTTCGGCGTACTGTAGCAGCAAAAGTAACCGCAACTCAGCTGGACACGCCGTCTTTCGGCGCAGCATTGTAGGATGGCCACACCAGTGCGGCAACTTGCTGGACACCACCTCGGTGCCATCCGGATCTCGGCGCGTTGTGCTGCCTTCGGCCTATTCGCACATCGGTCCGCTACTGACGCTGCCTCACAGGCCAACGGATTTTGTAGGCTTTTTACAGCCCAAAGCCGCATAACAGGTCATGTGACTTGTTTATAAAACTTTTCATTGGTTCATTTTACTTTTGGTTTCCTAATGATGAAATGCTTAATCATATGACCTAAAAATAACACTTTTCATTGGATTAAAACATTTTTTTTCCCAATCGATGAAAGCCCCACCTTTTTTTTCTCACTCGGCAATCCAAAAAGGTTCCGTTAGATGACAACAGAGGGGACAGGCAACAAGAACCATCCCTCAAAAAAGGGGAGGGCAAGTTCTTCCCTACCGGGTCACGTTGGGGCTCCACCGGAACTCATCGAATTGATAGTCTACAGTGTTTCTGGATGTTTCAGACTGAAGCTGGCATCAGCATGAGAGCACCACCATCTCGTAGCTCCGTCGTGGCCATTCCACAAGCAATCATGGCGGCCGTTCCCCACCGGAAGCCTGCGGGAGTCGGGGGCCCCCAAGACTTTTGTAGAATCTTCAAGGCTGAGGGGACGCTTTCGAGAATGGGGCCCAAGCCCTAGCAGACAAGCGTCCGAGTTCCAAGGTGTCCCAGGGCCATTTTAGTGGACCAGGCCCAAATCCACAGAGCCGGCCGCCATTTTAAGAGTCCTGTGGCAGCCGCCTATCGCTGCACCGCAAGAGTGGGCGCAATTCAACTAGATGGTGAGCGAGACGCTGTAGCCGCAAGAGCGGGCGGTAAACAGCTGAATGGCGGATGAGGCACAGTGCAGCAGAAGCGGGCGGAAAACCGCTGAATGGCAAGTGAAACGCTAAAGGGGCGCCCCACTACAGCAGACGAGCCTCCACCTGAGGAGGCCCGTACACGCCGCCTCCCACCCCCCCGGGGCGCCCCACGCAGTTTTTCGGAGCAGCATTGTAGGATGCCAAAACCAGTGCGGCAAGTAAAGGACATCACCTGGGTGCCGTCCAGATCTCAGCGCGTTGTGCTGCCTTCGGACTATTCGCACAACAGACCGCTACTGACGAGGCACAGTGCAGCAAAAGCAGGTGGAAAACCGCTGAATGGCAAGTGAAACGCTAAAGGGGCGCCCCACTACAGCAGACGAGCCTCCACCTGGGGAGGCCCGTTCACGCCGCCTCCCCCCCCCCCCCCCGGGGCGCCCCACGCCGTTTTTCGGAGCAGCATTGTAGGATGCCAAAACCAGTGCGGCAAGTAAAGGACATCACCTGGGTGCCGTCCAGAACTCAGCACGCTGTGCTGCCTTCGGACTATTCGCAAAACAGACCGCTACTGACCATTGTTGCTTCTGTTTAAAAACAATTTTTTTAACATGTTTACTGTTTTTGGTGCGTTGTATATATTTATAAGTTATTAAAGTGTTATAATCCTACTACTTTGTTGGAGTGCTATATATTTTTAATGTGACACATAATTGTGAAGACTTTGATGTACAAAAAGGCATCCCTGGAATCTTCCACTTCAGGCTCGGTCCCACACACCCTCACAGTGAGAATCCCCTCCCCAATCACAATACAGGATCGTTATCAGATAGTAGGAACGCGTGTGGTGTGACGGATCTCATTGGATGGGGGCCTTGATCTACTGTAACTCCTTTGAAGAGGGGTGATTCTTTACAGTTGAGGCCATAAACTACATCCGCAGGGCTAGGTGATAGCCTGGGACCGGCCTGGACAATCAGACACAAAGGAAGAGGAATGTCAGAGGGTGCGGTAGTGAATAGGGTGAAAGGGAGGTGTCGGGCGGGCACAGGGTGTGATTCTCAGGGAAGAGCAGCGCAGATGGGGGGAGGTTTATGGCCCATGCATAAGACAGAGAGCGGGGGTGACCAGTGCGTGGGGGAGATGCTTGCGAGGGTGGGGAGCCATGCTGAGGATCGGCGGCGTGCAGAGAGTGGGTCTGGTCAAGGCATCTAAAATGGCTGCTGTGCACGACAAAAGTGTGGCATTGGAAAAAAAGCAAGATGGCACAGACAATGTTTATCAATACGAATTAATTTATAACAATTATTTTTAACAATATATTTACTCGCAGTGTCAAAATGGCGGTCAACACTTCCTGATTTCCTTCGAATCGAACGTTAACAGACGTCACGATCGGCGGCGTGCAGAGAGTGGGTCTGGTCAAGGCATCTAAAATGGCTGCCGTGCACGACAAAAGTGTGCCATTGGAAAAAAAGCAAGATGGCGCAGACAATGTTTATCAATACGGATTAATTTATAACAATTATTTTTAACAATATATTTACTCGCAGTGTCAAAATGGCAGTCAACACTTCCTGATTTCCTACGAATTGAACGTCAACAGACGTCATGCAGCAAAAAAGAAAAAAAAAACGCTCATGCGCAGCCGCTGGAAGACAAGTATCAACATATATGAGCATCCTCAGCCACCCTCAGAAAACATAGGGGGTCAGGATACGTCTCCCGTACCCCCTTATACCCATTTCTCACATTGTTTTTCCTCCATCTAGTAATTTAATTAAATCGAAACACAAAATGGCGAATTCCCGTTTCGCGTCCCGGTTCACTACCCGGTTCGCGAACCGGAAAGCGCTTCTTCCGCAAAAAAACAATATTTTTTTATTTGCCCCACGGGACCCTTTAATACCCCAACATCATTCCTAGGGGGTCAATAAGGGTCTACCTTGCCCCCTTTCATCAAATTCCCCCTTCGTTTTTTTCTCCTCTTCTTGTGTCTCGATCCTACCGAGAGACAAGATGGCGGTCGCTCCGGACTGTTTAGAATGTTGACAGACACCGGAGAGCCAATCGGCTTCGCTTCGCAAAGTTCCGTTACGCGAAAAGTTCGCGAACCGGAGCACTATCTGGGACGCTGTCACAGATATATCTGTTTTTTAAAACGTTTATTTCTCAAAATCCACTGGAGCACATATATTGAGACCCAGCAAAGGCACATCGGGCTAACAGTCCCTACAATTTTGCCAAGTTTCGTGCAAATCCATTCAGCCGTTCGAGCTAAAAGTGAGGCCAAACGCCCTATGGAAAACTCAATGTTAAAAACGCGTTTTGGGACCCCCCTTTTTTCTCGGCCCCCCCTTGACCAAACCCCCCCAAATTTTCAGGAGCTGCTCAAAAACAAAATGTGCCAATTTCCTGAAAATTTCAGCCGATTCCGTCCACGAACGCCAAAGTTATTAGACATAGAATTTTCAAAAGTCCCATAGAGAAAAAATCCTAACTATATATACCTACTGGCGACCGCCAGTAGGTAATATATATATATATATATATATATATTCACTAAAAAAAACATAGGTTTCACACCAGTTATAGTTAGGAATTAGCATTTAAAAAACCTATTAAATTCACTGAAAAAACCATAGGTTTCACACCAGTTATAGTTAGGTGCAAATTTTACTCACATAAAACCATTGAAATTCCCACGTTATAGTTAGTTGGACTCACTATAACTTGCGCGCCTGCAATGCACTGCTGATGACGTCACATATTACATCACTCATGACATGGTCAGTGACATGACTCATGACATCACTGATGACATCTCAAATGACATTACTGATGACAACATCCTTGTGACAAAGTGACAGACCTCCTATCATGTCACTGACCATGTCATGAATGATGTAATATGTGACATCATCAGCAGTGGATTGCGGGTGCGCGATATATAGTTATTGCAACTAACTATATATGCGAATTTCTATGGTTTTGTGCGAGTAAATTAAGGTTTTGTAAATGCTAATTCCTAACTATATATGGTCTATAACCTATGGTTTTTTCAGTGAATTTCAATGGTTTTTTAATAGCAAATATGAAAAGCTGTAAAATGTCAAGTACGTGGTAGGTAAAAACATTTTCGTATTTATGCACGCTGATGTGCTTTGAACGCTGCCCCCCCCCTCCTCTTTTCTTTTAGGAGTATTCTCTCTTTGCAGATAGTGAAGGGTAGGTAACGTAAGCCTTTGCCCCCGTTGTAACCCGTTGTGCCTGCTTCCCTCTACATTTGATTGATTGTTATCCAAGCATTTACTGTTTTAGAATTGGGTGCTCTCATGCTGACGCCAGCTTCAATCTGAAACATCCAGAAACACTGTAGACTACCAATTCAATCAGTTCCGGTGGAGCCCCAACGTGACCCGGTAGAGAAGAACTTGCCCTCCCCTCTTTGACTGATTGTTCTTGTTGCCTGTCCCTTATCTTGTCATTTAACAGAACTTTTTGGACTGCTGAAAGGGGTTGTATTCCGACCGCTGGTTGGTGGAGACAATTTGACCATATTCTGGACCTGCGTTGTCGCGTAATGCCTCATATGACGCGCCGCGTTAGCGCACCCGGAAGTGCTCCGGTGCGCAAGGCGCAGCTTCCCGAAAATGATCCAGAGCGCGGCGCGCAGCGCGTAACGTAAGCATAACAGGTCATGTGACTTGTTAATAAAACTTTTCATTGGTTCATTTTACTTTTGTTATTCTAATGATGAAAGGCTTGGTTATATGACCTAAAAATAACGCTTTTCATTGCTTTCGAACATTTTTTTTTTCCCAATTGATGAAAGCCCCACCTTTTTTTTCTCACTCTGACTTGTAAAGCAAAGGACCCAGATGCATTTACAGTTTATCACTAATAATGTTCCAGGCTAATGTATTTTCCCGGGAAATTTACAACTGTCCTGCAAGTAAAATATTCCTTTTTCGAGAAAAAGGGCGTTTCTTCGTCCCATGAGAGAGCCGTTGAGCAAAAGAGGCTCGGCCTGCTGTCTTAATCGCTGATAGGCATGAATATCAGATTCGTATCGATCACTTTATGTTGCAGGAGTAGAAAACACAACAGCCCTTGACCATTTTTCTTTACTGCGTTCCTGCGTATTATAGCTTTTAACAGTCATGTAATTGGACTGCTTTATTTCACTTGCCTTTTACTGATTCGAAAACAGTGGCTATTATTCAAAACTTTACCAATGTAGGTACTACTACCATGTTTTTAAAAAAAAACCTTTATTGTGAAAATGTCAGTATACAAATACGGGCCTATAACCACGTGGGCCGGCCACGGAGCAAACTGGAATCGTATATGATGAGGGCACATTTACACTGTAGAAGAACGTAACGGGCGACCCATTAGATTGCAAGAACTAAGGTGTCTACCATTTACGGAATCGGTGGACGTACATTTTATAATTAAAGTACGACAGGGCCAGTTACAATAAAATTATCTAGATATACATTTGCGGGCAAGTACCATGGGTGACGTTAATTTGAACTTTCAATAGTACAGTAATCAATAACACATCAGAACTTAATATCAATAGGGATGTCAAAATGTTCAATCAATTCTTGTCCCTGCTCGCCATGTGCTTCAAAACTGCATACGTATCTCGTGATATCAAGGTTGGGCAACCAGTACACAACAAGGTGTTACGAGTCCCATTTATACGGGCGCCATTTTGGGCGCAGCCGGGCAGGTCCAGGATATAATCAAACATAACAAATGAGGCTGACGTCTCTGGAGCAGTTGACGCACAGCAGGACATAGCAAATAAACATGAAGTCTCTGAAGCTGTTAACTCACTGCAGGACAAAACAAGTGAACCTGAAACCTCTGGAATAATTGTCGCTCAGAAGAACAACACACAAAACTCTGTAGTGTCTGAGGAAAGTAAAACAGAGAAGGGCACTGTAGTTTCAGACACACTTAACACTAATGACTTAACAAAGATATCGTCTGTCTATGAAGCAGCTGTCATGTTCACAGAATTGACAAAGAAGTGTGCAGACACCAATGCTATTAAGAAACACAAGGAAATCCCTAACGCATCTGCATTCTCGGAATAGGTTGACACAGATGACATCTTAAGGAACAAAGAAAGACAAATTAAGGATGAGGAAGTTGTCACTTTAGTTTTTTCATCAGCTAGCGACAGCAACAAACACATTGTAATGGAGATTAGAGAGGCTACGGATGGGTGAATAAATTATCAAAAGAAATGGCGACTCCCCCCTTTGGCAGATTAGCTAAATCTTTGCGTAATTTGGGCATAAAAGTTATATTATTGGAAGTAGATGGTTAAAGTTCTGGTTAATTTCCATTCAGCGTGTCCTACACAGCACCACTCTAGGTAAACACTACTTTATGTAAAACCTGGGACATAGCACTCATTGGAATGTTTGTGATCTTTCCTGTTAAGTTGCATCATAAGTTATTTTAACCATTCCATATAAAGTCATGCATAAAAATGAATACACAGACACAAATAACATGTGTATCCAAAAACAAAATACAGATTTCGGCCTTATTTATTGCCTCTAGTTTTCAAAGGCAAATTTCTGTGGAAAACATGCACATTAAGGGTTGCCTTTCCTTAAATTTTTGTTTTTTAAAAAAAATTGGAAGAAACAAAAAGTCTTCCCTTCCATAAATAACCCAAGACTTTTATTTTGTTATGGCAAGGGAACGACATAGAGAATAAACTATAGTTGGTCACCATGGGGTTTAAAGAAGGGATGGTTCTTCACCAGATTAGATATTTACCCAGACCCTCATTCTCCAATGTGATGAACTAGGCTAAAATTCTTCTGGTGCCTGCACCCTGTCACAGAATATCACCCCAAAACATGGAAGCGCCCAAACACCAGATTGAGTTGAACCCCACAGTAAGCCTTATTTCTTCAGGGCCTCAGAATTTCTTTTGCTTTGCTCATGGAAATTGTGGGATATAGGAGAGATAAGGTGTCACCATTAAGAAAGGGTAGTATTTAAATTTGCATATCAATTATGTTTAACCTTTTAGACATATGATATGCTAGCTTGAACTTATGCTTTACATTTGAAGCCGAATTCAACAGCTTAAGTAAGTAGGTTTTCGTAGTTGTAACTTTAAAGGGTGATCTAGCAAGCTGTAAAGATTTTCTAAAACAGTGGAGCGTATTTAGTTTTTTAATGTACATGTTTATGAAACGATTACACAAATGAAACATTTGTGAGTTTTAAATTTCCGGAGAAGTATAATTCACCAATAGTTTTCTCTGTAGATGTTTTTCCATTAACAATCCCAGTTCCATCACCCGCCCAGGATATCACTACTGTTCCCCATGTCATAAAACCTTAGGATGTTCAATAACTGAAACAGCTAATATGGGTTTACTTACAGGGGACATCTTTTGTTCTGTTTTGTAAAGTAAAACTATTGTGAACGCAAGTATTATACACAGTAAGTGTTTAATATAGCATTTGTCAGTCATTGGTTAAGCAGCTAGGACCTGTTCACTCTTGACACCCCAGGTGCTGTGTATGTTGCACTATAGTGCTGCATCGGGTACATTGTTCTATTTTTTTCTACAGCACCCTCAGTGCATGAACAACTATAGCAAGAGTAGAAAATATGATCATTGCCTTTTAGTCTAGACTTCATTTTATGTGTTTTGATTGCAAATTGGAGACAGTTTGCATTGATATGCTTTGGCACCAATGTTCTACTTTTTTATTAAAGTTTTTTTGCTGAGAAAAAATAATAAAAATAAATAAATAAATAAATGTCTCCACCAACCAGCGATCGGACCAGAACCATTTTCGGCAGTCCAAAAATGTTCCGTTAAATGACAACAGAAGAAATAGGCAACAAGAACAATCAGTCAAAAGAGGGGACGCTTTCGTGAATGGGACCCATGCCCTAGCAGGCAAGCGTTCGAGTTCCAAGGTGTCCCAGGGCCATTTTAGTGGACCAGGCCCAAATCCAAAGAGCTGGCCACCATTTTGAGAGTCCTGTTGCAGCCGGCTATCGCTGCACCACAAGAGTAACCGCAATTCAGCTAGATGGCGGGTGAGTCACTGTACCGCAAGAGCGGGCGGAACTCAGCTGGAAGGCGAGTCAAACGCTAAGAGGCACCCCACTGCAGATGAGGTGCCTCCAACTGGGGAAGAGGGAGAGGCCCGTTTGCGCTGCCTCCCCCCCCCCCCCCCGGCACCCCACGCAGTCTTTCGGCGCAGCATTGTAGGATGGCCACACCAGTGAAACTTGCTGGACACCACCTCGGTGCCATCCGGATCTCAGCGCGTTCGAGTCACTGTACCGCAAGAGTGGGAGAAACTCAGCTGGACACGCCGTCTTTCGGCGCAGCATTGTAGGATGGCCACACCAGTGCGGCAACTTGCTGGACACCACCTCGGTGCCATCCGGATCTCGTCGCGTTGTGCTGCCTTCGGCGTACTGTAGCAGCAAGAGTGACCGATACTCAGCTGTACACGCCGTCTTTCGGCGCAGCATTGTAGGATGGCCACACCAGTGCGGGAACTTGCTGGACACCACCTCGGTGCCCTTCGGATCTCGTCGCGTTGTGCTGCCTTCGGCGTACTGTAGCAGCAAGAGTGACCGCAACTCAGCTGGACACGCCGTCTTTCGGCGCAGCATTGTAGGATGGCCTCACCAGTGCGGCAACTTGCTGGACACCACCTCGTGCCATCCGGATCTCAGCGCGTTGTGCTGCCTTCGGCCTACTGTAGCAGCAAGTGCGGGCGCAACTCGGCTGGAAGGCGAGTGAAACGCTAAGGGGCGCCGCACTGCACATGAGGTGCCTCCACCTGGGGAGGCGGAAGAAGGCCGTTCGCGCCGCCTCCCCCCGGGCACCCCACGCCGTCTTTCGGCGCAGCATTGTAGGATGGCCACACCAGTGCAACTTGCTGGACACCACCTCGGTGCCATCCGGATCTCGGCGCATTGTGCTGCCTTCGGCCTATTCGCACATCGGTCCGCTACTGACGCCGCCTCATGGGCCAACGGGTTTTGTATGCTTTTTATAACCCAAAGCCGCATAACAGGTCATGTGACTTGTTTATAAAACTTTTCATTGGTTCATTTTACTTTTGGTTTCCTAATGATGGAAGGCTTGATCATATGACCTAAAAATAACACTTTTCATTGGATTAAAACATTTTTTTTTCCCAAACGATGAAAGACCCACCTTTTTTTTTCTCACTCGGCAATCAAAAAAGGTTCCGTTAGATGACAACAGAGGGGACAGGCAACAAGAACCATCACTCAAAAAAGGGGAGGGCAAGTTCTTCCCTACCGGGTCACGTTGGGGCTCCACCGGAACTCATCGAATTGATAGTCTACAGTGTTTCTGGATGTTTCAGACTGAACTGGTGTCAGCATGAGAGCAACACCATCTCGTAGCTCTGTCGTGGCCATTCCGCAAGCAATCATGGCAGCCGCTCCCCACCGGAAGCCTACGGGAGTCGGGGGCCCCCAAGACATTTGTAGAATCTTCAAGGCTGAGGGGACGCTTTCGAGAATGGAGCCCAAGCCCTAGCAGACAAGCGTCCGAGTTCCAAGGTGTCCCAGGGCCATTTTAGTGGACCAGGCCCAAATCCGAAGAGCCGGCCGCCATTTTAAGAGTCCTGTGGCAGCCGCCTATCGCTGCACTGCAAGAGTGGGACCAACTCAACTACATGGTGAGCGAGACGCTGTAGCCGCAAGAGCGGGCGGTAAACAGCTGAATGGCGGAAGAGGCACAGTGTAGCAAAAGCGGGCGGAATGGCAACTGAAACGGTAAAGGGGCGCCCCACTACAGCAGACGAGCCTCCACCTGGGGAGGACCATTCACGCCGCCTCCCCCCCCCCCCCGGGGCGCCCCACGCCGTTTTTCGGAGCAGCATTGTAGGATACCAAAACCAGTGCGGCAACTTACTGGACATCACCTGGGTGCCGTCCAGATCTCAGCGCGTTCTGCTGCCTTGAGACTATTCGTACAACAGACTGCTACTGACGAGGCACAGTGCAGCAAAAGCGGGCGGAAAACCGCTGAATGGCAAGTGAAACGCTAAAGGGGCGCCCCACTACAACAGACGAGCCTCCTCCTGGGGAGGCCTGTTCACGCCGCCTCCCCCCCACCAACCCCCCCCCCCCCCGGGGCGCCCCACGCCGTTTTTCGGAGAAGCATTGTAGGATACCAAAACCAGTGCGGCACCCAGGTGACATCACCTGGGTGCCGTCCAGAACTCAGCACGTTGTGCTGCCTTGGGACTATTTGCACAACAGACCGCTACTGACCATTGTTGCTTCTGTTTTAATAAAAAAATTTTTAAGGTGGTTACTGTTTTTGTTGCGATGTCACTGACCATGTCATGAATGATGTAATATGTGACATCATCAGCAGTGGATTGCGGGTGCGCGATATATAGTTAGAGCAACTAACTATATATGAAATTTCAATGGTTTTATGCGAGTAAAATAAGGTTTTGTAAATGCTAATCCCTAACTATATATGGTCTATAACCTATGGTTTTTTCAGTGAATTTTCAAGGTTTTGTAAATGCAAATTCCTAACTATATATGGTCTATAACCTATGGTTTTTTCTGTGAATTTCATTGGTTTTTTAAAAGCTAACATCGGTAGCTGTAAAATGTATTCTTCTTTAAATCCCAAAATATATTTTAGATGTTTATTGATAATTTTTTTTTTAATATTTTTTTTCTTCGCTTCCGGTAAGCGAACCGGGAAGCTTTCCGTTAGCTCATCTTGATGCCGCGACCTAGTCCGCGAACCGGTAAACGTTTCGTTAGCGCAACTGTGACGCATCACGGAAGCGCGACGTATCATTGTCGCGTAATGCGTCTTATGGCGCGCCGCGTTAGCGCTCCCGGAAGTGTTCCGGACTGCGAACCGGAAACGATCCGGGACGCGGCGCGCACCGCGTAACGTAAGCGGAACAGGTCATGTGACTTGTTTATCAAACTTTTCATTGGTTCATTTCACTTTTGGTTTCCAAATGATGTATGACTAGGTCATGTGACCTAAAAATAACACTTTTCATTGGTTCAGAACTTTTGCTTTTCCCAAATCATGAAAACCCCTCCTCTTTCCTCACTCTGACTTTCATCTTGGTGAGAGAAAGACCATTTTCCTGTAGTTCAGCAATGGCTTCTATCCTTGCTTCAGCTGGTGGACCCCCACCACCACCTCCACCTCCTCATGAGAAGAGAGGACCACCTTTTCAATTCATCTCCAACAGAGAGGAGGAAGAGGATGACCTAGAGGAAGAGGAGACAGATGAACCACAGTTTATACAGGAGTTGCCCCGTGTTTCCCGACAAAAAACAAGTTTCATATGGCAGTTTTTTTCAATCCCTCGAGGGGAGAAGAAGGTCAATGCGAAGTATGCCACCTGCCTCATTTGCAAATACAGATTATCTAGAGGCACTGAAAAAAAGTATAGTATGGGAAACTATACTATGCATCGCCATATGGCCAGGTGGCATCCACTAAACTACAGCCGGGCAGAGTTGCGTGACCTGCAAGATAATCCCCCAACAACTCCTGTGGCCAGGTCAACGTCAAATATCTCTTTGACAGGAAGAGAGGCACAGGAAACCGTGCCAAACATACAGCAAAACTTCAAACACATGAAGTTTACCTGCATATATTGTGGTGCTCTGCTCTCATGTGGGAACATGAGCGTGAAATTAATCAACATTGCGTACGAAAACCACAATTGCCCTAACCCACCCAAACAGTAATTTTTTTTTTGCTCCTGTTGAGCCCTTTTCAATGCCTGTTTTTTGTTGTTTCCCCTCCATGAAAAACACAAAAAAACATAAAACTGTTCTAAAAATACAAAAAAAACAAAAAAATGTTCAGAAAATAAATAAATAAATAAAACAACAAAAACATTAAAAAAAAGTTCTTTTCAGAACTACCTCCCCTTTCAAATAAAATTGCTAGAATGTTTAGCACTCTGGCAAGCTCTATTTCTTTTGGTTCGCTTTCCGGTTCGCTGCCCGGTTCGCGAACTTGAAGCGAACCAAAAAAATATTTTTTTAAAAAAAAGAAGAGTTAGTATATGGCTGAGATACCCGCCACCCCCTCTCAACACAATCCCCAAAGGAGGGAAACCGGAAACAGTTCTTGAAGTTTTTGGAAGAGGGAGGGAGTGACCCTCCCGGCCGTATTTATTAAAACAAAATTAAAACATTAAATCAACAGTTTCATATTAATGTACAATTTCATTACCACATTGCGATGTTTGGCTAACCTTAACAGATTCTCTAATACAGAGGTTCTCCTAGCCGAACTAACATCCTACAAACATTTACTTGAAATTATGAAATTGTACATCCTAACGTTTAAGGGCCAACGGCAAGGTCGTAACCGGTGTCAAGATCCCTAACCAGAAATACCCCCCCCACTTGTGAGGGGCGACAGCACTGAGGCGTACCTCAAGTGCAACTACCAATTTCCCTTGACTTGACGGGGGCACCAATAAAACTCGACGCCACTTAAAGGTCGTTCGAGGACTCGTGTGAGGTATCTAGAAGGTAGCGTAGACCCCCCCCAAACCCCGCACAACTTACCACATCTGCCGTCGCAGACGTCACTGGCCCCGGGAAATTCCCCAGGAGGGGGCTATAACCCCTCCTACACAGGAAGGGGCCTTGACCGCCTTTCCTTTTCTTTCGGCGACCCATCCTTAGAAGGGACCGCCTCCCCATTGAGGGGCCAATGGCCACCTCTCCCGAGCGCTCCCATCCGTGTTGGGTGACGCCCACTCATAGGGATCTTCCAATTAGTGCTCACCGATCATGACCTTACCGCCACAGGCCGGATAGTTGACCGGCTATCCGGACCCCCCACAAAGCTCCTACCTAAAGGTCATGTTTTAACGTTTTTAACCATGCTAAGAAGTCTCCTATGAGTAACTCATTCCCCACCCGAGACAAATGCACACCATCCCCCAAATACATACTGTCATCATTAATACAGCCATGCGAAATAGAATGCAATGTCCTGGAACGGAACAACCTACTCACTTTGTTATTAAGCTTTCTCACAGAGTGATTCAAAGCAGGAACAGAAAGAGCCCCTCGCCACACCTTTCGTGGGATCATATGGGACCACGCAATTGTGCACCCCGGAACTCTCCTCGCCAACCAACTTACAGTGGAAAGCATTGCCTCCAGGAGAAGTCGTCTACCGGTGGTGACCAAATCATTGCCCCCTAGATGTACTATGACTATAGACGGCGGTGACCTCGTCCGCCCTAACAAACCCTCGAAAAATGCTTGAAACTGGTCAATACAGAGACCGCCTCTTCCGTAGAAGGACACACTGTACCCGTATTCCCCAGCTACGTGAATCATGTCACCTGCTTTGAATACGTCCGCGGCACGCCTCACGTATGAGTGGCCCACGACCCACACCTCCTTTTTCACAGCCGGTGATGTCTGACCGCTGGCCCGGTGTTGGGTCGACTGCATAGTCCGCCCCGCCTCGTAGGCTTGCGCAACTGAAAACGAAACAAAAACAAGAAGCGTGAGTACATCGTTACAGCTTCACAACATGTGCAACCGCACATACCTCTTATAACACTTGGAGGACCAACGCCCCACTCGTTTCACTTGTTCAACATTAAGACCCCTGGCTGTAGCTTCCGTAGCAGCCCCTATCCGAAAGGAATGGGTCCCAAACTCGCCCGGGTTCAAGCCCGCAGCGGCAATTGACATCGCAAGCACCCGCTGAAACTGAAATTTCGTCAGTGGGGTGGCGTCCGCGTGTCTCAACAAGGTCCCCCCCCATGATGCCACCCTTCGTGCTAGGTAGTCTTCTAAACACTGTACCGGACACATGGAGGACCCGGGAATCCTGCGTATGATTATGCAGTCTCCCATCCCACCTTGATCGGTCTTGGACCTGACAAAGGAGACAGTCATTGTCTCTCCTCTGATCCGAACGTGTTCCTGGCACAAACCCCCTGTCACATCCTGTTTGTTCCTTGCCACCAGTTCGCTCACCCGCATCGCTCCGTGAAATGCCAGCGTAAAAGCGGGTCGGAACAACACCGTCTCAAACTGAGATGAACATGTGGCAGGGAGTGTGGCCAACAACTGGGCCAACCTATCCAAACCTATCGGGCGCCTCTCGTCTACTCTGCGACCCTCAAGGCGTTGCCACCCACGCAGCGCTTTCTGTACAACGAAAGACGCTGTCGGGTCCTGGATACTATGAGCCCTGGCAACAAAGGAAATGGCAGCACGATGCCTCTGGGCCGTAGCCACCGATTTCCCAGCCTTACGTAAAGACATCAGAAAATTCACTACCCATTCCTCGTGGCCCCAAAGCCCCTCTCTATCAGTCCCCAAAAAGGCTAAATAGGACCGAAACGCCCCTTCATAAGCCTTCCTCGTCCTTGGTGCTAGGCTCTCTCCCACGAGGTGACGAAGTTCGGGGCACCGAGAGACCAGGGAGCTTCGGGAAAGGGTGCCGGCTCTGGGTCCGCTGTGGGAAGGAAACCCGAGAAAGCCTGCATATGAAAACGAGACAGTGCATCAGCCGCCTGATTCATTACCCCCGGGACATGTTTTGCTCTAAATAGCACATTCAGTTGCATACACAGTAAAACAATTTCTTTGAGCAGTCTTAAAATCAGTTTACATCGTGCTGCCTGGCTATTGATGCACTCGACCACGGTCATATTGTCAGACCAAAATACCACAGAGTGATCTTTTAACCCTTCGGGCCAGGTTCTCAGGGCCACCAAAATGGGGAAAAGTTCCAGGAAGGCAATATTACTTGTCAGTCCATTGTCATGCCACCATGCCGGCCACCTTTGTGCCGACCATTTTGTGCCGAAGATGGCACCAAAACCTATGCTACCTGCCGAATCTGTCCATAGCCCCAGTTCTTCAGAGGACACGGCCGGTTTGTTCCAGATGACTCGACCATTAAAATCCGCCAGAAATGCTAACCAAATGCGCATGTCCTGGCGGACCTCAGCCGATAGTCTCGTGCGATGATGACCCTCCTTTAGGCCGACCATAGCTTGGGCAATTGAACGGGAAAAAGGGCGGGCCATCGGTATAACCCTCAGGGCAACATTCAACTGTCCCACCAACTGCTGTAATTGATGCAGCGTAACTTTAGATTGATTTATACACATTTGCAGGGCTGCCCTGAACTTCCACACTTTGTCAGCTGGTAAACGAAAACAACCCTCATTGGAGTCTAACTCGATCCCCAGAAACTCGAGGCAAGTCGCAGGACCCACCGTCTTACCTGGTGCCAATGGCACACCAAACTGCTTCATTAACACACAAAATTCGGCCAAGGCCTGGCCACATTCGAGATCCCCGGCTGCCCCAAGGAACAGAAAATCATCAAGGTAATGCATTACATGTTGGAAACCCGTCCTCTTTGTGAAGACCCATTGTAGAAAACTACTGAATTTCTCGAAATAGGCACAAGATATAGAGCACCCCATCGGCATACACCTATCCATGTAATAATGACCCTGAAACATGAAACCCAGGAGACGCTGGTCGTCTGGGTGTACCGGGAGCAATCGGAACGCTGACTCGATATCTGACTTCGCCATCAGCGCCCCGGGCCCCAGGCGATTCAAAATGGCTACGGCCTCATCGAAGGATGCGTACCGCACCGAACACACTTCTGGGTCTATTGCATCGTTTACAGAAAGACCACGTGGAGCTGATAAATTATGAATCAGTCGGAACTCACCCGGGTCCTTCTTGGGGACCACCCCTAAAGGAGAACACACAAAACCCTGTACCGGGGGTACACTAAACGGGCCGGCAACCCGACCTCGAGTAACCTCTTTGCGGATCTTGTCCTGTACCACGGTCGTATGCTGCAGGACCGACAGTTGATTTTTACACTTCTCCACACCCTGAAAGTCCCCTACCGGGATGCGGAAACCATACGAAAACCCGTTCCGCAGCACCCCAGCAGAAGTACGATCCGGGTATTCACTGAGCCAGGGAATCATCGCCAAGGTATCAATCGGGGTAGGTAAAGGCGCCCCTCGGACTATGTTAGACCTGTTTGGCGCCTCCTCTACCCCCGTTATCACCCGTTTTGGCTCTGCACGTGGACTCAGGATGGGACGACCCGCACCCACTACATTCGTGTTTAAATTTACACGATCCCTGGGGCCTAGTACATTTACCTCTGTTGAAATTCCAGCAGAACCCCCTTTTCCCTGTATTGCCGGCAGGTCTCGAGGAATCGTCGGTACCCGTACCTGATCGAAGGGCGTCCCCGCATATTGCCGGGAGGATTCGCCAACATTACTCCCTACCAATGGTATCTTCAACATTCCTGTCTCCTTCATTTTATCCCATGTCAAAGAATCATAACAATCCCAGGTCAAGCTTTTATTATGCTCTTTAGCCTTTCTAAAAAGATTATCGTAGCAGAACCAATGGTTACCCTGGTGTGACGTCGAGTACCCCATGATTCGCGACTGATAGGTCGGCAACTCGGAAAGCAACTCGGGCCTACGTTCCCCCAAGATCGACGTAAAAATCCCCCATGCTTTGCCCCAATTGCCAATATTCTCATTCACTTTAAAGGCGGCCATTTTTGCGCGCCAAACACTCGGATGCATGAGGTCTTTCTGGCCCTTAACATGCTCCACCTCATAATGATCAACAAGCAACGAGAAGATGTTCACGTATTCCCCCGCCCAAATCTTCTCTTTAATTGCCAAAGGCACATGTTGACCCAACCTTTCTCTACGAGAGGGTGCTGACTCGTCCCTCGCAATCGGCAATGGCCGCTTACCTGCACCGGACGCTGCCTCTGCGGTCGTAATCGTCCCTTGTGGCTTGTCAACTACAGCAGCCGGCGCGGACACCTTGGCTGCATCCCGTTTCTCGCGCAGTTGCTTCATCAGCGCCTGCGCGTCGACAGCCGTGGCGCCCTCAATACTTTCGCCCAACCACGCTGCAAGCTGTGCTGCCAGCTCGGGCGGCATATCTTCATTGGACACCGGGGTGACCACCACGGGAATCGGATTCCCCTCCACGGGTACTGGGGCTGGCGCTTCGAGCGGGGTACAGGGAACCGGGACGTCTCCCCCAGCTGGTCCCCTCCTTGGCCTCTTGGCTCTCCCTCCTGGGGCTGCTCCAGCCGAAGGACGTTCCGGCCCCCCTTCCCCCTCTCTCTCCGCCACCCGCTTCTTCAGCTCGGTCATCTCCTTCATGAGGACCCGAAGCATCTGTTCAGTCGTCATTCTCTTTCCGCCTTTCTTGGGCATTTCTCCGACAGAGTATCTGTAAGACAAAAGAAAGATTACAACGCTCAAAATTGGCTCTTCGTTCCGTCTCGAGCTCACGTGCAGCGAGGAGGTGCAGCTTCAGAGCACAGGAACAAGAGGATGCCTTCTGGTCTTGCGTCTCCTTTTATCCGTCTTCAGGGCGGGCGTCAACCCGCCCCTGCCTGCCCGGAGGGCGTGGCCAGCCGCGTCAGTGTCTAGGCCAGCCCACTCAAGGGCGGGAAAAAGCGCGCCCCGGCTACGCCGCTTCGGGCATACCAGCCGAGACTCGCTTCCCGCCCAAGATGGCTTCCCGGGGGGATCGTGGTACTCTGCCATACGTGCGGGGGGACCGAGTGGTCGCCCCTTTCCATAAGGGAAGTAAACAGAGAGTAATGTTAAAAGAAAGACCGCTATAGGGAGTAAACCAGAGATACTGTTTAATAGATCTATTTATTAATTCAGGATGACGATAAGGTGTGATCTCTCCTGAGGTTTGTTTAAGGTGAGACCTACTCAGGGTTACAGATCAATTTTACACTTGTTGAAGAATACAGAGCAGATAATGCATGTGAAGGCCTACCAATGAAGTAAGTCATGTCCTCTTATTACATCATTCATGACATGGTCAGTGACATCATCAGCAGTGCATTGCGGGTAAAAAGAGTAGAAAACATTTACCTTATAATTCTTGTTAACTTTTTTAAATATTTTTTCATACTTTCAATCTGTAAAAGAGAGAACAAACATTTCCAAAAATATTAAAACATGTATTTAAAAATTAGAAAAGAAAAGGGAAAAGGTTCAAGAAGAAACAGTTTTTCAACAACTTTGACATTTACAGAAGCCTCTGCTTCTCTACGTCCCCTACACAATCCTAAAGATATATATTTTAAACAAACAGTATCTTCATGCTGATGAACTGAGGCCTATTTTGGAACATGGTGCTTCTTTTGCACTGCTGATGTCTCACAATAGTGATGCAATAGCAGCGCAAAAAAGATGTAAAGCCATCATAAAATTGTGTCTAACATTTTAAATGATTGTTTCAGGATGCAAATAAGATGTGTGCTTTCAAGAGCTTTCTTTGAGGTGAGGCCTATTCCTTTTTTTTAAAAAAAACAGTACCCAGAAGTACAGCACTGTAAGCATTAAAATTGACACTTACAGAAGACTCAGTTTCTCCATATCTACCTCACATTTCTAAATGTATATCATAAGTACAAAAAGCAGAACATTAATTATACATGTTAAATGGTTTATTTTTGCTGTTCTCAGAATGTATCAAATTTCACTTAAATCAGTGACTTGAAGGTATTCATCATGTAAAAGCGGGGGAAAAAAAACACAATCAAAATGATTGTGTTTAAAAAACCCATACAACCTAAGAAATCTGAATTCAAAACTCCTTAAAATTAACTTACTTTCAATGACGTCGAAGGATGTCCTATGAACAGCGTCCACTCTGTTGTGCTATAAATATTTTCAGCCCGCCACTTTCTGAAAGAAAACCTCCATCGTTTTGAAAAATATATTACATAGAAGAAAAGACTTCTCACATTCTACCACATGTTTCCACTAGGCCAAATCATGTTGCAGTGATTCACAACTCTTGTAATTCTTCCAATCAAATCCCGTCATTTTCTATTTTCGCAACTTTCAAAAAGAAATCATTTAGGATTATTTTCACAATCCTGGACTACTAATATCTTACCCTTCTTTGTCACTCATGTTCTCCTTTTCCTATGACACTGATACTGCTTACTATGAAGCAGACTTACTTGCATCAGGTTTATATAGTTGGATTTTTAAATTGACATTATAATTAAAAGTTTTGGACCAATAATCTAGACAGCATTGCAGACTTACATTCCCTCTACTTGATGAACCTTTTGCAATTCCTCACAGGAAATCCCGAGATTCTTTCTTTAAAATTTTGGTTTTAAAAACACCAGGTAAGAATTTTTAAGGTCAAACAGCAATTTTTTTTTGAAAGTTACAACGGAATCATTGCAGAATGACCAGCCGTTTCGAGACTTTAAATAAGCTATATAATGTCCTGATGTTGTTGAAGGACCATCGTGATAGATAATTGCTACAGTTACAAAAGTCCTTCCTGATATTGACAGCTGAGAAGCCACAAATTTTTTTATTAAAGTTGACAATTTTGATCCATCAGGCCTACATCGTTGGATCATTAAAATGACATACTGGCCATATCTACGTATAAATAATGTTGACATCATTTCAGATTTACATTGGCTACACTCCATGTTGTGATCCGCTGCATTTACTAGCTTATTAAAGGAGACTGATTTACTGTCTGGCAAAGTTAAATATATAAATCTTTCTGAGTCTACACTAGTAGTACTTGATACCATACAGTTCTCGCAGTCATGCTGCCATTGATAAGAAAGCCCAAACAGGTGATCTACATCTACACCCTCATCTTGCAATACATCAAGCATATACATTAAAAACTCCTGACAATCTTGCTGATTATTTTCAGAGAAGTCTGTTTGACCTGAACATTCATCTAACAGATAACGAACTTCAGACACACTTTCTACTTTTGTTCGATCAGTGCTACATTTCTCGAAAACAGAATTCAACAAACAGCATAAAATTTGTTCTGAATTCAACAGAATCTGTTCTTTTAAACTCTCTAGTGAAAAGAGAACATTAACCACTACATTTGCATAGCAGTTGACACCAGAACTGTTTTCAAATTGAAAACCGACAACATCTTCAACAGAATCCACTTTCTTTCTGCTAACAATTTTCGGTTCATTGACTTTTGGTCTTTTTGCTACAACCTCCCTACTATTACTGATATTTCTACGTTTCCGGCCTACCACACGTTTCTCAAACAAAGGATATTGAGGCAAATGTGGCGCATACTCTCTTCTTAACCTATTGTATTCCTTAACACAATCTAGATCCGCACAAATGTTTGTGACATCACAGTCAATCAAGTACAATCCCGATAAAGTTCTAACTCGTGACAATGCCACATATGCCATACCCTCATTGAACACAGAACTGCCAATATTCACCAATGCACTATCTACACTTAAACCTTGCGATTTATGGATTGTCACCGCATATGCCAAGCAAACAGGAAACTGTTTACGGCGAACATATAAGTCTTTAACAAGCAAAAACCTAGCAGAACAACGACCAATTAGCTGTACTTCCTCAATGCCATCAAATTTAATTTTTAAAAATTCTATTCCATCTCTATTTCTGTATTTCTCAAAATCAACAACATTACCCATTGATCCATTTACCAGACCTCTTTCAACATGTAAATTCCTTCTCAAAATGATTCGGCAATTTAAACACACATTCAAAGTCTTTTCAAAACCCGCTGTTTTAGATATAGTCTTCTCTAATGAATCCAATTTTGATTTCAAATTCTCTGACAAAATAATTGTTGATCCCATATGCTCTATTTTGTCAATAGCTTCAAGTTTCACAATCTCTTGCTTTTCTAAATTCAACATTTTGTTGTTGAAGATGGCACATTCTGCAAGAGTTGGCATCAAACATATTCCGGATTTCTTCTCAGTAATTTTCTGAAAAATATTCTCAGGCACAATCTCTTGTTCGGGATATAAATTTGAAAGTAATCGTGCATTTAAAGCTTCTTTTCCATGCTCGGTCACTTTTCCAATTCTAATATCTTGTAGAATATTCTTGTAATCTTCATCCTTCGCCTGACGCATATTTTCATGCAGTTCAGCATAATTGAAGTTTAACCATATATTGACGTTGCCAATGCTCCCTAGGCACTTCCTGGTATCTTCATGCGTGAGTATTTTGAACACAGGTTGACCTTTTTAATGGTGTCAGCTGCAGAAGATCTCCGAAAACAATGATGTGTTTGCCACCAAATAACACATCATATTCAGTTTTAAGTACTTCTTGCATTCTCAAATGCACAAAGGCAAGCATGACATTGGAAACCATGCTTCCTTCGTCAATGATAAGTAGTTTCATTTTCCTCAAGACTCTTGAAACTTCACAGCAAGCATCCCCAGATAACTTGTGGTATTGTAATTTGTTGTCATGCTCCACTGGCAGCATCAGTAGACGATGCAAAGTAATACCTTTAATGTTATGTGCTGCCAGTCCAGTAGGAGCGGTGACAACACAAGACAGCGATGACTCAGTCCTTTCCTGCAAATAACAAGAAATTGCTTTAATGAGGAAACTTTTTCCAGTTCCCGCTTCTCCACTCACGTACAGTCGGACAGGCTTCAACGATGTACATGAGCACTCTTTCTTCTCATGACTTTATCCATGCTCAATTTGCTTGGTAACTTCATCATATATTTTCCTCTGCTCAACGTTGAGTTGTTTTTCCAAGTATTCTAAGTTAACTGAATCCTCCTGAGCATGTGCCATGGCTCTTTCCACTTCATTCATAGCAGTGGCAGCTTCATTTTCGATAATAGGTCCTCCAAGTGGATCTTGACTCAATGAAACAGAACTCTGACTGTCCTGAGAACTGTCTCTGGCAATCTCGGCTGCAATCGTTGCTTCCTGCTCAATTTCCAAAGTTAGCATTTCTTGATATTTGGGAAAAGCAGGACATTCTATGGTCTCCTTAGCAGCAGTGAAAGAGTCTTCGTAACAGAGGAAAACTCCAAGCAGTTCCTCTTCTGCACGCCAAGGCTTGAAAAGTTGCAAAAGTGCTAAATAGAAAAACTCCTTTTTTTCTGGAGATTCGCCACTCAATTTTCGATGGTTTACTAATTGGCATTTTCTTTGCTTGACCAGGCATCCCTCACTTCCAATTACAGCATACACTACTTTCTCAATATCTTCTTTGATGTTCCTCTTGAATATATAATTTTGTAGAACCTCATATAGACAAACATTCTCAAGGTGACTGCTTCGATTTGGATAATATGTATCCAACATGTTGGTCTTCAAAATGTCGGTACTGTTTGGTTCCTTTTCTGCCAAATACTCAATTTCCCGGACAGGTTTTAGAACTCGATTTCGCGTTGCAGCAAGACCAAGACTCGCCCAAATGATACTCCTGGATTTGGCATAGAGACTTGCTGAAGACAATCGATCAGAACATTCGTAAGCTCCGATTTCTCGATGCGACAACATCTTCAGACGGAAACTGTACAACTTCTTGCTGAGGCTCTTTTCATGGGAAATGTCCTCCCACATATCCTTCAGTTCTGTCTTTTCTTTTTTGGTGATGTAAGATGTCACATACCGAGCCACAGCCATACAGTTGTCAGCCACAAACTGTATATCCATGTTAGCATTCCACATGGACAAAATCATAGGGTTGTAGTCGTTGATGTACTTGGACTCTTCGTTCCTTTTCAAATTGTATGTATTTTTGGGTGATTTCCTCGTCACATTATGTCGCAGTGAAGACATCAAACTGTTCACTCTTCCTTTAGAAATCACCGGTCGTGGAAAGTTGAAACGACATTTGGTGTAGAACTTGTCCTTGTTTCTGAATTTACGACGACAGTACTTTCCACAACGATGGCTTTGGAAACGTAGAACTTGTTCTCTTAGGCTTTTCTTCTCCGTTGCGTTTGGAACAGCACACGTAGAATACTGTTCTATGAAATTCATCACGAAGTCATCCGGATCTGTTCCAAATTTAGGTGCATCCTTGATCCACAACAACATATGTATATGAGGAGCACCTCTTGCTTGGTACTCCTTTCTCCAGAAGAAATCCAACACCTCTCCAAGAGGTGGATTCTTCTTATTTGTGATGAAAGACATCATAGCTTCAAATCTATGATTGAAGTACCTGCATACATTCACTGGATCCAAAGAACACAGTTCTCCAGGTGTCTTGAATTCAATGTTTTCAATATTTCCATTTGCCTCTCGTAGAAATTCAAGTAAGTCTTCCCAGCCATACTCGGCACAGCTCAGAGTGAGGAACCATGTCAGAGTTCCTAAGTTCCTCAGCATACATTTTAAATCACCATGACGACGGTACCAGTACTCATTAGTACCACGCTGACACGCCATGAGATTAATTAAGTGAGAATCCAAAATACTGTCTTGGACATTGACTTTATGCATAAAATCACTTGCCGAGATGTTTCGCATCTGTATACCACTTTTTAAGATGTGGTTCACTGCATATGACAGTCCAGACAGATCGCTTTCAAACAGGAGATTAAACAAATAGGGAATGCATTGACGAAACCTAGGATCTTCTGCATACAATCGTAAAGTCCGGTATTCAGACGCAGGAATTTGATGAGGTCGCTCATCATATCTTCCTCCTCGACCTGTGGGAAATAGCTGTGGGAAACACCGAGCTTCCAAACTTTCCTCCCAAACACTAATGGGACTCACTTTGGCTTGTTTCATTTGAAACAACTCAATAGCATTCCCCATGACTTCCTTGGAATGCAAAGGATGAACACTATAATGTTCATATATTTCTTCACTTTTAGAGGCCTCTACTTTCTCAATTTGGCCAGCACACAAATCGCTATCCTCTTCATCACTTACTTCCTCTTCTGCAACATATACATTCTTATAGTACTTATTATTTTTCTTCAAATACAATGTTGCCTTTTTGACTTTCCTAACATCCACTAAATCTTGCCATATTTTCTTATTCTTTGCCGGAACCCCATTAACCAAGATAACCAGAGGTTCCTCTTCCACTTTTTCTACTCCAATTGTGTTAATGTTTTTGTTCAAATCTAGAGGCAAATAAACAACTCTTCCCTTTAATCCTCTCTGTAAATCTGATGGAGGCAACTTCCCTGTCTTTGGCTCCATTCTTACAATAGCCTGAAAGGGATGGATACTTTGAATCAAAATAGATTCATAAGTATTTAAATCCTTCAATTCAGAAGGAATCTCAACCAATTCCAGATTATTATGAACTGCCCTAGCAGGCATCTGGTTTTGGTTTAATTTATTACAACAATAAGTACACACACGTTGATCCGATCCCAAATCAAAATAATTTTCTACCATCAAGTATGTGGCAAAATCCTTCCATTCACTATTATTTTCCCTTTCACTTTTTGCATATAAATCCACTAACTTAGTCTGATTCTTATAATAAGTGCGTCGACAACATACACAAGTGAAATTAGGCCTCTCACTTGATTTCATCTGAAACGTGGCAATTTCCTTCTGAAAATTATCTGTACTGGAAACCTGTACATTATCTTCAACATTACCCTCTACTTCTGGGTCAATTTGAACATTCTCATCTTTACTACCAAAGTAACAAAACTCAATTTCTTCACAAATATTCTTCACATCTATTTCAGAACCATGCAAAAGAGCAGCACATAATTGTTTAAGCATAATTGCTGGACTCTTAGCATAATACAACATTCTCACTAATTTTCTCACTTTATTATGATGCACTGCTAGCATCCTGAAATGATGAAAAACACTCTGGCATACTCTCCTGGAAAGACAAGCCAGTGAATGACCAAGCAAACCTGTCATTTGTCTCACTCTGCAAGGATCTAAATCTTGCAACAACTTCATTTTCTGCTTCAAACTTTTCTTATTAAATGTCCGTATAAAATCACAAAGCAAATTGATAGAAACCTGTCGCACACTGCAAATAGAACTACACTTCCAAATGTACACAGGACCCTTAGGACGTCTTCCTAAAACCTCATCACTTAGCGCCTCTTCTGTCTCTGTTGTCACAAGTTTTTCTTTTTCAACTGGACAACCATCCTTCACTTCATAAGCTCGACCACTGGTGTCAACTGCCAACACCAAATCATTATCCTGAAAATAACTCTCCTCATTAAAAAATGCCTCACAACTTGAACTATGCATCCATTCTCCGGAAAAAACTTCACAAAAGTTACTACGATTTACTACTCTCTTCCATCTACTTTTTGTTTTGAAATCAGAAATTACCTTGCTTAGTTTCCTAATTCTATTGATTACCAAAATAAACAACTTTCGCTTAATTTCAAAAGCATGATCAATAATTTTCTCTACATTTTTCTTCTTCTTATAAAATGCCACTTTCTGTTGGCCTTTCTTAATATTTTTTAATAAATTAACTATTATCCTGTTACGGAACATTCGTTTTCGAATGTCCCTAAACTGTTGTTTCCTTCTACTATCATGCACAGAGTTATCTCTTCCTCTACCAGTAACATTTTTGATGGGTCTTTCCTTTCCATTTAAATTGCTTTTCTTTTTCTGAACTGAAACATTTTTTGGATAAATACTTTTTTTACTAAAAATATTTCTTAAGAATGATGTTGTGCTCTTACCCGGAGCTTTCTTGGTGTTTTGAAAAGTATTTGGGGAAGAGGACTGCTGCAATAAAAGATCATCCTGCTGTCTTTGACGTTTTCTAGCCTTTCTAATTCGATTTTTCGTTGGCATTTTTCAAATTAAGAAAAGATCTGCAGTTGAATCTGTGGAAAAATGTAATAAAAAATGTTATTAACCACTATTACCAAACAGTAAATGAATAACAGTCATCAAAAACTTAATGCCCTACTTATTATTTAACATAGCAAATCTTTTGCACCAGCACTGCATCACAAAAATGACACACAGTGGTACAAAACAGGCATACAACAATCATAAATCTCTCCCTAATATTTTAAATGATTAATTCAGGATGACGATAAGGTGTGGCCTATCTAAAGGTTTGTTTAGGCCCAGATCTTTGGACTGGGGTGAATGTGTGTCATTGATCCACATTCGGTCCATCACCTGTTTTGTTTGTTTGAGGTGAGGCCAACACATGGTTGCAGATAAGATTTTCACTGAAGAAAACAAAGGAGATAATACATGTGAAGGCCTACCAATGAAGTAAGTCATTATTTGAAATCAATTACATTTCTGGATATGTACTGCTAGAGCTTCATAGGTTGTTTTGGGTCATATTTATAAGGCATATGAGTGTCTATGATGTTATTTTTCCTTTTTAAATGGAAAGCGTTCTTCATGGTGCAAGTTTCTTGTAAATACGCTCCCACTTGCGCTTGGCAAATTTAGATTTTGATTATGGGAGTTACATAGCCATGTTAATAATGTCCAAACAATGGTGCTAGGGCATTCCAAAAAACGCTTTCATGTGTCTCAAGGTTATTTTCAGTCATTTCCTCTTGAATGCAGGTATACAATTGATTTATATGCTGTGTTTAAAAACGATTTTTTGAAATCAATTACATTTCTGGATAGGTACTGCTAGAGCTTCATAGGTTGTTTTGGGTCATATTTATAAGGCATATGAGTGTCTATGATGTTATTTTTCCTTTTTAAATGGAAAGCGTTCTTCATGGTGCAAGTTTCTTGTAAATACGCTCCCACTTGCGTTTGGCAAATTTAGATTTTGATTATGGGAGTTACATAGCCATGTTAATAATGTCCAAACAATGGTGTTAGGGCATTCCAAAAAACGCTTTCATGTGTCTCAAGGACATTTTCAGTCATTTCCTCTTGAATGCAGGTATACAATTGATTAATATGCTGTGTTTAAAAACGATTATTTGAAATCAATTACATTTCTGGATATATACTGCTAGAGCTTCATAGGTTGTTTTGGGTCATATTTATAAGGCATTTGAGTGTCTATTATGTTATTTTACCCTTTTTAAATGGAAAGCGTACCTCATGGGGCAAGTTTCTTGTAAATACGCTCCCACCTGCGGTTGGCAAATTTAGATTTTGATTATGCCCTTACACCATTTATGGGACATTATTAACATGCCTATGTAACTCCCATATTCAAAATCTAAATTTGCCAACCGCAAGTGGGAGCGTATTTACAAGAAACTTGCCCCATGAGGTACGCTTTCCATTTAAAAAGGGTAAAATAACATAATAGACACTCAAATGCCTTATAAATATGACCCAAAACAACCTATGAAGCTCTAGCAGGACATATCCAGGAATGTAATTGATTTCAAAAAATCGTTTTTAAACACAGCATATAAATCAATTGTATACCTGCATTCAAGAGGAAATGACTGAAAATGTCCTTGAGACACATGAAAGCGTTTTTTGGAATGCCCTAACACCATTTTTTTGACATTATTAACATGGCTATGTAACTCCCATAATCAAAATCTAAATTTGCCAACCGCAAGTGGGAGCGTATTTACAAGAAACTTGCACCATGAAGAACGCTTTCCATTTAAAAAGGAAAAATAACATCATAGACACTCATATGCCTTATAAATATGACCCAAAACAACCTATGAAGCTCTAGCAGTACATATCCAGAAATGTAATTGATTTCAAAAAATCGTTTTTAAACACAGCATATAAATCAATTGTATACCTGCATTCAAGAGGAAATGACTGAAAATGTCCTTGAGACACATGAAAGCGTTTTCTGGAATGCCCTAGCACCATTTTTTGGACATTATTAACATGGCTATGTAACTCCCATAATCAAAATCTAAATTTGCCAAGCACAGGTGGGAGCGTATTTACAAGAAACTTGCACCATGAAGAACGCTTTCCATTTAAAAAGGAAAAATAACATCATAGACACTCATATGCCTTATAAATATGACCCAAAACAACCTATGAAGCTCTAGCAGTACATATCCAGAAATGTAATTGATTTCAAAAAATCGTTTTTAAACACAGCATATAAATCAATTGTATACCTGCATTCAAGAGGAAATGACTGAAAATGTCCTTGAGACACATGAAAGCGTTTTCTAGAATGCCCTAGCACCATTTTTTGGACATTATTAACATGGCTATGTAACTCCCATAATCAAAATCTAAATTTGCCAAGCACAGGTGGGAGCGTATTTACAAGAAACTTGCACCATGAAGAACGCTTTCCATTTAAAAAGGAAAAATAACATCATAGACACTCATATGCCTTATAAATATGACCCAAAACAACCTATGAAGCTCTAGCAGTACATATCCAGAAATGTAATTGATTTCAAAAAATCGTTTTTAAACACAGCATTTAAATCAATTGTATGCCTGCATTCAAGAGGAAATGACTGAAAATGTCCTTGAGACACATGAAAGCGTTTTCTGGAATGCCCTAGCACCATTTTTGGACATTATTAACATGGCTATGTAACTCCCATAATCAAAATCTAAATTTGCCAAGCACAGGTGGGAGCGTATTTACAAGACACTTGCCCCATGAGGAATGCTTTCCATTTAAAAAGGAAAAAATAACATCAAAGACACTCAAATGCCTTATAAATATGACCCAAAACAACCTATGAAGCTCTAGCAGTACATATCCAGAAATGTAATTGATTTCAAAAATCGTTTTTAAAAACAACATATCTGTTTCAGCTTACATAAGAGACCATGGAATGGGCTCCATGTACAACAATAACTTGTGTTACTGCATGCCAGAATGCTACACCGAATATGCAATTACAATTTCTCAAAGAAACAAAATCTATTTGTATATCACTAGAGACAAAGCCACATTTTAAAAACACAGCTTTCTTCATCATTTTCTCCTTAAATCATACTATTCTCTATCTAAATTAAATAAATCTTTTCTCACCTTAGCAAATACTTTTTGAGTTTTGAAAACAGTCTCAGAAATACACCAAATTGTCTTCAGCAGAAGAAAAAGGATGCACTCCAGAGGCTGCAGCTATTGAAAGCACAGAAATACAGATATTCATTTCACATATCTCTCATATTAGCCAATCATAACTCTTCCCTCACTTTTTTCAAATCAAAACCCTTCCCCCCTCTGCCCTCTCTGCCTTTTTTTAATAGCAACCACCTCCTGGAAGACCTCTCATGTTTGCAAATTCACACAACAATGTTTCAATTGAACTCTGAACTCTCAGTGCACCTGCGTATCCAGTGCAATCTTTCATTAAATGTTTCTTCCTTGACCATTCAAATTACATCTTTCAAAGAACACATCCATGCACCCTAACTTTCTGTTTTCAGAAATGGAAATGCACCAATCACTGCTAATGAATCATTAGCATTGGAAATCCACAGTTTTTTTTCTTTACAAACTCCTACTGTTTCAACTGCAATTTCATTACCACACTTCATCTGACTGCAGCACAACCTTCTCCCACCATGTTTAATGTCTGGATTGTTGGACATAGTTACATCCACTGGGCTCAAAGGTATGCTGAGAACAGAAATGTACCTAACCTCAATTTACAAGATGTGGAAATTAAGTGGTTGGGCCAAAGAGGATTAAAATGTCACCAATTGATACCATTGGTGAAAACCTTTATGCATTTGCCAAAACCTGACCTGTTAATTGTGCACTGTGGAGGTAATGATTTGGGCACTTTGACTGGGGTAGGTCTGGAAATGCTTTTAAAGGACACCTTTGAGCAATTAATGGCACTTTTCCCTCAAACTGCCTTGGTATATTCCAATATATGCCAAAGACAGAAATGGAGGTGGTCCAACCAATTTTGTCCACAAATTGAGAAAGCGAGGAAGCATGTAAACAAATCTGTTTCAGCTTTCCTGAGAGACCATGGAATGGGCTCCTTGTACAACAATAACTTGCGTTACTACATGCAAGATATCTACAGAGGAGATGGAGTTCACTTCTCAGATGAGAGGCAACAGAATTTTTATTCTGAATTTAAGACTGTGCATTGGTACCTACTTATAAGTACCTAAATGTACCATAAACCCAAAAGCTCTTCTCAGAGCTACCCTTCATCTGATCACTCACAATTATTATTTTTTTGTAACTTTTTTCACTAATTTTCCACAAAATACGCTCCCCGGGGCGCTACCCGGTTCGCGAACCGAAAGCTAACCTCGCGGAATTTTTTTTAAAAATGTTTTTTTTCCGCACATATAAGCCTCCTCAGCCACCCTCAGAAAACCTAGGGGGTCAAGATAAGTCTACCATGACCCCTTCTACCCAATCTAAACATTATTTGCCCTCCATCTTGTATCTTAATGCGACCGAAACACAAAATGGTGGACTCCCGTGACGCTTAAGGTTCGCGAACCGAGCCGCTTTCCGGGAAGCGGTCCTAAAAAAAGGTGGGAAAGTAATTTACAGAAAAACGACTAGAGACACTCTCACCAAATATAGATTAGCTCATACTACATAACAATCCCTTTCATTTTCACAAATTTGATTGAAATTTCATTTAGCCATTTAGCCTGTAGACCTCTCTAAGTACCGTGAGGTAAATTACTTCACAAAACACATCTGAAGTGTTGGAATTGACAACCAATGAAAATGTTACTTTCATTTTCAACTTTTAATACCTGACATTTGATTGGTTATATACCTGAATATATATAAAGGAAGAGAAGGAAACACAGCCATTTTGACTGCTACTTCGTGAAGTGCACAACAAAAAATCAACTGATAACTTCAACTTATATTTAAAAGGTAAGATATTATTTATAAAACTTAAGTATGTTCTGTACTGAAACCTAATTAGAAAAACATTTTCTGAGAATTATATTCTATCACTCTGTAATACTTATAGAAAAAAATAGACTACTCTGTTTTAGTTATGGCAGAGCCATTCCAAGAATTTGCAAGACCATAGGCTAAAAAGGAACGTGCGCGAAGCCCCCTCCAATTTACATAAGTGGCCCCTTGCAAGGAGACCATTCACAGGCACTGAGGGGGCCCCATTGTCCAGCATTTTGACGACCCCACAGTTTTAACTTTAAATCCACACGCATATCTCACACCTTCATAGGTGTGAGAATTGATTGTGGTCTAAAAGTTAAAACTGTGGGGGCGCAAAAATGCTGGACAATGGGCCCCCTCAGTGCCTGTGAATGGTCTCCTTGCAATTGAGGGAGCGTCTCCTTCTCCCTCCCCTATACCTCCTGACACCATCCATGGGAGGCCCAAGGAGGGGGCCCCCTGCAATAGACCTTAATTGCAGGCGACACCTTTCTTTGTGAAAAAAACACTATATAAATAACCAAACTGCCAATCTGTACTGAAACCCAACAATGCCCTTTCTGTACTGATATATTTTTTAAAAATTCATTTTTCAGAATTGAAAATGGAAGAACAACAAAACAACATGAAAACTGAAACAGAAGAAAAAATTGAGACACAAGATTACATGGATTTCTACGACGACACAATAAATAATGAACTTGTGCAATGCGTAGATGCAGTAGATTTTCTACTAAAAAATGAAGAAAAAAATGATCACGATTTTTTAAATTTTCTTTTAAATTTTGAAAAACAAAATGAAAAATAAATTTTAATTTCTTAATTCAAAAATTGTTTGACACATTATTTATTTTTATATGTTTATTGAATGTTAAAAGTTTAATGAATTATGACACACAATCAAAATTTAAAAAAAAATACTTTTAAAATAAAGAAAACAAAAAAAAACAACAAAAACAACAAACAATTAACATACAGTATTAGAAAAGTCTATCATTCTTTTATCCTTATAGTACGCTGCCCAGAACGCTTTCCGGTTCGCGAACCTGGCGCTCACCACGCAAAAAATAAAAAAAAAATTTTTTTTGACCCTCCTGGGCCCTTTTAAAACCTCCACATAAAACCTAGGGGGTCAACGAGGATCTACTATGCCCCCTTATGGTAATTTCCCCCTTTGTTTTGGCCTCCTCTTGTCTCTCGATCCTACCGAGAGACAAGATGGCGGCCGCTCCGGACTGTTTACAATGTTGACAGACACCGGAGAGCCAATCAGCTTCGCTTCGCAAAGTTCCGATACGCGAAAAGTTCGCGAACCGGAGCGCTGCCCGGAGCGCTGTTACAGATATATATCTTGTTTTAAACGTTAATTTCTCAAAATCCACTGAAGCACATATATTGAGACCTAGCAAAGGCACATCGGGCTAACAGTCCCTACAATTTTCCCAAGTTTCGTGGAAATCCATTCAGCCGTTCGGGCTAAAAGTGAGGCCAACCGCCCTATGGAAATTAACATGGGAAAAACGCGTTTTGGGACCCCCCTTTTATCTCAGCCCCCCCTTGCCGAAACCCCCCCAAATTTCCAGGAGCTGCCCAGAAACAAACTGTGCCATTCTCCAGAAAATTTCAGCCAATTCCGTCCACAAACGCCAAAGTTATTAGACATAGAATTTTCAGAAATCCCATAGGGAAAAAATCCTAACTATATATACCTACTGGCGACCGCCAGTAGGTAATATATATATATATATATATATATATATATATATATATATATATATATATATATATATATAATCACTGAAAAAAACATGGGTTATAGACCATATATAGTTAGGAATTAGCATTTACAAAACCTTATTTTACTCACACAAAACCATTGAAATTCGCATATATAGTTAGTTGCACTAACTATATATCGCGCACCCGCAATCCACTGCAGATGATGTCACATATTACATCATTCATGACATGGTCAGTGACATCACTGATGACATCACTGATGACATCTCAAATGACATCACTAATGACATCACTGATGACAACATCCAGTGACTGTATGTTTCTGTAAAGTTAAAATATGTCTTACATATTGAAGAATGAGTGGATGTATAAGTGTCTGGATGAAGGATTCAGTAGGTGCATGACTGACTGTATGAGTGAGTGATTTAATGTGTCTCGCTGAGTGCATGGGTTAGTGACTAAACTGTCTTAATTTGTGCATGATTATGTCTGTTGTTCTGTAAACTGCTGCATGTGTTGATCAGTAGCTATATGAGTAACTATATGGGTTATTGATTGGTTGCCCAAGTATTTCTATGGGAGACTGAGTGTGTGTGTGGGTGGCTGGGAGGTGTGTGACTCTGTGCATAGATGTGTGAGTAGTTGATTCACTATATGTATGGGTTCAAAAGTGCATGTGGAAACAGCTGTATGGGCGGTTGACTGTCTGCATGAGTGTATTGGTGATTGAATGGATTTCTCAGTGCTACATGTCAAAGTAAGTACATATGTAAAACACAGTACATGTGAGAGTTGACATATATAAATAACTGTGCATAAGAGCCAGTGAATGTGTGAGTGGCTTTATAGATCATTGTGAACTTGTATCAGGGATTGTATAAGAGAGTAAATATGTGTTAGTATATGTTTGAATAAGTAAGGTGTGTATAACTGTATAGTTGAGGAAATGGAGGAGTGATTGATTCTTTTCATGACTGACTAGATGTATGAGTAACTCCATGGATGAGTGACAATCTGTGAGTGTGTGTTTACACTGATTGTATCTAAGGTTATATTAGAGTCTGAAGAGGTTCATCGTATTATCACATGAATGATATTCTCAGTGATGTGATCAGTAATGTCAAATGAGATGTCATCAGTGATGTCATCAGTGATGTCATTTGAGATGTCATCAGTGATGTCATCAGTGATGTCATTTGAGATGTCATCAGTGATGTCATCAGTGATGTCAATTGAGATGTCATCAGTGATGTCATTTGAGATGTCATCAGTGATGTCACTGACCATGTCATGAATGATGTAATATGTGACATCATCAGCAGTGGATTGCGGGTGCGCGATATATAGTTATTGCAACTAACTATATATGCGAATTTCTATGGTTTTGTGCGAGTGATTAAGGTTTTGTAAATGCGAATCCCTAACTATATATGGTCTATAACCTATGGTTTTTTCAGTGAATTTCAATGGTTTTTTAATAGCAAATATCAAAAGCTGTAAAATGTCAAGTACGTGGTAGGTAAAAATATTTTTGTATTTATGCACGCTGATGTGCTTTGAACGCTGCCCCCCCTCCCCCCTCTTTTCTTTTAGGAGTATTCTCTCTTTGCAGATACTGAAGGGTAGGTAACGTAAGCCTTTGCCCCCGTTGTAACCCGTCGTGCCTGCTTCCCTCTACATTTGATTGATTGTTATCCAAGCATTTACTGTTTTAGAATTGGGTGCTCTCATGCTGACGCCAGCTTCAATCTGAAACATCCAGAAACACTGTAGACTACCAATTCGATCAGTTCCGGTGGAGCCCCAATGTGACCCGGTAGAGAAGAACTTGCCCTCCCCTCTTTGACTGATTGTTCTTGTTGCCTGTCCCTTCTCTTGTCATTTAACAGAACTTTTTGGACTGCTGAAAGGAGTTGTATTCCGACCGCTGGTTGGTGGACACATTTTGACTATATTCTGGACCTGCGTTGTCGCGTAATGCGTCATATGACGCACCGCGTTAGCGTACCCGGAAGTGCTCCGATGCGCAAGGCGCAGCTTCCCGGAAACGATCCAGAGCGCGGCGAGCAGCGCGTAACGTAAGCATAACAGGTCTTATGACTTGTTAATAAAACTTTTCATTGGTTCATTTTACTTTTGTTATTCTAATGATGAAAGGCTTGGTCATATGACCTAAAAATAACGCTTTTCATTGCTTTCGAACATTTTTTTTTCCCAAATGATGAAAGCCCCACCTTTTTTTTTTCTCACTCTGACTTGTAAAGCAAAGGACCCAGATGCATTTACAGTTTATCACTAACAATGTTCCAGGCTAATGTATTTTCCCGGGAAATTTACAACTGTCCTGCAAGTAAAATATTCCTTTTTCGAGAAAAAGGGTGTTTCTTTGTCCCATGAGGGAACCGTTGAGCAAAAGAGGCTCGGCTGGGCAGGAGTAGAAAACACAACAGCCCTTGACCATTTTTCTTCATTGCGTTCCTGCGTATTATACCTTTTAACAGTCATGTAATTGGACTGCTTTATTTCACTTGCCTTTTACTGATTCGAAAACAGTGGCTATTATTCAAAACTTTACCAATGTAGGTACTACTACCATGTTTTTTAAAAAAAAACCTTTATTGTGAAAATGTCAGTATACAAATACGGGCCTATAACCACGTGGGCCGGCCATGGAGCAAACTGGAATCGTATATGATGAGGGCACATTTACACTGTAGAAGAACGTAACGGGCAACCCATTAGATTGCAAGAACTAAGGTGTCTAACATTTGCGGAATCGGTGGACGTACATTTTATAATTAAAGTACGACAGGGCAAATTACAATAAAATTATCTAGATATACATTTGCGGGCAAGTACCATGGGTGACGTTAATTCGAACTTTCAATAGTACAGTAATCAATAACACATCAGAACTTAATATCAATAGGGATGTCAAAATGTTCAATCAATTCTCGTCCCCGCCCGCCATGTGCTTCAAAACTGCATACGTATCTCGTGATATCAAGGTTGGGCAACCAGTACACAACAAGGAGTTACGAGTCCCATTTATACCGGCGCCATTTTGGGCGAGGCCGGGCAGGTCCAGGATATAGTCAAAATGTCTCCACCAACCAGCGGTCGGACCAGAACCATTTTCGTCAGTCCAAAAATGTTCCGTTAAATGACAACAGAAGAAATAGGCAACAAGAACAATCAGTCAAAAGAGGGGACGCTTTCGTGAATGGGGCCCATGCCCTAGCAGGCAAGCGTCCAAGTTCCAAGGTGTCCCAGAGCCATTTTAGTGGACCAGGCCCAAATCCAAAGAGCTGGCTGCCATTTTGAGAGTCTTGTTGCAGCCGGCTATCGCTGCACCACAAGAATAGCCGCAATTCAGCCGGATGGCGGGTGAGTCACTGTACCGCAAGAGCGGGCGGAACTCAGCTGGATGGGGGGTGAGGCACTGTGCCGCAAGAGCGGGCGGAACTCAGCTGGATGGCGGGTGAAACGCTAAGAGGCGCCCCACTGCAGATGAGGTGCCTCCACCTGCGGAGAAGGGAGAGGCCCGTTTGCGCTGCCTCCCCCCCCCCCCCGGGCACCCCACGCCGTCTTTCGGCGCAGCATTGTAGGATGGCCACACCAGTGAAACTTGCTGGACACCACCTCGGTGCCATCCGGATCTCGGCGCGTTCGAGTCACTGTACCGCAAGAGAGGGAGAAACTCAGCTGGACACGCCGTCTTTCGGCCGTCCTTCGGTGCAGCATTGTAGGATGGCCACACCAGTGCGGCAACTTGCTGGACACCACCTCGGTGCCATCTGGATCTCGGCGCGTTGTGCTGCCTTCGGCGTACTGTAGCAGCAAGAGTGACCACAACTCAGCTGGACACGCCGTCTTGCGGCGCAGCATTGTAGGATGGCCACACCAGTGCGGCAACTTGCTGGACACCACCTCGGTGCCATCCGGATCTCGGCGCGTTCGAGTCACTGTACCGCAAGAGCGGGAGAAACTCAGCTGGACACGCCATCTTTCGGCGCACCATCCGGATCTCGGCGCGTTGTGCTGCCTTCGGCCTATTCGCACATCGGTCCGCTACTGACGCCGCCTCATGGGCCAACGGATTTTGTACGCTTTTTATAGCCCAAAGCCGCATAATAGGTCATGTGACTTGTTTATAAAACTTTTCATTGGTTCATTTTACTTTTGGTTTCCTAATGATGGAAGGCTTGATCATATGACCTAAAAATAACACTTTTCATTGGATTAAAAGAATTTTTTTCCCAAACGATGAAAGACCCACCTTTTTTTTTCTCACTCGGCAATCAAAAAAGGTTCCGTCAGATGACAACAGAGGGGACAGGCAACAAGAACCATCACTCAAAAAAGGGGAGGGCAAGTTCTTCCCTACCGGGTCACGTTGGGGCTCCACCAGAACTCATCGAATTGATAGTCTACAGTGTTTCTGGATGTTTCAGACTGAAGCTGGCGTCAGCATGAGAGCACCACCATCTCGTAGCTCCGTCGTGGCCATTCCGCAAGCAATCATGGCAGCCGCTCCCCACCGGAAGCCTGCGGGAGTCGGGGGCCCCCAAGACTTTTGTAGAATCTTCAAGGCTGAGGGGACGCTTTCGAGAATGGAGCCCAAGCCCTAGCAGACAAGCGTCCGAGTTCCAAGGTGTCCCAGGGCCATTTTAGTGGACCAGGCCCAAATCCGAAGAGCCGGCCGCCATTTTAAGAGTCCTGTGGCAGCCACCTATCGCTGCACCGCAAGAGTGGGCGCAACTCAACTACATGGTGAGCGAGACGCTGTAGCCGCAAGAGCAGGCAATAAACAGCTGAATGGCGGATGAGGCACAGTGTAGCAAAAGCAGGCGGAATGGCAACTGAAACGGTAAAGGGGCGCCCCACTACAGCAGAAAAGCCTCCACCTGGGGAGGCCCGTTCACGCCGCCTCCCCCTCCCCCCCCCCCGGGGCGCCCCACGCTGTTTTTCGGAGCAACATTGTAGGATACCAAAACCAGTGCGGCAACTTACTGGACATCACCTGGGTGCCATCCAGATCTCAGCGCGTTCTGCTGCCTTGGGACTATTCGCACAACAGACCGCTACTGACGAGGCCTCCCCCCCCCCCCAGGGCGCCCCACGCCATTTTTCGGAGCAGCATTGTAGGATACCAAAACCAGTGCAGCACCCAGGTGACATCACCTGGGTGCCGTCCAGAACTCAGCACGTTGTGCTGCCTTGGGACTATTCGCACAAAAGACAGCTACTGACCATTGTTGCTTCTGTTTTAAAAAATTTTTTTATTGTGTTTACTGTTTTTGTTGTGTTGTATATATTTATAAGTTATTAAAGTTTTATAATCCTACTACTTTGTTGAAGTGCTATATATTTTTAATGTAACACATAATTGTAAAAACTTTGATGTACAAAGAGGCATCCCTGGAATCTTCCGCTTCAGGCTCGGTCCCACACACCCTCACAGTGAGAATCCCCTCCCCAACCACAATACAGGATGGTTATCAGATAGTAGGAACGCGTGTGGTGTGACGGATCTCATCGGGTGGGGGCCTTGATCTACTGTAACTCCTTTGAAGAGGGGTGATTCTTTACAGTTGAGGCCATAAACTACATCCGCAGGGCTACATGATAGCCTGGGACCGGCCTGGACAATCAGACACAAAGGAAGAGGAATGTCAGAGGGTGCGGTAGTGAATAGGGTGAAAGGGTGGTGTCGGGCGGGCACAGGGTGTGATTCTCAGGGAAGAGCAGCGCAGATGGGGGGAGGTTTATGGCCCATGCATAAGACAGAGAGCGGGGGTGACCAGTGCATGGGGGAGATGCTTGCGAGGGTGGGGAGCCATGCTGAGGATCGGTGGCGTGCAGAGAGTGGGTCTGGTAAAGGCATCTAAAATGGCTGCCGTGCACGACAAAAGTGTGGCATTGGAAAAAAAGCAAGATGGCGCAGACAATGTTTATCAATACGAATTAATTTATAACAATTATTTTTAACAATATATTTACTCGCAGTGTCAAAATGGCGGTCAACACTTCCTGATTTCCTTCGAATCGAACGTTAACAGACGTCACGATCGGCGGCGTGCAGAGAGTGGGTCTGGTCAAGGCATCTAAAATGGCTGCCGTGCACGACAAAAGTGTGGCATTGGAAAAAAAGCAAGATGGCGCAGACAATGTTTATCAATACGGATTAATTTATAACAATTATTTTTAACAATATATTTACTCGCAGTGTCAAAATGGCGGTCAACACTTCCTGATTTCCTTCGAATCGAACGTTAACAGACGTCACGCAGCAAAAAAAAAAAAAAGCTCACGCGCAGCCGCTGGAAGACAAGTATCAACATATATGAGCCTCCTCAGCCACCCTCAGAAAATATAGGGGGTCAAGATACGTCTCCCGTACCCCCTTATACCGATTTCTCACATTGTTTTTCCTTCATCTTGTAATTTAATTAAATCGAAACACAAAATGACGAATTCCCGTTTCGCGTACCGGAAAGCGCTTCTACCGCAAAAAATCTATATTTTTTTATTTGCCCCACGGGACCCTTTAATAACCCCAACATCATTCCTAGGGGGTCAAGAAGGGTCTACCTTGCCCCCTTTCATTAAATTCCCCCTTCGTTTTTCTCCTCCTCTTGTCTCTCGATCCTACCGAGAGACAAGATGGCGGCCGCTCCGGACTGTTTAGAATGTTGACAGACACCGGAGAGCCAATCAGCTTCGCTACGCAAAGTTCCGTTACGCGAAAAGTTCGCAAACCGGTGCGCTATCCGGGACGCTGTCACAGATATATCTGTTTTTTAAAACGTTAATTTCTCAAAATCCACTGGAGCACATATATTGAGACCCAGCAAAGGGACATCGGGCTAACAGTCCCTACAATTTTGCCAAGTTTCGTGCAAATCCATTCAGCCGTTCGAGCTAAAAGTGAGGCCAAACGACCTATGGAAAACTCAATGTTAAAAATGCGTTTTGGGACCCCCCTTTTTTCTCGGCCCCCCCTTGACGAAACCCCCCCAAATTTTCAGGGACAGCTCAGAAACAAAATGTGCAATTGTCCTGAAAATTTCAGCCGATTCCGTCCACAAACGCCAAAGGTATTAGACATAGAATTTTCAAAAGTTCCATAGAGAAAAAATCCTAACTATATATACCTACTGGCGACCGCCAGTAGGTAATATATATATTACGCCGTTTAGAGTCAAGGTACATCATACTTCTAAATTCCAAGATCCCATCAGGTTTGAATGCGGATGAAGCCCTCAGTGTCCATCTGTAATAAAAGCATCCAGTATTGTCTTCCTCCTCTTGTCCAGCACCATTTGTATAACATCTGCAGTTCACGTACTACACTCCTCACGGGTTAACATATGGGCACAATTGAGAACACTACGAACAGAATTTATGCCAGTAGTAACACATGTCGATATCACATCCAGTTCCTTCACATCCACCCATGGTTAACAAACTTCTACCACCTTGTATCCCTATGCCATGCAGCCCAAACAAGAAGGCACATCATACATAACCCCTGTCCTTTGTGGTCATCTTTGGGTAGTACAGAGTAATAATGGTGATTAACGCGTAATGTTATTTACACGCTTTATTTAGTTGCGCCCGCCCACTTGGGCAATATTCAATTAAATGTGAAAAAATACATACAGTATTTGGTTAACACACGCGACAGCATTCTTTTGTATTTTCATTGTATCTCGCTTAAGCTGCGCGCTAAGCAACGAGCATACAAAGGTACCAAATGTCCGTTCCAACCCGGCCGGGCATTTCCTACGAGTAAGATGTTTTAATCACCGCGTTTACCCAAGGCCACAGCGAGAGACACGAGTCACGGGCTTAACCCCCGCCGAATAACAATTAAAAGCATAACTTATGCCTTTAAGTCCCCAGCCAAACAGCGCGCAATAACTCACTGTGATTTAGCGATTGTAGCAAGGCAAAGGTTCTCGCCTGAGACGACCGTCTTTGTTTGAAGCGCTCAGTCTTTCAGACACGCACTCAGCGTCCACACGAGGCTTCAGCTAAACACAGACAAACAGGCAAACCAGATGGGCTACCTCTGTGGGACCTTTATGTGGGAACATTCATGGCAGTTAACACACATAAGGAAAACAGTAGCAAGTTGCGTTAACCAGAATAACACTTTTTTCTTTTCTTTCCTTTTTCTCACTAATGGTGTCACTGAGTCTTGAATTATGACCTCATGTTAGCTGTGAATTTTAACATGCTATACAAAGGAAAGGTCATAAATTATGTCAACACTAGGGTCTGGTGATAAATGTAACTATGATAATGTTTAAAAAACCAATTCTGAAGTAATGCTCGTTCTGGGTGCATAAATGTATAATATTACAAAATACAGGTTCAGCCACATTGTAACCATGGCGAAATCCAGTTTAAACCTGTACCTTAATTGAACTCAATTGAATGTCACGCCCAGTTCTCTGTGCATATATAAACGCTTGAAATTCTTATGCAGATGTAGTGAACAAGGCGGCAACGCCGAAACGCGTCTAAGCAGACACTGATCTAAGTAATAAAGTTTGGATTCAGATTCACGGAGTCAGCGCCTTCTTCAATCGTATGAGCATGGTATGATGGAATAAATAGGGTGGAAGTCCTTGAAACCCAACGCTGACCCTCCTCGATATGGCTGCTCTGAGTATAGAAGGACGCCTGCTGGTATTTCTTTGAAACAAGACACTCAGAGCCCCCCGGAACCTGCAAGAGCCAAAGACCCGAATGACCTGTGAAAACAGTGGGACGCTATCTGTCTGGAGATCCACGACGGCTGGAGAGTGGTCAGAGATTTCCAGGTAAGACTGCTGACAGCTGGAAGTAGCGGGAAGTGGGTGAAAAGTGTTCGGTTCATGGGAGAGGGAGACCCGGTGTTTGAGCAATATACACACGGGCAGTGAATCTATACAAACTTAAATCAATTACTAAAGCACTATCAGAATGTCTGCCGAATGGGAAAGGGAGAGAGAGGAAGCAGCTGTTGATGTATTCACAGACACTGACACAGGCAAAAGCGGTAAAAAACTCCCCAACGCCCAGGCACAACCTACAACTCTGGATGAAACGAAGAAACTACTCATTGAATTGGAAAAACTCAGCAAAAAAGAGACCGGGAAGTGGTGGGAAGTCAAATCACTCACGAGGTACCTGGAAGTTGGAAGAATCCCCAGAGGGCTCAGGATTTTAGTGGCCCCCACATACGAAGACCCTGACCCAGAAATGTTACAAATGTGGGCAGACAACAGTGCTAAATCTTCGGAAAACATGCTGAGGATTCTAATTCAATTTGCAGGAAGTGATAGACAAAAAATGATATCCCGCATTAAAGAAATAATGCAGCTACTCGAACAGAAACCAAATTAGGAAGAAATTACGAAAAATCTCAATGAGATCAAAGAAAGAGTCCTTAAACGATGAAACAGAAATCAAGGAACGGAAAGCGATAAAATTCCAACGTGACCGCAATGACTACATGAGCGGACGAATCTACACGTTCGCTAAAAAGTATGACCAAATAAGAAAGCAATCCCCCAAACCACAGCCGAGCGGGACAAATGTAACAGTGGAAATAAGTGAGAATGAACTTAGTTCAGAGTATGAAACTGATGGGGAAAGCAATTACAGCACTGGCCCACCACCAACTCCTGCACCAGAATTGGCTTTTTTAAGAATACAACGCCTCAGAACACTGAGGCCCCGTTTTCCTTCGAAACAAGAGCAAGGAACAGACAGAGGGAAACCACAAAACAAAAACCAAAAACAACAACAAAAAGCCGGAGAAGAAAAAACAGACGGTGGAGAAAAACAAGGCCAAAATCAACAACAGAACAAACCACAAAACAGAAGATACCGACGCCGATAATGGAAGTACAAAATGAAACAGACAACACAGTCATTAATTTAACGGATATGGAATTTAATGCACAAGAACTCTCAATTTTATCCCTAGGATTATCATACTGTTCCAACACAAACTTTGATTATGCACAGACTCGGATTGATTTGTTTCAGTATGTTCACAAACTTAAACTGCAAAAATATTTTATCAATGCCAAAAAACGCCCGACTACGATGGTACAAACGGAAGATCCAGACCGGAACTTATCAGTGGCCAACATGGAAGCTCAGCGAACACTAATTGATCTAGAACAAGAAACAACAGGTGATGGGATCACAGCAAGTGGAGCAGCCACTGTGTCAGAACTCAACATATATGAGTCAGTCAAAACAACATTCAAACCAAAATCACAATTTATGCCTTTGATGCCAAAAGATAATCTGGATCTATTTTCTGACAATGTCATAAAAGACCTCAAAGATCTGTCGCTACAAAGTACTAAAGAGTTTTGGAAAGAAAATGAAGACCACAGAAGGAAGTATAACAACCTAATGGCAAGGATAAAATCAAGATCGGATGTGGTAGTTAGATGGTCAGACAAAGGGGAAAATGTGGTACTCTGGCCCCTACAAATGTACAATAAGGAAGCCCACACTCAACTTCAAGACAAGGATTGTTACATGAGGGTAAGCCCTACTCACAGTGTAGGCATTCAAGAGAAATATAACAATTACCTATACAGATGGAAAGGAATGGGCCTCCTTAGTAAGGACGAGTTTGATTATCTAAAAAACGATTATCCAGTAACACCACAATTGTATCTCATCCCCAAGGTCCACAAAAATGAAACAAAACCACTGGGGAGGCCAATAATATCAGCGATTGGCAGCCTTTTTGAAAAAACAAGCATTTTCGTTGACTCTTTCCTGCAACCAGAGATCAAAAAACTCCCGGCCTATGTGAGAGATACGAGTGACTTCTTATCTAAGATCTTTGATATAGCATGGCATGACAACTACAAATTTATGACATTGGATGTCCAATCCCTGTACACTAGTATCAGACACAGAGATGGTCTCAGAGCAATGAAACACTACGTGGGAAGCAGACCAATAGAACTATACCACCATACACAGATGTTATTGGAAATGGCGGAGTGGTGTCTGACAAACAACACGTTTATTTTTGACAGATTACACTATAAACAATTACAGGGATCAGCCATGGGAACTTGCTTCTCCCCCAGCTATGCGAATTTGCATATGGGCTGGTGGGAGTAGCAGGTACTGAAAGTCCAGCATGCAGAAATAATGAGAAATAATGTAGTGATGTACAAAAGATACATCGATGACATTTTTATCCTATGGCAAGGTAGTGTTGAAGAGGCAGAATGTTTTGCTCTGGCTTTGAATGAAAACACTCTGAATTTGAAATTTACATGTAATACCAATAATGCGAATATCCAATTTCTTGATCTGGAACTATATGTACAAAACAACAAAATACAAACACGCACATATAGAAAACCTACTGCAGGCAACTCCCTTCTACATGCGCACAGTTTCCATCCCACACCACTCAAACAATCAATTCCCTATGCTGAGGGCCTAAGAATGACACGAAATTGTAGTACCACTGAGGGACTATCAAGTGCAAAACAAGAGCTTTTCTCAAGACTTGGGAAAAGGGGATATACAGCACGCACCTGCCAGAGGGCAGAAGAAAAGTGCAGAGATAAAAACAGAAAAGACTTGATTTTCCCTAAAAGTAAGGTAAAAGAAGGGGACGATCACAGCAAAAATCCTCCAAGACTGATAACCGGTTATAATAGATACCACAGTAACCTTAGAAAAATCTTGAGAAGACATTGGACCTTGGTTCGTGGGGATACAAACATAGGTGACACAGTAGGAAAAAGCCCTTTAATAACTTTTCGAAAGGTGAAATCAATGAGAAATGAGATTGTCTGCCACGCGCCAGTACTGAAAAAAACTAAAAATTGGCTAGATTCCCAGAAAGGGTTCAGGAAATGCTCCAAGTGCAAGGCTTGCACCCATGGAGTGAACACTACTAAAGTGTACGTTCCATTTAGGACCAAGCCCTATCTCCTAAGGGACTCTTTTACATGCAAAACAGATTTTGCAGTATATGTGCTTGTGTGTACATGTGGTAAAAGATATGTAGGTTCCACAATTCATCCAGCACACGTTCGGATCTTGCAGCACTTGCGAGCAATCGCTAACAATGATCCAACGTATCCTGTGACCAGACACATACATGAGGTTCACCAAGGCAATACCAATAACATACAATACTTTGTTATTGACAGTATTCCAAAAAACCCCAGGGGAGGCAATCGCCCATTGGCGTTACGCCGTTTAGAGTCAAGGTACATCATACTTCTAAATTCCAAGATCCCATCAGGTTTGAATGCGGATGAAGCCCTCAGTGTCCATCTGTAATAAAAGCATCCAGTATTGTCTTCCTCCTCTTGTCCAGCACCATTTGTATAGCATCTGCAGTTCACGTACTACACTCCTCACGGGTTAACATATGGGCACAATTGAGCACACTACGAACAGAATTTATGCCAGTAGTAACACATGTCGATATCACATCCAGTTCCTTCACATCCACCCATGGTTAACAAACTTCTACCACCTTGTATCCCTATGCCATGCAGCCCAAACAAGAAGGCACACCATACATAACCCTTGTCCTTTGTGGTCATCTTTGGGTAGTACAGAGTAATAATGGTGATTAACGCGTAATGTTATTTACACGCTTTATTTAGTTGAGCCTGCCCACTTGGGCAGTATTCAATTAAATGTGAAAAAATACATACAGTATTTGGTTAACACACGCGACAGCATTCTTTTGTATTTTCATTTTATCTCGCTTAAGCTGCGCGCTAAGCAACGAGCATACAAAGGTACCAAATGTCCGTTCCAACCCGGCCGGGCATTTCCTACGAGTAAGATGTTTTAATCACCGCGTTTACCCAAGGCCACAGCGAGAGACACGAGTCACGGGCTTAACCCCCGCCGAATAACAATTAAAAGCATAACTTATGCCTTTAAGTCCCCAGCCAAACAGCGCGCAATAACTCACTGTGATTTAGCGATTGTAGCAAGGCAAAGGTTCTCGCCTGAGACGACCGTCTTTGTTTGAAGCGCTCAGTCTTTCAGACACGCACTCAGCGTCCACACGAGGCTTCAGCTAAACACAGACAAACAGGCAAACCAGATGGGCTACCTCTGTGGGACCTTTATGTGGGAACATTCATGGCAGTTAACACACATAAGGGAAACAGTAGCAAGTTGCGTTAACCAGAATAACACTTTTTTCTTTTCTTTCCTTTTTCTCACTAATGGTGTCACTGAGTCTTGAATTATGACCTCATGTTAGCTGTGAATTTTAACATGCTATACAAAGGAAAGGTCATAAATTATGTCAACACTAGGGTCTGGTGATAAATGTAACTATGATAATGTTTAAAAAACCAATTCTGAAGTAATGCTCGTTCTGGGTGCATAAATGTATAATATTACAAAATACAGGTTCAGCCACATTGTAACCATGGCGAAATCCTGTTTAAACCTGTACCTTAATTGAACTCAATTGAATGTCACGCCCAGTTCTCTGTGCATATATAAACGCTTGAAATTCTTATGCAGATGTAGTGAACAAGGCGGCAACGCCGAAACGCGTCTAAGCAGACACTGATCTAAGGAATAAAGTTTGGATTCAGATTCACGGAGTCAGCGCCTTCTTCAATCGTATGAGCATGGTATGATGGAATATATATATATATATATATATATATATTACCTACTGGCGGTCGCCAGTAGGTATATATAGTTAGGATTTTTTCCCTATGGGACTTTTGAAAATTCTATGTCTAATAACTTTGGCGTTTGTGGACGGAATCGGCTGAAATTTTCAGGAAAATGGCACATTTTGTTTCTGAGCAGCCCCTGAAAATTTGGTGGGGTTTCGTCAAGGGAGGGCTGAGAAAAAAGGGGGGTCCCAAAACGGGTTTTTCCCATTCATTTTTCCATAGGGCGGTTGGACTCACTTTTAGCTCGAACGGCTGAATGGATTTGCACGAAACTTGGCAAAATTGTAGGGACTGTTAGCCCGATGTGCCTTTGCTAGGTCTCAATATATGTGCTCCAGTAGTTTTTGAGAAATTAACGTTCAAACCAAGATATATATCTGTAACAGCGCTCTGGGCAGCGATCCGGTCCGCTTACTTTTCGCTTATCGGAACTTTGCGCGCAGAAAGCTGATTGGCTCTCCGGTGTCTGTCAACATTCTAAACAGTCCGGAGCGGACGCCATCTTGTCTCTCGGTAGGATCGAGAGAGAAGAAGAGGTGGAAAACGAAGGGGGAATTTAATGAAAGGGGGCAAGGTATCCCCCTCTTGACCCCCTAGGAATGTTGTTGGGGTTATTAAAGGGTCCCGTGGGGAAAATAAAAAAAAAATGATTTTTCACGGTAGAAGCGCGGCCGCGAACTGGTAGCGAAACGGGAATTCGCCATTTTGTGCTTCGTAAATTAAATTACTAGTTATAAGTGGGTGCGGGAGACGTATCCTAATCCCCTATGTTTCCTGAGGGTGGGTGAGGAGGCTGATATATGTTGATACATCTCTTCCAGCGGCTGTGCGTGAGCTTTTTTTTTTTTTTTGCTGCGTGACAGTCCGGAGCGGCCGCCATCTTGTCTCTCGGTAGGATCGAGAGAGAAGAAAAGGTGAAAAACTAAGGGGGAATTTAATGAAAGGGGGCAAGGTATCCCCCTCTTGACCCCCTAGGAATGTTGTTGGGGTTATTAAAGGGTCCCGTGGGGAAAATAAAAAAAAAATGATTTTTCACGGTAGAAGCGCTTCACGGGCCGCGAACTGGGCCGCAAACTGGTAGCGAAACGGGAATTCGCCATTTTGTGCTTCGTTAATTAAAGTACTAGGTATAAGGGGGTGCGGGAGACATATCCTAATCCCCTATGTTTCCTGAGGGTGGCTGAGGAGGCTGATATATGTTGATATATCTCTTCCAGCGGCTGCGCCATCTTGCCTTTTTTCGAATGCCACAATTTTGTCGTGCACGGCAGCCATTTTAGATGCCAGGCTGGTCCCAGGCTATCACCTACCCCTGCGGATGTAGTTTATGGCCCCAGCTGTAGAGAATTCAGACATGCCAATCCTCCTGATTCAGGCGTGTGAGTACTGATTTCAGTGCTAGTCTCCCGCCTCCCGATTTCTGCAAGCAAAAACCCGGGGGCATATTACGAACAACTAGCGATAATTTTTGTCTATAACTTGTTTAGAGACAAAAATTATCGCCGCACATCGGCGATTTTTATCGCAGATAAACCTTGCTATTATCGCAGAAAAGTCAGCGATATTCATGTATTATCGACCTAATGCTCTTAGCCAGGTTATCCACCTCCCATTGGATAACATGGCTAAGAACTGCTCAGGGCAGGTGTTAGATTTTGGAGATATTCGCGCTTAGCGCGAATATCTCCAAAAGTTGGTAATAGAAGGTAGCGATGTTAGGGACTGTTTCCAGTCGCTAACATCTTGGCACGCCACTTTGCATGTCATTAGTGATAAGTATCACTGACATGCAAAGCCGGGCCCAAGATGGTCGCTATCTCCTTTTAGGTGTCACTAACTGGTGTTAGCGACAGCTTGATAATAGGGAAATAATTTTATCTCCGCTTTCATGGTTTTTAAAGCCAAAAAAGCGGAGATAAACCCCCTTGATAATATGCCCCACGATTCCTTGGGGGTTTCAGCTGACAGGGCTTGGTATTGTGTTACATGGTAATTTTTCCATGAAACGTCAGAGGGTCGATGTAGGGGTTCTAGAAGAGGTGATAAACCATTTAAGCCTCATGAACAAGCGCATGGTCTTTTAAAGATTTGTGAAGTACTCGGGGCGGCGGTGTGTGTGTGCCCTCTTTCAGGAGCGGGCGGGGGGGCACTGCCAGCAACTTGCCAGGTCAGGTAGTGTTCAACACGTGCATCACCCTTTCTCTGCCTGCTATTGCGCTCCATGCTTCGGAAAGGTAAGAAAAAGAACGTGCATTTGAGTTTGAAATGTCCGATCCTGCAGCAGCACACTTCCAAAGCCCACACATGACAATAACCCGATTCAAGGCCCCATTCACCCGTTTTTCAAAAAATAGATAACACTCCAACAAATTAAGGTTATAAAACTTTATTAACTTTTAACGATAATGAACAGAACAAAAACTAAAAACATTTAAACATTTATTAACACAAAAAGCAACAATGGTTAGAAGCTGTCTTTTGTGCGAATAGTCCCAAGGCAGCACAACGTGCAGAGTTCTGGACGGCACCCAGGTGATGTCGCCTGGGTGCCGCACTGGTTTAGGGATCCTACAATGCTGCTCCGAAAATTGGCGTGGGGCGTCCCGGGTGGGGCGGGGGGAGGCCTCGTCAGTAGCGGTCTGTTGTGCGAATAGTCCCAAGGCAGCACAACGTGCAGAGTTCTGGACGGCACCCAGGTGATGTCGCCTGGGTGCCGCACTGGTTTAGGGATCCTACAATGCAGCACAGAAAAACAGCGTGGGGCGTCCCGGGTGGTGCGGGGGGAGGCCTCGTCAGTAGCGGTCTGTGTCCAGTGTCACATGGCTGACACAACATGTACGACAGGCACCCAGGTGATGTCCAGTAAACTGCCGCACTGGTTTTGGTATCCTACAATGCTGCTCCGAAAATTGGCGTGCGGCGGCCCGGGGGGGGGGGGGAGGCGGCGTGAACGGGCCTCCCCAGGTGGGGGCCATCTAGCTGAGTTGCGCTCGCTCTTGCGGCCACAGCGTCTCGCTCACCATGTTGTGGAGTTGCTCCCACTCTTGCAGTGCAGCGATAGGCGGCTGCCACATGGCTGTCAAAATGGCGGACGGCTCTTCGGTTTTGGGCCTGGTCCACTGAAATGGCCCTGGGACACCTTGGAAGTCGGACGCTTGCCTGCTAGGGCTTGGGCTCCATTCTCGAAAAGCGTCCCCTCAGCCGTGAAGATTGTATAAAAGTCTTGGGGGCCCCCGACTCCCGCAGGCTTCCGGTGGGGAGCGGCTGACATGATTGCTCGCGGAATGACCACGACGGAGCCAAGAGATGGTGGTGCTCTCATGCTGACGCCAGCTTCAGTCTGAATGATCCAGAAACAAGGTGGGGCTTTCATCGTTTGGGAAAAAAAAATGTTCTAAACCAATGAAAAGTGTTATTTTTAGGTCATATGACCAAGCCTTCCATCTTTAGGAAACCAAAAGTAAAATGAACCAATGAAAAGTTTTATAAACAAGTCACATGACCTGTTATGCGACATAGGGCTACAAAAAGCGTAGAAAATCCGTTGGCACGTGAGGCGGCGTCAGTAGCGGACCGATGTGCGAATAGGCCGAAGGCAGCACAACGCGCCGAGATCCGGATGGCACCGAGGTGGTGTCCAGCAAATTGCCGCACTGGTGTGGCCATCCTACAATGCTGCGCCGAAAGACGGCGTGTCCAGCTGAATTGCGGTCACTGTTGCGGTACAGTGACTCGAACGCGCCGAGATCCGGATGGCGCCGAGGTGGTGTCCAGCAAATTGCCGTACTGGTGTGGCCATCCTACAATGCTGCGCCGAAAGACGGCGTGTTCAGCTGAGTTCCGGTCACTCTTCCGGCACAGTGACTCGAACGCGCTGAGATCCGGATGGCACCGAGGTGGTGTCCAGCAAGTGGCTGCACTGGTGTGGCCATCCTACAATGCTGCGCCGGAAGTCGGCGTGGGGTGCCCCGTTGGCTTATGAGGTGATGTCAGTAGTGGACTGATGTGTGAATAGGTCGGAACCAGCACAAGGCGCCAAGATCCGAATGGCAAGTCCTGGATGTTGAGTGCCTCAGTTGAGATTTCTGAGCAGTGCTTGTAGAACTGTCTGAAGCTTATTTGCACCTGCTGCAGCTTCACTAGGTCCGGCGGAACTTGTTGCCTTTTCCTTTCTGCTTCTTTTCCTACAATGCGTTTCTTCTGAAGACACGACCAGGTCCCTGAATGTGTGCAGGGGGACGCTATTGAATGAATGAACGCGCCGAGATCTGGATGGCACCGAGGTGGTGTCCAGCAAATTGCCGCACTGGTGTGGCCATCCTACAATGCTGCGCCGAAAGTCGGCGTGGGGTGCCCCGTTGGTTTATGAGGTGATGTCAGTAGCGGACCGATGTGTGAATAGGTCGGAACCAGCACAAGGCGCCCTGCACTGTTGAGCCTTTTTCAATGTCTGTTTTTTGTTCTTTCCCCTCCATCAAAAACAAAACAAAAATACAAGGCGCCAAGATCCGAATGGCAAGTCCTGGATGTTGAGTGCCTCAGTTGAGAGTTCTGAGCAGTGCTTGTAAGACTGTCTGAAGCTTATTTGCACCTGCTGCAGCTTCACTAGGTCCGGCGGAACTTTTTTCCTTTTCCTTTCTGCTTCTTTTCCTACAATGCGTTTCATCTGAAGACACGACCAGGTCCCTGAATGTGTGCAGGGGGACGCTATTGATTGAATGAAAATGGCGGCTTGACACAAAGCTGACTCAAGCGTTACTGTTGGTGCTATACAGACAAAAATTGGTTTTCAGTTTGTACATTCTTCAGGTTTTTTTTTTCCATCCAAGTCTGATTGAGAGTTTGTAGAAAAATGGCTTCAGATTTTCCACATACTACTCTTCAACATTCTTCCTAAATGTAACAATGTGAAACTCACTAGGAGAACGGCTGTTTCTGTTTCCTTTCAAAATGCTGCCATTAATATTTTCTGAATGGAAGACACCATCTTGTAACATAAAGGGCCGAAAGGGGTTCTGGTCTGGCCGATGGTTGGTGGAGACATTTTGACTATATCTTGGACCTGCCCGGCCTCGCCCAAAATGGCGCCGGTATAAATGGGACTCGTAACTCTTTGCCCGCAAATGTATATCTAGAAAATGTTATTGTAAGTGGCCCTGTCGTATTTTAATTACAAAATGTACGTCCACCGATTCCGCAACTGTTAGACACCTTTGTTCTTGTCACCTAATGGCCCGCTCGTTACGTTCTTCTACAGTGTAAATGTCTCCTCATCATATACGATTTGAGTTTGCTCCGTGGCCGGCCCACGTGGTTATAGGCCCGTATTTGTATACTGACATTTTCACAATAAAGGTTTTTAAAACAAAACACGGTAGTAGTATTTTCATTTGTAAAGTTTTTACTTTTAGTGACTGTTTTCGAATCAGTAAAAGGCAAGTGAAATAAAGCAGTCCAATTACATGACGGATAAAAGGTATAATATGTAGGAACGCAGTAAAGATAAATGGTCAAGGGCAGTTGTGTTTTTCATGTCTGCAACATAAAGTGATCGATAAGAATCTGATAATCAGGCGTATCGGCGACTAAGACAGCAGGCCGAATCTCTTTTACTCAACGGCTCCGTCATGGAAGGAAGAAACGCCCTTTTTCTCGAAAAAGGAATATATTTTACTTGCAAGACAGTTGTAAATTTTCCGGGAAAGTACATTAGCCTGGAATATTATAACATATGTTTGAAAAAAAAATATTGTTCGAAAATAATAAAAAGCGTAATTTTTAGGTCATATGACCAAGCTTTTCATCATTAAATTAACAAAAGTAAAATGAACCAATGAAAAGTTTTATTAACAAGTCACATGACCTGTTATGCTTACGTTACGCGCTGCGCGCCGCGCCTCGGATCACTTCCGGGTGCGCTAAAGCGGCGTGTCATAAAACGCATTACGCGACAACGTAGGTCAAGAATATAGTCTAAATGTCTCCACCAACCAGCGTTCAGAACACAACCCCTTTCAGCAGTCCAAAAAGTTCTGTTAAATGACAACAGAGGGGACAGGCAACAAGAACCATCAGTCAAAGAGGGGAGGGCAAGTTCTTCTCTTCCGGGTCATGTTGGGGCGCTACCGGAACTGATCGAATTGGTAGTCTACAGTGTTTCTGGATGTTTCAGACTAAAGCTGGCGTCAGCATGAGACCACTACCATCTCGTAGCTCCGTCGTGGCCATTCCACGAGCAATCATGGCAGCCGCTCCCCACCAGAAGCCTGCGGGAGTCGGAGGCCCCCAAGACTTTTGTAGAATCTTCACGGCTGAGGGGACGCTTTTCGAGAATGGGACCCAAGCCCTAGCAGACAAGCGTCCGAGTTCCAAGGTGTCCCAGGGCCATTTTAGTGGACCAGGCCCAAAACCGAAGAGCCGGCCGCCATTTTGAGAGTCCTGTGGCAGCCGCCTATCGCTGCACCGCAAGAGCGGGCGCATCTCAACTACATGGTGAGCGAGACGCTGTAGTCGCAAGAGCGGGCGGAAAACAGCTGAATGGCGGAAGAGGCACAGTGTAGCAAAAGCGGGCGGAATGGCAACTAAAACGATAAAGGGGCGCCTCACTACAGCTTGTCTTCAGGTCAAACGGATTGTGGGACAAGGTCCAGAATTGAAGAGTCATCAAAAGGCAAAAAGTACCGCCGGACCCCGGGAGCCGGCCGCCTATGTCGGGGGCGATCTCAGGCTACACCAGTGCTATAAGACTTGGGGAGGGTGTCGGAGCCAAGCGTCTTCTCCGAGTCCATGGCCATCACAGCGCCCCTCAGGGGCCTCCGTCAAGCTGTTTAGGAAGGTAACATATCACATTGTTTTCTAATGCAGTCAGGTCCACAAACGACACTCACTTACTTTGAGAATAGTGAAGCTGCAGTAGGTGGAAATAAGCTTCAGACAGTGTTACAAGCGCTGCTCAGAACTCTTAACTATGGCACCCAACATCTAGAACTTATGCTATTTGAGAATGGTAGTGACATCGAAGCATCTCAGGGACCAAAACCATTAACGTACTTTCACGTATGAAAATCTTACTTGGGGAGGGGGCAGGAGCGAAGCGCCCCCTCCCAGTCAGCGCCACCACACCGTATGTTGAAAATCTGAAGCCATCGTTCTACAAAGTCAACCAAACTTGGATTGAAAAATCTAGAAAAATGTACAAACTGAAAACCAGTTTTGGTCTGCATAGCATCAGTAACAACGCTTGAGTCAGCTTTGTGTCAAGCCGCCATTTTGATTCAACAAAGCACAGGCATTGAAAAAGGCTGAAATTCAGAACTCTAAACTATGGCACCCAACATCCAGGAGCTTGCTATCCGGATCTTGGAGCCTTGTGCTGTTTTCGATCTATTCACACATCGGTCCACTACTGACATCATCTTATAAACCAACGTTATGTAAATAGTTTTTTAATAAAATGTTTTACCCTGTTTCTTTGCTGGTGTGTTGTCTATATTTTTAATATTTGCATAGGGTTTGTCATTATTTTGTGCGGGATGGGTGATGGAGCCGAGCTGTCTTGCAGCCCTCATGGTGTGGAGCTCAGTTCATCTCACTATTTTCGTATTTCTCAAGAAGGGTTGTTCCTAATATTTCTATTTTAGCGAGGTCAAAAAGAGATCCAATTAGTGGCCTACTGATTTTGCTCGATTACTTTTATTTTTTTACACGATTTTTCACTATCTGCAAAGACTAAACAGAGTATTGCGACTTTGTGCTTGTTTGTAAATAGAGAATGATCCAAAGAGAACCAATTCTAAAACAGTAAATGCTTGGACAACAATCAATCAAATGGAGAGACAAGGAGGTACGACGGATTACAACGGGGGTAAAGGCCTGCGTTAACTACCCTTCTGTATCTGCAAAGAGAGAGTACTACTAAGGCAAAAGAGGGGAGGGGGGGGGGCAGCGTTCAAAGCACATCAGCGTGCATAAATACGAAAATGTTTTTATCTATCACGTACTTGACATTTTAAAGCTTTTCATATTTGCTATTAAAAAACCAATGAAATTCACAGAAAAAACCATAGGTTATAGTGGATATATAGTTAGGAATTTGCATTTACAAAACCTTGAAAATTCAATGAAAAAACCATAGGTTATAGGCCATATATAGTTAGGAATTAGCATTTACAAAACCTTATTTTACTCGCATAAAACCATTGAAATTCCATATATAGTTAGCTAACTATAAGCGCTAACTATATATCGCGCACCCGCAATCCACTGCTGATGATGTCACATATTACATCATTCATGACATGGTCAGTGACATCACTGATGACATCACTGATGACATCTCAAATGACATCACTGATAACAACTCAAATGATATCAATGATGACATCTCAAATGACATCACTGATGACATCACTGATGACAACTCAAATGACATCACTGATGACATCTCATTTGTCATCACTGATCACATCACTCATGTGATAATACAATGAACCTCTTCAGACTCTAATATAACCTTACATACACTCAGTATAAACAGACACTCACAGACTGTCACTCATCCATGGAGTTACTCACACACCTAGTCAGTCATGCAAAGAATCAATCACACCTCCATTTCCTCAACTATACAGTTATACACATCTTACTTATTCAAACATATAATAACACATATTTACTCTCTTATATAATCCCTGATACAAGCTCACAGTGATCGATACAGCCACTCACACATTCACTGGGTCTTATGTTCAGTTATTTATATATCTCAACTCTCACATGTATTGTGTTTTACATACGTACTTACTTGCACATGTAGCAATGAGAAATCCATTCACTCACCAACACACCCATGCACAGTGAACCGCCCATATAGCTGTTTCCACATGCACTCTTGAACTCATACTCCTAGTGAATCAACTGCTTACACATCTATGCACAGAGTCACGCACCTCCCAGCCACCCACACACACACTCAGCCTCCCATTCAAATATTTGGGCAACCAATCAATAACCCATATGGCCACTCTTATAGCTACTGATCAACACATGCAGCAGCTTACACAACAACAAACATACTGATGCACGAATTAAGACAGTTTAGTCACTAACCCATGTACTCAGTGAGACACATTTAATCACTCACTCATACAGTCAGTCATGCACCTACTAAATTCTTCATCCAGACACTTATACATCCACTCATTCTTCAATATGTGAAACATATTTAAACTTTACAGACACATACAATCACTGGTTGTTTTGATCAGTGATGTCATCAGTGATGTCACTGACCATGTCATGAATGATGTAATATGTGACATCATCAGCAGTGGATTGCGGGTGCGCGATATATAGTTAGCGCTTATAGTTAGCTAACTATATATGGAATTTCAATGGTTTTATGCGAGTAAAATAAGGTTTTGTAAATGCTAATTCCTAACTATATATGGCCTATAACCTATGGTTTTTTCATTGAATATATATATATATATATATATATATATATATATATATATATATATATATATATATATATATATATATATATATATATATATATATATATATATATTCAATGAAAAAACCACAGGTTTTAGCCCATATATAGTTAGGGATTAGCATTTACAAAACCTTATTTTACTCGCATAAAACCATTGAAATTCGCATATATAGTTAGATGCGCTAACTATATATCGCGCACCCGCAATCCACTGCTGATGATGTCACATATTACATCATTCATGACATGCTCAGTGACATCACTGATGACATCTTCCAGTGACTGTATGTTTCTGTAAAGTTAAAATATGTCTCACATATAGAAGAATGAGTGGATGTATAAGTGTCTGGATTGGATGAAGAATTTAGTAGGTGCATGACTGACTGTATGAGTGAGTGATTAAATGTGTCTCACTGAGTGCATGGGTTAGTGACTAAACTGTCTTAATTTGTACATCATTATGTCTGTTGTTCTGTAAACTGCTGCATGTGTTAATCAGTAGCTATATGAGTAACTATATGGGTTATTGATTGGTTGCCCAAGTATTTGTATGGGAGACTGAGTGTGTGTGGGGGTGGCTGGGAGGTGTGTGACTCTGTGCATAGATGTGTGAGCAGTTGATTCACTAGATGTATGAGTTCAAGAGTGCATGTGGAAACAGCTGCATGGGCGGTTGACTGTGTGCATGCGTGTATTGCTGAGTGAATGGATATCTCAGTGCTACATGTCAAAGTAAGTACATATGTAAAACACAGTACATGTGAGAGTTGACATATATAAATAACTGTGCATAAGAGCCAGTGAATGTGTGAGTGGCTGTATGGATCATTTTGAACTTGTATCAGGGATTGTATAAGAGAGTCAATATGTGTTAGTATATGTTTGAATAAGTAAGGTGTGTATAACTGTATAGTAGAGGAAATGGAGGTGTGATTGATTCGTTGCATGACTGACTAGGTGTGTGAGTAACTCCATGGATGAGTGAGTCTGTGAGTTTTTGTTTACACTGAGTGTATCTAAGGTTATATTAGAGTCTGAAGAGGTTAATCGTATTATCACATGAATGATGTCATTAGTGATGTGCCCAGTAATGTCAAATGAGATGTCATCAGTGATGTCATTTGGGATGTCTTCAGTGATGTCATCAGTGATGTCATTTGAGATGTCATCAGTGATGTCATCAATGATGTCATTTGAGATGTCATCAGTAATGTCACTGAGCATGTCATGAATGATGTAATATGTGACATCATCAGCAGTGGATTGCGGGTGCGCGATATATAGTTAGCGCATCTAACTATATATGCGAATTTCAATGGTTTTATGCGAGTAAAATAAGGTTTTGTAAATGCTAATCCCTAACTATATATGGGCTAAAACCTGTGGTTTTTTCATTGAATTTCAATGGTTTTTTAATAACAAATATCAAAAGCTGTCAAATGTCAAGTACGTGATAGGTAAAAACATTTTCGTGTTTATGCACGCTGATATGCTTTAAACGCTGCCCCCCCCTCCCCTCTTTTCTCTTAGAAGTACTCTCTCTTTGCAGAAAGTGAAGGGTAGTTAACGCAGGCCTTTGCCCCCGTTGTAATCCGTCGTGCCTGCTTGTCTCTCCATTTGATTGATTGTTATCCAAGCATTTACTATTTTAGAATGTATTCTCTTTGGTTCATTCTCTATTTACTAACAAGCACAAAGCCGCAATACTCTGTTTAGTCTTTGCAGATAGTGAAAAATCGTGTTAAAAAAAAAATAATCGAGCAAAATCAGTAGACCACTAATGGGATCTCTTTTTGACCTCGCTAAAATAGAAACATTAGGAACAACCCTTCATGAGAAATACGAAACTAGTGAGATGAACTGAGCTCCACACCATGATGGCTGCAAGACAGCTCGGCTCCGCCACCCACCCCGCCCAAAATAACGATAAACTCTATGCAAATATTATAAATATATACAACACACCAGCAAAGTAACAGGGTAAAACATTTTATTAAATAACTATTTATATAACTATTTTATACTTTTTGTTGCCTGATCCGGCTAGCTCAATCGATCGAGCATGAAACTCATGCATTCTGATAGCAAGCGTTGCTGCTGATGCTATGCAAACAAAAACTGGTTTTCAGTTTGTACATTCTTCAAGATTTTTCATCCAAGGCTGGTTGAGAGTTTGTAGAACGGGGCTTCAGATTTTCAACATACGGTGTGGTGGCGCGGACTGGGAGGGTGCGCTTGACTTCTGCCGCCTCCCCAAGTCGTGTTGCCCTGGCGTGGCCTAAGATCGCCCCCGACATAGGCGGCCGGCTCCCGGGGTCCGGCGGAACTTTTTGCCTTTTGATGACTCTTCCATTCTGGACCTTATCCCACAATCCGTTTGACCTGAAGACACGCTGTAGTGGGGTGCCCCTTTACCGTTTCAGTTGCCATTCCGCCCGCTTTTGCTACACTGTGCCTCTTCCGCCATTCAGCTGTTTACTACCCGCTCTTGCGACTACAGCGTCTCGCTCACCATGTAGTTGAGTTGCTCCCGCTCTTGCGATGCAACTATAGGCGGCTGCCACAGGACTCTCAAAATGGCGGCCGCCTCTTCAGATTTGGGCGTGGTCCACTAAAATGGCCATGGGACACCTTTGAACTCGGACGCTTGTCTGCTAGGGCTTGGGCCCCATTCTCGAAAGCGTCCACTGAGCCTTGAAGATTCTACAAAAGTCTTGGGGGCCCCCGACTCCCGCAGGCTTCTGGTGGGGAGCGGCTGCCATGATTGCTCGTGGAATGGCCATGACTGAGATACGAGATGGTGGTGCTCTCATGCTAACGCCAGCTTCAGTCTGAAACATCCAGAAACACTGTAGACTACCAATTCGATCAGTTCCGGTAGCGCCCCAATGTGACCCGGTAGGGAAGAACTTGCCCTCCCCTCTTTGACTGATGGTTCTTGTTGCCTGTCCCTTCTGTTGTCATTTAACAGAACTTTTTAGACTGCTGAAAGGGGTTGTGTTCCGACCGCTGGTTGGTGGAGACATTTTGACTATATTCTGGACCTACGTTGTCGCGTAATGCGTTATATGACACGCCGCGTTAGCGCACCCGGAAGTACTCCAGTGCGCAAAGCGCAGCTTCCCGGAAGAGATCCGGGGCGCGGCGCGCAGCGCGTAACGTAAGCATAACAGGTCATGTGACTTGTTAATAAAACTTTTCATTGGTTCATTTTACTTTTGTTATACTAATGATGAAAGGCTTGGTCATATGACCTAAAAATTACGCTTTTTATTACTTTCGAACATTATTTTTTCTTAAACATATATGTTATAATGTTCCAGGCTAATGTATTTTCCCGGAAAATTTACAACTGTCCTGCAAGTAAAATATATTCCTTTTTCTAGCAAAAGGGCGTTTCTTCGTCCCATGACGGAGCCGTTGAGCAAAAGATGCTCGGCCTGCTGTCTTGGTCGCCGATACACCCGAATATCAGATTCTTATCGATCACTTTATGTTGCAGGAGTAAAAAACACAACAGCCCTTGACCATTTATCTTTACTGCGTTCCTGCGTATTATACCTTTTATCCGTCATGTAATTGGACTGCTTTATTTCACTTGCCTTTTACTGATTCGAAAACAGTGACTAAAATTAAAAACTTTACCAATGTAAATACTACTACCATGTTTTGTTTTAAAAACCTTTATTGTGAAAATGTCAGTATACAAATACGGGCCTATAACCACGTGGGCCGGCCACGGAGCAAACTGGAATCGTATATGATGAGGAGACATTTACACTGTAGAGGAACGCAACGAGCGGGCCATTAGGTTGCAAGAACTAAGGTGTCTAACAGTTGCGGAATCGGTGGACGTACATTTTGTAATTAAAATACGACAGGGCCACTTACAATAAAATTATCTAGATATACATTTGCGGGCAAGTACCATGGGTGACGTTAATTCGAACTTTCAATAGTACAGTAATCAATAACAGATCAGAACATAATATCAATAGGGATGTCGAAATATTCAATCAATTCTCATTCCCGCCCGCCATGTGCTTCAAAACTGCATACGTATCTCGTGATATCAAGGTTGTGCAACCAGTACACAACAAGGAGGTACGAGTCCCATTTATACCGGCGCCATTTTGGGCAAGGCCGGGCAGGTCCAGGATATAGTCAAAATATCTCCACCAACCAGCGGTCGGACCAGAACCCCTTTCGGCAGTCAAAAAAGGTTCAGTTAAATGACAACAGAAGACATAGGCAACAAGACCAACAGTCAAAAGAGGGGAGGGCAAGATCTAAAGCCATTGTTCTACAAACTCTCAAGCAGACTTGGATGGAAAAATCCTGAAGAATGTACAAACTGAAAACCATTTTTTGTCTGTATAGCATCACCAGCAACGCTTGAGTCAGCTTTGTGTGAAGCCGCCATTTTGATTCAATCAATAGCGTCCCCCTGCACACATTCAGGGACCTGGTCGTGTCTAAAGGTTAAACGGATTGTGGGACAAGATGCAGAAAGGAAAAGGAAAAAAGTTCCGCCGGACCATGGAACTTTCGGCGCTGCATTGTAGGATGGCCACACCAGTGCGGCAACTTGCTAGACACCACCTCGGTGCCATCCAGATCTCGGCGCGTTGTGCTTCCTTCGGCCTACTGTAGCCGCAAGTGCGGACGCAACTCAGCTGGATAGCGAGTGAAACACCAAGCGGCGCCCCACTGCAGCCGAGGAGCCTCCATCTTGGGGGCGACGCACAGCATCACATTGCTTTCTTAAACAGCCCCCACTGACTGACGCGACCTCACAGGCCAACGGGGCGCCCCACGCCGAATTTCGGCGCAGCATTGTAGGATGGCCACACCAGTGCGGCAATTTGCTGGACACCACCTCGGTGCCATCCGGATCTTGGCGCGTTGTACTGCCTTCGGCCTACTGTAGCAGCAAGTGCGGGCGCAACTCTACTGGTCGGTGAGTGAAAATATAAGGGGCGCCGCACTGCACATCAGGTGCCTCCACCTGAGGAGGCGAGAGAGGCCAGTTTGCGCCACCTCCCCCCCCCCAGGCACCCCACGCCGACTTTCGGCGCAGCATTGTAGGATGGCCACACCAGTGCAACTTGCTGGACACCACCTCGCTGCCATCCGGATCTCGGCTCGTTGTGCTGCCTTCGGCCTATTCGCACATCGGTCCGCTACTGACGCCGCCTCACGTGCCAACGGATTTTCTACGCTTTTTATAGCAGCGCGTAACGTAAGCATAACAGGTCATGTGACTTCTTTATAAAACTTTTCATTGGTTCATTTTACTTTTGGTTTCCTAATGATGGAAGGCTTGATCATATGACCTAAAAATATCACTTTTCATTGGATTAAAACATTTTTTTTTCCCAAACGATGAAAGCCCCACCTTGTTTCTAGATGTTTCAGACTGAAGCTGGCGTCAGCCTGAGAGCACCACCATTTCGTGGCTCCGTCGTGGTCATTCCGCGAGCAATCATAGCAGCCGCTCCCCACCGGAAGCCTGCAGGAGTCGGGAGCCCCCAAGACTTTGGTAAAATCTTCAAGGCTCAGGGGACGTCCGAGTTCCAAGGTGTCCCAGGGCCATGTTAGTGGACCAGGCCCAAATCCGAAGAGCTGTCCGCCATTTTAAGAGTCCTGTGGCAGCCGCCTATCGCTGCACCGCAAGAGTGGGCGCAACTCAACTACAAGGTGAGCGAGACGCTGTAGCCACAAGAGCGGGCGATAAACAGCTGAATGGAGGATGAGGCACAGTGTAGCAAAAGCGGGCGGAATGGCAACTGAAACGGTAAAGGGGCACTCCAGTACAGCCGACGAGCCTCCACCTGGGGAGACCCGTTCACGCCGCCTCGTCCCCCCCCCCACCCGGGGCACCCCACGCCGTTTTTCGGAGCAGCATTGTAGGATGCCAAAACCAGTGCGACAACTTACTGGACATCACCTGGGTGCCATCCACATCTCAGCGCGTTCTGCTGCCTTGGGACTATTCACACAACAGACCGCTACTGACGAGGCCTCCCCGCGCACCCCCCGGGACGCCCCACACCGTTTTTCGGAGCTGCATTGTAGGATACCAAAAACCAGTGCGGCACCCAGGTAACATCACCTGGGTGCCCTCCAGAACTCAGCACTTTGTGCTGCCTTGAGACTATTCGCACAAAACACAGCTACTGACCATTGTTGCTTCTTTTTTAAAAAAATGTTTAAATGTATTTACTGTTTTTGTTGCGTTCTATATATTTATAAGTTATTAAAGTGTTATTTTCCTTGTACTTTGTTGGAGTGCTATATATTTTTAATGTGACACATAATTGTAAAAACTTTGATGTACAAAGAGGCATCCCTGGAATCTTCCGCTTCAGGCTCGGTCCCACACACCCTCACAGTGAGAATCCCCTCCCCAAGCACAATACAGGATGGTTATCAGATAGTAGGAACGCGTGTGGTGTGACGGATCTCATCGGGTGGGGGCCTTGATCTACTGTAACTCCTTTGAAGAGGGGTGATTCTCTACAGCTGGGGCCATAAACTACATCTGCAGGGCTAGGTGATAGCCTGGGAACGGCCTGGACAATCGGACACAGAGTAAGCGGAGTGTTAGAGGGTGCGGTAGTGAATAGGGTGAAAGGGTGGTGTCGGGCGGGCACAGGGTGTGATTCTCAGGGAAGAGCAGCGCACATGGGAGGAGGTTTCTGGCCCATGCATGAGAGAGAGAGCGGGGGTGACCAGTGCGTGGGGGAGATGCTTGCGAGGGTGAGGAGCCATGCTGAGGATTGGCGGCGTGCAGAGAGTGGGTCTGGTCAAGGCATCTAAAATGGCTGCCGTGCTCAACAAAAGTGTGGCATTGCAAGAAAGACAAGATGGCGCAGACAATGTTTATCAATAAGGATTAATTTATAACAATTATTTAAAACAAAATATTTACTCGCAGTGACAAAATGGCGGTCAACACTTCCTGATTTCCATCGAATCGAACGTTAACAGACGTCACATAACAAAAAAAAAACGCTCACGCACTGCCGCTGGAAGACATGTATCAACATATATGAGCCTCCTCAGCCACCCTCAGAAAACAAAAGGGGTCAGGATACGTCTCCCGTACCCCCTTATACCTAGTAATTTAATGAAATCGAAACACAAAATGGCGAATTCACGTTTTGCTACCAGTTTGCGAACCGAGAAGCGCTTCTACCACGAAAAATCAAATTTTTATTATTTGCCCCACGGGACCCTTTAATAACCCCAACATCATTCCTAGGGGGTCAAGAGAGGTCTACCTAGCCCCCTTTCATTAAATTCCCCCTTCGTTTTTCTCCTCCTCTTGTCTTTCGATCCTACCGACAGACAAGATGGCGGCCGCACCGGACTGTTTAGAATGTTGACAGACACCGGAGAGCCAATCAGCTTCGCTACGCAAAGCTCCGTTACGCGAAAAGTACGCGATCTGGAGCGCTATCTGGGACGCTGTCACAGATATACCTGTTTTTTAAACGTTAATTTCTCAAAATCCACTGGAGCACATATATTGAGACCCAGCAAAGGCACATCGGACTAACAGTCCCTATAATTTTGCAAAGTTTCGTGCAAATTCATTCAGCCGTTAATTTGCGAACCGAGAAGCGCTTCTACCGTGAAAAATCTATTTCTTTTAATTTTCCCCACGGGACCCTTTAATAACCCCAACATCATTCCTAGGGGGTCAAGAGGGGTCTACATTGCCCCCTTTCATTAAATTCCCCCTTCGTTTTTCACCTCTTCTTGTCTCTCGATCCTACCGAGAGACAAGATGGCGGCCGCTCCGGACTGTTTAGAATGTTGACAGACACCGGAGAGCCAATCAGCATCGCTTCGCAAAGCTCCGTGACGCGAAAAGTACGCGATCTGGAGCGCTATCTGGGACGCTGTCACAGATATATACATTTTTTAAAACGTTAATTTCTCAAAATCCACTGGAGCACATATATTGAGACCCAGCAAAGGCACATCGGGCTAACAGTCCCTACAATTTTGCCAAGTTTCGAGCAAATCCATTCAGCCGTTCGAGCTAAAAGTGAGGCCAAACGCCCTATGGAAATTAACATGGGAAAAACGCGTTTTGGGACCCCCCTTCTTTCTCGGCCCCCCCTTGACAAACCCCCCCAAAATTTTCAGGGGCTGCTCAGACACAAAATGTGCCATTTTCCTGAAAATTTCAGCCGATTCCGTCCACAAACGCCAAAGTTATTAGACATAGAATTTTCAAAAGTCCCATAGAGAAAAAATCCTAACTATATATACCTACTGGCGATAGCCAGTAGGTAATATATATATATATATATTCACTGAAAAAACCATAGGTTTCACACCAGTTATAGTTAGCTGGAAATTTTACTGATATAAAACCATTGAAATTCCCACGTTATAGTTAGTCGGACTCACTATAACTTGCGCGTGCAATGCACTGCTGATGACATCACATATTACATCACTCATGACATGGTGAGTGACATCACTCATGACATCACTGATGACCCCATCCTTGTGACACAGTGACAGACCTCCTCTCAGTGTAAAGTAACCCTTGAGACACATATTCAAAAATAGAAACTGAAATTTTAAAAAAATGGACATACCTATATCAGTTACAACAAGCAATTCTGTACTTCCACTATCTATATACACATCCACTCATTCACCAACAGTTCTATATAGTCACTCATACATATACTCACTCATCATATGAAGAGATACACCTATACATCCTGTTACACACCGACATTCATCCAAAAGTTACTCACACACATATTCACACGTGCAAATAAACTATTGAACAACCATTTATTTGAATATAGAGTTATACACACACTTCCACCTTACTTCTATTGAAAATTACACATATTTATTCTCTTAAACAATCACTTATAGAAACACATACTTATTTAAACAGGAACTCTTACAATCTCTTACTCTCACATATACTCACTTATATACATCAATATTCATATATACTAGATTAAAACATATGTAGTTACTGATAAAGACACTAGTGAGACAGTCATTCACTCACTAACAAACACATATAGACACTCATCCACCCATACAGTCCTGTACATATGCTGTCTTCAAAACACATACAAACAAAGAGTCAGTCACTCATGCATCTATGTGCTAAGTAATACCCCCACCAAACCATATAGACACTCAAACTGATACTAATAAAAATATCAAATAACCCATATACATACGCATGTAGCTACTTATCAACACATGTAGCCACTTATACACAAAGTGAAACACTAATATATGTATTTAAATATTTAAACATAACTCACTAATATTTACTTTTCAGAAAGACACATATTCACTGGATGGTGTCATCAGTGATGTCATGAGTGATGTCACTCACCATGTCATGAGTGATGTAATATGTGATGTCATCAGCAGTGCATTGCACGCGCAAGTTATAGTGAGTCCGACTAACTATAACGTGGGAATTTCAATGGTTTTATATCAGTAAAATTTCCAGCTAACTATAACTGGTGTGAAACCTATGGTTTTTTCAGTGAATTTAATAGGTTTTTTAAATGCTAATTCCTAACTATAACCGGTGTGAAACCTATGGTTTTTTCAGTGAATTTCATAGGTTTTTTAAATGCTAATTCCTAACTATAACTGGTGTGAAACCTATGGTTTTTTCAGTGAATTTCATAGGTTTTGTTAATGCTAATTCCTAACTATAAGTTTCACTTTATAAATAAGACTGTTAGCACTCTAGTTGTTCTTTTTAACACTCTGGTACATTCTGTCATTGGGCTACAGTTGGGCTACATCTAGTTGAAATTTGGGCTACATTTACAATTTTTGGTCTCTGGTGGCCATCTTTGGGCTACATTGGGCTACTTTGGGCTACATTTGGGCTACATTTTGGCTCTAACATATATTAAGCCCAATGTAGCACAATACATATTTTTATAATTTTTTTACAAACCACTTCAGAATAGGGCTACCTGTCCCTACAATTATCCCATTTTTTTTTTTTTTAATTTTTGGGGGGAGCGCTCCCAGAGCGCGCCCCGGAGTGCGCCCCGAAAAGCGTATTTCTGAAAAGCGCCCCCTGGCACGCTCCGGGGAGCGTCCCGTGAGCGCCAATATCGCAAACGAAAACATGATCGTGACGTATCGCGTAGCCGCGACCGTGTGATACGCACGGCGTAAGCGCACCTGGAAGTACTCGAGCGAATACGATCGCACAACGTAAACTTCCGACGCGCTTACGCTGCGCGCCCCTGGGCGCGTAGCATAAGCGCGTCGGGTCATGTGAGCAGAAAATAACACTTTTCATTGGTTCATAACAGTTTTAGTTTCATAATGATGAAGCCCCTGGTCTTGTGACCTGAAAATAACACTTCTCATTGGTTCAGGACAGTTTTTTTTTCCAAATGATGAAAGACCCCACCTTTTTTCCTTATTCTGACTTTGTCCTTTGACTGAGGAAGACCTGTTTGTTGCTCTCTCTACTTTTTTGCTCCAAATAATGGCTTCAGTAGTAGCATCAGCTGGTGCATCTGCCCCACCACCACCACCACAACCACCAAGAGGACCAGCTCCAAATTATATTGGTGGTCAAGAACAGGAGGAGGAGGAAGAGGAAGAGGAGGAGGGGAGAAGAAGATGGCTGCCAGAAGAAAATACACTTTACAAACCCAAACCACACATTGTATGGCAGTTTTTTTCAATCCCAGAGGGGCAAAAAAAGGTGAATGCGCCCAAGGTGACTTGCCTCATCTGCAATGATGAACTTTCACGGGGCAACCCAAACAAAAAATATTCTTTTGGTAACTATACCATGATTCGGCACATGACCAGAAAGCACCCAAACAACTACTCTCGTGCAGAGTTCAGGGAACTGGCCAGTAACCTCCCCCAGTCATCAAGGACCCCCTCCCAAAGAAACCAACCCACCTCATCAGAGCCAGAAACATCCGAGGTGATGCCTTGCATTCAGCCGAGATTTGCTGATTTTAAAATCACTTGTTCTGCATGTGGCAAGCTTATCGCCTATGGCGAAAAAAGCGTTAAGCTCATCGTCCTTGCAGGTGATAATCACAAGTGCCCCAAAAAGAAGTAATTTTTTGGGTTTTTTGTTTTTTGCTCCAGTTGAGCCAGTTTCAATTCCCTTTTTTTGTTTCTCCCCCTAAAAAAATACAAAAAAAATATAAAACTGTTTAGAAAAGCCAAAAAAAGTTCAAAAAGTTCAAAAAACACAAAAAAATATAAAACAACAAAAAGAAGAAAACTTCATTTTTTAAAAACTCTGTCATCTTTTTCCCTCATTTTACGCTCTCCGGTGCGCTACCTGGTGCGCGCACCGGGCGCTTCCCCCGCGCAAAACGAAAAAAAAAAAAAAATTTTGAAGGCCCCGCGGGGCCCTTTAATGGCCCCCATATCAAACCTAGGGGGTCAGGGGGGGTCTACCCTACCCCCTTATGGTCAATTCCCCCCTTTGTTTTTGCCACCTCTTATGACTAGATTTTACCGATAGACAAGATGGCGGCCGCTACGGACTGTTTAGAATGTTTACAGACAACTGAGAGCCAATCAGCTTCCTGCGCGCAAGTCGCGTGTCGCGCCTGGAGCGCTCTCCGGTGCGCGCACCGGAGAGCGGCTACAGATATATATATTTTTTTGAACGTTAATTTCTCAAAATCCACTGAAGCACATATCTTGAGACATAGCAAAGGCACATCGGGCTACCAGTCCCTACAATTTTGCCAAGTTTGGTGGAAATCCATTCAGCCGTTCGGGCTAAAAGTGAAATCGACCGTCCTATGGAAATTAACATGGGGAAAACGCGTTTTGGGACCCCCCTTTTATCTCGGCCCCCGCTTAACAAATCCCCCCCAAACTTTCAGGGAAGGACCGGAGCTCGACGAGGCCATTTTCAGGAAATTTTCAGGCAGATTCGTCAACCGGTGCCAAAGTTATTCCAAATAGAATTTTGAGATTTAACATTGAAAAAAATCCTAACTATAACTACCTACTGGCGACCGCCAGTAGGTAATATATATATATATATATATATATATATATATTACCTACTGGCGGTTGCCAGTAGGTATATATAGTTAGGATTTTTTCCCTATGGGATTTTTGAAAATTCTATGTCTAATAACTTTGGCGTTTGTGGACGGAATTGGCTGAAATTTTCAGGAAAATGGCACATTTTGTTTCTGAGCAGCCCCTGAAAATTTGGGGGGGTTCGTCAAGGGGGGGCCGAGAAAAAAGGGGGTCCCAAAACGCGTTTTTCCCATGTTAATTTCCATAGGGCGGTTGGCCTCACTTTTAGCCCGAACGGCTGAATGGATTTGCACGAAACTTGGCAAAAATGTAGGGACTGTTAGCCCGATGTGCCTTTGCTAGGTCTCAATATATGTGCTCCAGTGGATTTTGAGAAATTAACCTTCAAAAAAAGATATATATCGGTGACAGCGCTCCGGGTAGCGCTCCGGTTCGCGTACTTGACGTGAAACGGAACTTCGCGAAGCGAAGCTGATTGGCTGTTCAGTGTCTGTCAACATTCTAAACAGTCCGGAGCGGCCGCCATCTTGTCTCTCGGTAGGATCGAGAGACAAGAGGAGGCCAAAACAAAGGGGGAAATTACCATAAGGGGGCATAGTAGATCCTCCTTGACCCCATTAGGTTTTATGTGGAGGTTTTAAAATGGCCCCGCAGGGCAAAAAAAAAAAAAAACGCGAACCGGGAAGCGTTCTGGGGAGCGTACTATAAGGAAAAAAGAATGATAGACTTTTCAAATACTGTATGTTAATTGATTGTTGGTTTTGTTGATTATTTCTTTAATTTATTGTGATTGTGTTTCATAATTTAATAAACTTTCTAACATTTCACTGTCTGAAATGTCATTATTTTCATTGAACATAGTTTGTAGTCTCTGAGGGTGTAAAATGTCCTCATTTTGAAGGAGGTCATCTACTGCTTGCACACATTGCAGTAGTTCTTGGTCCCAAGTTTCATCCATAAATTCAATGTCATTTGGATCAATTATTTCTTGGCTGCTCTCTTGCAGGACAATTTGGAATTCAACTTTGTGTTCGCCTTCCATTTTGCCTGAAATTTGGATAAATAAATATATATTAGTAGAGATAGGGCACTGTTGGGATTAATTTTAGATAGGCAGTTTTTATCAGTGAATTTATCTTTGGGCAGTGTATAGTATCAGAGTGGAAGTAGGAATATAAAAAAGTGTATGTGATTTAACGTAAGTAAATAAATAATTATACAAGAGAAGCCTAACTCCATCCATAACTATAACAGAGAAGTCTATCTAAATCTATAACTACTACAGAGGGATAGTATATAACTATCAGAAAAAGTTTACCATATTTATTTATAGTGCACAATATACTTCAGTTTTGAAAATAACAACTTACCTTTACAAAGAAGTTGAAGTGTTTAGTGAAAATTCAATTGAAATGTACAACAAGAAGTAGTAGTCAAAATGGCTGTGTTTCCTTCTCTTCCTTTATATATATTCAGGTATATAACCAATTAAATGTCAGGTAATAAAAGTAGAAAATGAAAGTAACATTTTCATTGGTTGTCATTTCCAACACTTCAGATGTGTTTTGTGAAGTAATTTACCTCACGGTATTTAGAGAGGTCTACAGGCTAAATGGCTAAATGGAATTTCAATCAAATTTGTGAAAATGAAAGGGATTGTTATGTAGTATGAGCTAATCTATATTTGGTGAGAGTGTCTCTAGTCGTTTTTCTGTAAATTACTTTCCCACCTTTTTTTTGGACCGCTTCCCGGGAAGCGGCCCGGTTCGCGAACCAGCAGCGTTACGGGAGTCCACCATTTTGTGTTTCGGTCGAATTAAGATACAAGATGGAGGGCAAATAATGTTCAGAATGGGTAGAAGGGGGCACGGTACAAGTATCTTGACCCCCTAGGTTTTCTGAGGGTGGCTGAGGAGGCCCATATGTGCGGGAAAAAAACATTTTTTTTAGAAATTTTGCGCAGTTAGCTTCCGGTTTGCGTACCGGATAGCGCTCCGGGGAGCGTAGTTTGTTGAAATTTAGAGAAAAAAGTTAGAGTAAAATAATAATTGTGAGTGATCAGATGTAGGGTAGCTCTGAGAAGAGCTTTTGGGTTTATGGTACATTTTGGTACTTATAAGTAGGTACCAATGCACAGTCTTAAATTCAAAATGAAAATTCTGTTGCCCTCATCTGAGAAGTGAACTCCATCTCCTCTGTAGATATCTTGCATGCAGTAACGCAAGTTATTGTTGTACATGGAGCCCATTCCATGGTCTCTCATGTAAGCTGAAACAGATTTGTTTACATGCTTCCTCGACTTCTCAATTTGTGGACAAAATTGGTTGGACCACCTCCATTTCTGTCTTTGGCATATATTTGAATATACCATGGCAGTTTGAGGAAAAAGTGCCATTAATTGCTCAAAGGTGTCCTTTAAAAGCATTTCCAGACCTACCCCAGTCAAAGTGCCCAAATCATTACCTCCACAGTGCACAATTAACAGGTCAGGTTTTGGCAAATGCATAAAGGTTTTTACCAATGGTATCAATTGGTGACATTGTAATCCTCTTTTGCCCAACCACTTAATTTCCACATCTTGTAAATTGAGGTTAGGTAAATTTCTGTTCTCAGCATACCTTTGAGCCCAGTAGATGTAACTATGTCCAACAATCCAGACATAAAACATGGTGAGAGAAGGTTGTGCTGCAGTCAGATGAAGTGTGGTAATGAAAGGGCAGTTGAAACAGTAGGAGTTTGTAAAGAAAAAAAACTGTGGAGTTTCAGTGCTAATGATTCATTAGCAGTGATTGGTGGATTTCCATTTCTGAAAACAGAAAGTTAGGGTGCATGGATGTGTTCTTTGAAAGATGTAATTTGAATGGTCAAGGAAAAAACATTTAATGAAAGATTGCACTGGATACGCAGGTGCACTGAGAGTTCAGAGTTCAATTGAAACATTGTTGTGTGAACTTGCAAACATCAGAGGTCTTTCAGGAGGTGGTTGCTAAGCAAAAAAGGCAGAGAGGGCAGAGGGGGGAAGGGTTTTGATTTGAAAAAAGTGAGGGAAGACTTATGATTGGCTAATATGAGAGATATGTGTAATGAATATCAGCATTTCTGTGCTTTCTATAGCTGCAGCCTCTGGAGTGCATACTCTTTGTTCTGCTGAAGACAATTTGGTGTATTTCTGAGACTGTTTTGAAACTCAAAAAGTATTTGCTAAGGTGAGAAAAGAATTATTTAATTTAGATAGAGAATAGTATGATTTAAGGAGAAAATGATGAAGAAAGCTGTGTTTTTAAAATGATGCTTTGTTTCAAGTGATATACAAATAGATTTTGTTTCTTTGAGAAATTGTAATTGCATATTCTGTGTAGAAATCTTGCATGCAGTAACGCAAGTTATTGTTGTACATGGAGCCCATTCCATGGTCTCTCATGTTAGCTGAAACAGATATGTTGTGTTTAAAAACAACTTTTGAAAACAAATACATTTCTGGATATGTACTGCTAGAGCTTGATAGGTTGTTTGGGCCATATTTATAAGGCATTTGAGTGTCTATGATGTTATTTTTCCCATTTTAATTGAAGAGCTTTCTCCATGGGGCAAGTTTCTTGTAAATATGCTCCCATCTGTGCTTGGCAAATTTAGATTTTGATTATGGGAGTTACATAGCCATGTTAAAAATGACCCAAAATGGTGCAAGGGCAATCTAAAAAACGCTTTCATGTGTCTTAAGGACGTTTTTAGTCATTTCCTCTTGAATGTAGGTATACAATTGATTAGTATGTTGTGTTTAAAAACGTTTTTTGAAATTAATTACATTTCTGGATATGTACTGCTAGAGCTTCATAGGTTGTTTGGGGCATATTTAAAAGGCATTTGAGTGTCTATGATGTTATTTTTCCCATTTTAATTGAAGAGCTTTCTCCATGGGGCAAGTTTCTTGTAAATATGCTCCCATCTGTGCTTGGCAAATTTAGATTTTGATTATGGGAGTTACATAGCCATGTTAAAAATGACCCACAAATGGTGCAAGGGCAATCAAAAAAACGCTTTTATGTATCTTAAGGACGTTTTTAGTTATTTCCTCTTGAATGTAGGTATACAATTGATTTATATGTTGTGTTTAAAAATGTTTTTTGAAATCGATTACATTTCTGGATATGTACTGCTAGAGCTTCATAGGTTGTTTGGGGCATATTTATAAGGCATTTGAGTGTCTATGATGTTATTTTTCCCATTTTAATTGAAGAGCTTTCTCCATGGGGCAAGTTTCTTGTAAATATGCTCCCACCTGTGCTTGGCAAATTTAGTTTTTGATTATGGGAGTTACATAGCCATGTTAAAAATGACCCAAAAATGGTGCAAGGGCAATCAAAAAACGCTTTTATGTGTCTTAAGGACATTTTAAGTCAATGAGGAAACACAGGTGATGTAATTCTGAAATGAGGAAAAGAAACTCCACATTTTACAATTACATCACTAGTGTTTCCTAAGTTTATGAATGACATTGTGCAGATGAAGTTTAGGTCTGAACACAGATTCAAAAGAGGTCTGCCCTTTGTTCAAGAGTGAAGTGGACATGACTTACTTCATTGGTAGGCCTTCACATGTATTATCTCCTTTGTATTCTTCAACAAGCGAAAATCTCATCTGCAACCGTGAGTTGGCCTCACCTCAAACAAACAAAACAGGTGATGGACCGAATGTGGATCAATGTCACACATTCACCCCAGTCCAAAGATCTGGGCCCAAACAAACCTCTGGATAGGCCACACCTTATCGTCATCCTGAATCAATCATTTAAAATGTTAGGGAGAGATTTATGATAGGTGTATGCCTGTTTTGTACCACTGTGCGTCACTTTTGTGATGCAGTGGTGGTGCAAAAGATTTGCTATGTTAAATAATAAGTAGGGTGTAAAGTTTTTGATGACTGTTATTCATTTACTGTTTGGTAATAGTGGTTAATAACATTTTTTTTATATTTTATCACAGATTCAACTGCAGATCTTTTTAAAATTTGAAAATGCCAACTAAGAATCGAATTAGAAAGGCTAGAAAACGTCAAAGACAGCAAGTTCAGCTATTACTGCAGCAGTCCTCTCCCAAAAAAACTTGTCAAATCACCAAGAAAGCTCCGGGTAAGACCACAAAATCAATCATAAGAAATATTTGTAGTAAAAAAAGTATTTCTACAGAAAATGTTTCAGTCCAGAAAAAGAGAAGCAATTTAAACGGAAAGGAAAGACCAATCAAAAATGTTACTGCTAGAGCAAGAGATAACTGTGCATGATAGTAGAAGGAAACAACAGTTTAGGGACATTCGAAAACGAATGTTCGTCAACAGGATAATAGTTAATTTATTAAAAAATATTAAGAAAGGCCAACAGAAAGTGGCATTTTATAAGAAAAAGAAAAATGTAGAGAAAATTATTGATCATGCTTTCGAAATTTAGCGAAAGTTATTTATTTTGGTAATCAATAGAATTAGGAAACTAAACAAGGTAATTTCTGATTTCAAATCAAATAGTAGATGGAAGAGAGTAGTTAATCGAAGTAATTTTTGTGAAGTTTTTTCTGGAGAATGGATGCATAGTTCAAGTTGTGAGGCATTTTTTAATGAGGAGAGTTATTTTCAGGATAATGATTTGGTGCTTGCAGTTGACACCAGTGGTCGAGCTTATGAAGTGAAGGATGGTTGTCCAGTTGAAAAAGAAAAACTTGTGACAACAGAGATAGAAGAGGTGTTAGGTAATGAGGTTTTAGAAAGACGTCCTAAAGGTCCTGTGTACATTTGGAAGTGTAGTTCTATTTGCAGTGTGCGACAGGATTCCATCAATTTGCTTTGTGATTTTGTACGGACATTTAATAAGAAAAGTTTGAAGCAGAAAATGAAGTTGTTGCAAGAATTAGATCCTTGCAGAGTGAGAGAAGTGACAGGTTTGCGTGGTCATTCACTGGCTTGTCTTTCCAGAAGAGTATGCCAGAGTGTTTTTCATCATTTCAGGATGCTAGCAGTGCATCATAATAAAGTGAGGAAATTTGTCAGAATGTTGTATTATGCTAAGAGTCCAGCAATTATGCTTAAACAATTATGTGCTGCTCTTTTGCATGGTTCTGAAATAGATGTCAAGAATATTTGTGAAGAAATTGAGTTTTGTTACTTTGGAAGTAAAGATGAGAATGTTCAAATTGACCCAGAAGTAGAGGGTAATGTTGAAGATAATGTACAGGTTTCCAGTACAGATAATTTTCAGAAGGAAATTGCCACGTTTCAGGTGAAATCAAGTGAGAGGCCTAATTTCACTTGTGTGTGTTGTCGACGCACTTATTATAAGAATCAGATTAAGTTAGTGGATTTATATGCAAAAAGTGAAAGGGAAAATAATAGTGAATGGAAGGATTTCGCAACATACTTGATGGTAGAAAATTGTTTTGATTTGGGATCGGATCAACGTGTGTGTACTTATTGTTGTAACAAATTAAACCAAAACCAGATGCCTGCTAGGGCGGTTCATAATAATCTGGAATTGGTTGAGATTCCTTCTGAATTGAAGGATTTAAATACTTATGAATCTATTTTGATTCAAAGTATCCATCCCTTTCAGGCTATTGTAAGAATGGAGCCAAAGACGGAAGTTGCCTCCATCAGATTTACAGAGAGGATTAAAGGGAAGAGTTGTTTATTTGCCTCTAGATTTGAACAAACACATTAACACAATTGGAGTAGAAAAAGTGGAAGAGGAACCTCTGGTTATCTTAGTTAATGGGGTTCCGACAAAGAATAAGAAAATATGGCAAGATTTAGTGGATGTTAGGAAAGTCAAAAAGGCAACATTGTATTTGAAAAAAAATAATAAGTACTATAAGAATGTATATGTTGCAGAAGAGGAAGTAAGTGATGAAGACGATAGCGATTTGTGTGCTGGCCAAATTGAGAAAGTAGAAGCCTCTAAAAGTGAAGAAATATATGAACATTATAGTGTTCATCCTTTGCATTCCAAGGAAGTCATGGGGAATGCTATTGAGTTGTTTCAAATGAAACAAGCCAAAGGGAGTCCAATCAGTGTTTGGGAGGAAAGTTTGGAAGCTCGGTGTTTCCCACAGCTATTTCCAACAGGTCAAGGAGGAAGATATGATGAGCAACCACATCAAATTCCTGCTTCTGAATACCCGACTTTACGCTTGTATGCAGAAGATCCTAGGTTTCGTCAATGCATTCCCTATTTGTTTCATCTCCTGTTTGAAAGCGATCTGTCTGGACTGTCATATGCAGTGAACCACATCTTGAAAAGTGGTATACAGATGCGAAACATCTCGGCAAGTGACTTTATGCATAAAGTCAATGTCCAAGACGGTATTTTGGATTCTCACCTAATTAATCTCATGGCGTGTCAGCGTGGTACTAATGAGTACTGGTACCGTCGTCATGGTGATTTAAAATGTATGCTGAGGAACTTAGGAACTCCGACATGGTTCCTCACTCTGAGCTGTGCCGAGTATGGCTGGGAAGACTTACTTGAATTTCTACGAGAGGCAAATGGAAACATTGAAAACATTGAATTCAAGACACCCGGAGAACTGTGTTCTTTGGATCCAGTGAATGTATGCAGGTACTTCAATCATAGATTTGAAGCTATGATGTCTTTCATCATGAATAAGAAGAATCCACCTCTTGGAGAGGTGTTGGATTTCTTCTGAAGAAAGGAGTACCAAGCAAGAGGTGCTCCTCATATACATATGCTGCTGTGGATCAAGGATGCACCTAAATTTGGAACAGATCCGGATGACTTAGTGATGAGTTTCATAGAACAGTATTCTACGTGTGCTGTTCCAAACGCAACGGAGAAGAAAAGCCTAAGAGAACAAGTTCTACGTTTCCAAAGCCATCGTTGTGGAAAGTACTGTCGTCGTAAATTCAGAAACAAGGACAAGTTCTACACCAAATTTCGTTTCAACTTTCCACGACCGGTGATTTCTAAAGGAAGAGTGAACAGTTTGATGTCTTCTCTGCGACATAATGTGACGAGGAAATCACCCAAAAATACATACAATTTGAAAAGGAACGAAGAGTCCAAGTACATCAACGACTACAACCCAGTGATTTTGTCCATGTGGAATGCTAACATGGATATACAGTTCGTGGCTGACAACTGTATGGCTGTGGCTCGGTATGTGACATCTTACATCACCAAAAAAGAAAAGACAGAATTGAAGGATATGTGGGAGGACATTTCCCATGAAAAGAGCCTCAGTAAGAAGTTGTACAGTTTCAGTCTGAAGATGTTGTCGCATTGAGAAATTGGAGCTTACGAATGTTCTGACCAGTTGTCTTCAGCAAGTCTTTATGCCAAATCCAGGAGTATCGTTTGGGCGAGTCTTGGTCTTGCTGCAACGCGTAATCGAGTTCTGAAACCTGTGCGGGAAATTGAGTATTTGGTGGAAAAGGAGCCAAACAGTACCGACATTTTGAAGACCAACATGTTGGATACATATTATCCAAATCGAAGCAGTCACCTTGAGAATGTTTGTTTGTATGAGGTTCTACAAAATTACATATTCAAGAGGAACATCAAAGAAGATATTGAGAAAGGAGTGTATGCTGTAATTGGAAGTGAGGGATGTCTGGTCAAGCAAAGAAAATGCCAATTAGTAAACCATCGAAAATTGAGTGGCGAATCTCCAGAAAAAAAGGAGTTTTTCTATTTAGCACTTTTGCAACTTAGGTTACCTACATCTGGCCCATAGAGTTGTAACATATTTATAACATATGTTACATTTCAGTGCTTTGGAAGTAATACAGTATACTATAGGTAAACACCTTATAGATTTATGCTGTACCACATCCTTATAGTTTTGCACTTTGACATTCACTATGACAAACTTTTACATACAAACATAGAAATGTAGCTCTTTTTTTAACCAGTAGAGGTAGTTCTGAAAAGAACTATTTTTTTTTCTTTTTTTGTTGCAGGAAAAACGTAAACAAATGAACTTTTTAAACAAAACAATTGTTCAACAGGAACAAACTATGAAATTGAAAGAAAAAAATTATTTGCTGCATCTGTGGTTCCTGTTCTACTGCAAAATTACTTCAATGGACTGTTGTGCGAAGGTTACTAATTTATTGCAATGTATGCATTGCATCATTACATTTTTCAGTTCCAGCTGAATGTTCGCCACCATTGAAGATGGCATTGGTGGTACACGGGTTCTTGCTGTAGATGTACTAGGAGGAGAGTCCTGCTCCTGAGATCTATGCACCACAGCTCTACTCCAATTGTTAGGGTGTATAGTTTTTACATGGCGTTCCATGCTGTGGGTTCCGAATGATTATTTTTTATTAGGATTTCCTCTAGATAACACTGTGTCACAGATCTTGCAGGTGACCAGTGGTGCATTTACTCTCTTCTGATGTTCTGGAAAGCTGAAAAACTTCCAGACGATGGACTCCTTCTTCTTACTTGGGCGAGGGTCCTCTTCAACAAAGTCTTCAGAAGAAGAATGGTCAGACTCTGGATGTTCAGCCATTTTTTAATATTTTTCTGTAGCTAGGAGCTGTAGAAAAAAGGTGTTGCTTCTCTGAAAGCCAAAGAAGAATGATGAACATGGGAGGGGTCTTTCAACAATTGGAGTAGGAAGTATTATAAACCAATAAAATCTATTGTTTTACGGTCACATGGTTGGACGTAAGCTTACGGAGCGCTCACGGAGCGTTTACGAAGCGCTTACATAAGCTTACGTTGCATTTACGTATTATTTACGGAGCGCTTACGTCATATTACGATGCGCTTACGTTTTATTTATGCTGCGCTCACGTAGGACGCACCCTCGCGAGATTCGTTATTGCTTTAATAAAGTAATATACGGTCTTTAAAAGTTTTAAAATAAACATGTTTTTTATTATCCCAGATAATGTGTACTTTTACATTGTACAATAAATACGTAGATATAACGTTTTTGAGTTTATAAAACATTCGAGGTAAGCGCTCGAAGAGTTTACGGTGCGCGGACGGAGCTCTCACGTTGCATGCACGTGTGACGTACCCTCGCGATATTTGTAATTTCTTCAAAAAGTAATATACTGTTCTTACAAGTTTCAAAAAACCATTTTCTTCATTATACCAGATATTGTCTACCTTTAAAATCTACATTAAATACGTAGAAATTATGTTTTTGAAATTTAAAAAATTTACCAGGGTAAGTGCACAGAAAGTTAACGGTGTGCTTACGGAGCTCTCACGGTGCGGGGACCTTGTAATCATATAAAAAAAAACCTTGGAAAAAAAAAATGAAAAGATTATTTTTGTACTTCGTTTTAAAATTATTGTACTATAAAATGTGAAATATAAAGAAGGGAAAAATAATATGTAAATAAGATGTATTATAAAAAACTAAAATTAGTATAAAAAGAAAGAAATTTAATAATTTGTATATTTAAAAGTTATCTTTAACAAAACCTTTGAAATTCACTGAAAAAAACATAGGTTTCAGACCTTATATAGTTAGGAATTAGCATTTAAAAAACCTTGCAAATTCACTGAAAAAACCATAGGTTTCAGGCCTTATATAGTTAGGAATTAGCATTTTAAAAACCTTGAAAATTCACTGAAAAAACCATAGGTTTCAGGTCATATATAGTTAGGAATTAGCATTTAAAAAACCTTGCAAATTCATTGAAAAAACCATAGGATTCAGGTCATATATAGTTAGGAATTAGTATTTAAAATACCTTTGAAATTGCACCTATATAGTTAGTTGGGCTAACTATATTTCGCGCACCCGCAATCCACTGCTGATGATGTCACATATTACATCATTCATGACATGGTCAGTGACATTACTGATGACATCACTGATGACATAATTCATGTGATAATATGATGCACCTCCTTACACTCTAATATAATCTTTGATACACCCAGTTTAAATCCAGACTACCATTCTTGAAACCATTGACACACTAATACCAGTTACTACATAAGCACTCACTGATTGCTAGGTTTACACACACATCCACTTATTCACCCATAGAATCACTTATACATACAGTCACTCATCAATACAACACTAACATATGCACTCATACCCCTATACAGACACTCACACACTGCCACTCATCCATGGAGTTACTCACACACCTAGTCAGTCATGGAAAGAATCAATCACACTTCCATTTCCTCAACTATACAGTTATACACACAACACCTTACTTATTCAAACATATACTAACACATACTTACTCTCTTATACAATCACTAATACAAGTACACAATGATCCATACAGCCACTCACACAATCACTGGCTCTCATGTATAGTCATTTATATATGCCAACTCTCATATGTACTGTGTTTTACATATGTACTTACTTGGACATGTAGCACTGAGATATCCATTCACTCACCAACACACACATGCACACAGTCAACCGCCCATACAGCTGTTTCCACATGCACTCTTGAATCCATACACCTATGGAGTTACTCACACACCTAGTCAGTCATGGAAAGAATCAATCACACTTCCATTTCCTCAACTATACAGTTATACACACAACACCTTACTTATTCAAACATATACTAACACATACTTACTCTCTTATACAATCACTAATACAAGTACACAATGATCCATACAGCCACTCACACAATCACTGGCTCTCATGTATAGTCATTTATATATGCCAACTCTCATATGCACTGTGTTTTACATATGTACTTACTTGGACATGTAGCACTGAGATATCCATTCACTCACCAACACACACATGCACACAGTCAACCACCCATACAGCTGTTTCCACATGCACTCTTGAACCCATACACCTAGTGAATCAACTGCTCACACATCTACGCAAAGATTCACACACCTCCCAGCCACCCACACACACACTCAGTCTCCCATACAAATACTTGGACAACCAATCAATAACCCATATAGCCACTGATATAGCTACTGATAAACACATGCAGCAGCTTACACAACAACAGACTTAATGATGCACACATTCAGACAGTTTAGTCACTAACCCATGCATTCAGTAAGACACATTTAATCACTCACTCATGCAGTCAGTCACGCACCTACTAAATCCTTCATCCAGACACTTATACATCCACTCATTCTTCAATATGTAAAACATATTTAAACTTTACAGAAACACACAGACACTGGATGATGTCATCAGTGATGACATTTGAGATGTCATCAGTGATGTCATCAGTGATGTCATTTGAGATGTCATCAGTGATGTCATCAGTGATGTCACTGACCATGTCATGAATGATGTAATATGTGACATCATCAGCAGTGGATTGCGGGTGTGCAAAATATAGTTAGTCCAACTAACTATATGGGTGCAATTTCAAAGGTTTTTTAAATGCTAATTCCTAACTATATATGACCTGAAACCAATGTTTTTTTTTCAATGAATACATATATATATATTCACTGAAAAAACCATAGGTTATAGACCATATATAGTTAGGAATTAGCATTTACAAAACCTTGAAAATTCACTGAAAAAACCATAGGTTATAGACCATATATAGTTAGGAATTCGCATTTACAAAACCTTATTTTACTCACACAAAACCATTGAAATTCCATATATAGTTAGTTGCACTAACTATATATCGCGCACCCGCAATCCACTGCTGATGATGTCACATATTACATCATTCATGACATGGTCAGTGACATCACTGATGACATCACTGATGACATCTCAAATGACATCACTGATGACATCTCAAATGACATCACTGATGACATCACTGATGACATCTCATTTGACATTACTGATCACATCACTGATGATATCATTAATGTGATAATACGATGAACCTCTTCAGACTCTAATATAACCTTAGATACAATCAGTGTAAACAGACACTCACAGACTGTCACTCATCCATGGAGTTACTCACACACCTAGTCAGTCATGCAAAGAATCAATCACACCTCCATTTCCTCAACTATACAGTTATACAAACTTTACTTATTCAAACATATACTAACACATATTTACTCTCTTATACAATCCCTGATACAAGTTCACAATGATCCATACAGCCACTCACACATTCACTGGCTCTTATGCACAGTTATTTATATATGTCAACTCTCACATGTACTGTGTTTTACATATGTACTTACTTTGACATGTAGCACTGAGATATCCATTCACTCACCAATACACTCATGCACACAGTTAACCGCCCATACAGCTGTTTCCACATGCACTTTTGAAACCATACATCTAGTGAATCAACTGCTCACACATCTATGCACAGAGTCATACACCTCCCAGCCACCCACACACACACTCAGTCTCCCATACAAATACTTGGGCAACCAATCAATAACCCATATAGTTACTCATATAGCTACTTATCAACACATGCAACAGTTTACAGAACAACAGACATAATGATGCACAAATTAAGACCGTTTAGTCACTAACCCATGCACTCAGTGAGACACATTTAATCTCTCACTCATACAGTCAGTCATGCACCTACTAAATCCTTCATCCAGACACTTATACATCCACTCATTCTTCAATATGTAAGACATATTTTAACTTTACAGAAACATACAGTCACTGGATGTTGTCATCAGTGATGTCATTTGAGATGTCATCAGTGATGTCATCAGTGATGTCACTTACCATGTCATGAATGATGTAATATGTGACATCATCAGCAGTGGATTGCGGGTGCGCGATATATAGTTAGTGCAACTAACTATATATGGAATTTCAATGGTTTTGTGTGAGTAAAATAAGGTTTTGTAAATGCGAATTCCTAACTATATATGGTCTATAACCTATGGTTTTTTCAGTGAATTTTCAAGGTTTTGTAAATGCTAATTCCTAACTATATATGGTCTATAACCTATGGTTTTTTCAGTGAATTTTCAAGGTTTTGTAAATGCTAATTCCTAACTATATATGGTCTATAGCCTATGGTTTTTTCAGTGAATATATATATATACATACATATATAAACATATATCATCTGTATATCTATATAAATACAAACATAAATGCATGCATACATATACTTATATGCATACAGATGCATGTTATTTACATGAAAGTTGAAAAAACACTAATAAAAGCAAAGCTAAAAAGCCACCTCATTACAAACAGAATGGCTTTAACTTAAACGAGGGCGAGATCTATTGCATTTTCAATGCTTGTTTACTTTGGTTCCATCAAGAAGGCATTCAGATGTGTCACACATTTGCCATAAATTCTGAATGTTAGCACTCTAGTTGCACATTAGATCACTGTAGTAAAGCTACTGCTCACCAGGGACGTCTGCTGCTGGTATTCAAAGTGCATGTTTCAGTCTGCATGTCAGAATTTTTTTAATGAAATAGAAGAGGATTTGAGAAGTCACTCAAAATGATCCCTAATTTTTCTTTCTGAAGCACTAATCATACTTTCTATGGCAAAATTAACCCCCTCATGTTGTTCCTTTTTAAATTGAGTGTTTTCAGACTTACCACTTCATTCCAATCAAGATGGCTTCTGGTGTGCCATACTTTTGTCATAAGTAAGACTGTTAGCGCTCTAGTTGTTCTTTAGAACACTCTGGGACATTCTGTCATTGGGCTATACTTGGGGTACATCTGGGTGATATTTGGGCTACATTTAGGCTCTTTTGTCTCTGGTGGCCATCTTGGGAGACTGTATGTCAGAATTTTTTAATGAAATTGAAGAGGGTTTGAGAAGTCACTCAAAATGTGCCCTAATTTTTCTTTCTGCAGCACTAATCATAATTCATATGGCAAAATATACCCCCTCATTTTGTTCCTTTTTAAATTAAATGTTTTAAGAGTTACCACTTTATTCCAATCAAGATGGCTTCAGGTGTGCCATACCTTTGTAATAAGTAGGACTGTTAGCGCTCTAGTTGTTCTTTAGAACACTCTGGGACATTCTGTCATTGGGCTATACTTGGGCTACATCTGGGTGATATTTGGGCTACATTTGGGCTCTTTTGTCTCTGGTGGCCATTTTGGGAGACTGCATGTCAGAATTTTTTAATGAAATAGAAGAGGATTTGAAAAGTCACTCAAAATGTGCCCTAATTTTTCTTTCTACAGCACTAATAATACCTTCTATTGCATATTATACCCCCTCATTTTGTTCCTTTTTAAATTAAATGTTTTAAGAGTTACCACTTTATTCCCATCACGATGGCTCCAGGTGTGCTATACCTTTGTAATAAGTAGGACTGTTAGCGCTCTAGTTGTTCTTCAGAACACTCTGGGACATTCTGTCATTGGGCTATACTTGGGCTACATCTGGGTGATATTTGGGCTACATTTGGGCTCTTTTGTCTCTGGTGGCCATTTTGGGAGACTGCATGTCAGAATGTTTTAATGAAATAGAAAAGGATTTGAGAAGTCACTCAAAATGTGCCCTAATTTTTCATTCTGCAGCACTAATCATACTTTCTATGGCAAAATATACCCCCTCATGTTGTTTCTTTTTAAATTAAATGTTTTAAGAGTTACAACTTTATTCCAATCAAGATGGCTTCAGGTGTGCCATACCTTTGTAATAAGTAGGACTGTTAGCGCTCTAGTTGTTCTTTAGAACACTCTGGGACATTCTGTCATTGGGCTATACTTGGGCTACATCTGGGTGATATTTGGGCTACATTTGGGCTCTTTTGTCTCTGGTGGCCATTTTGGGAGACTGCATGTCAGAATTTTTTAATGAAATAGAAGAGGATTTGAAAAGTCACTCAAAATGTGCCCTAATTTTTCTTTCTGCAGCACTAATAATACCTTCTATTGCATATTATACCCCCTCATTTTGTTCCTTTTTAAATTAAATGTTTTAAGAGTTACCACTTTATTCCCATCACGATGGCTCCAGGTGTGCTATACCTTTGTAATAAGTAGGACTGTTAGCGCTCTAGTTGTTCTTCAGAACACTCTGGGACATTCTGTCATTGGGCTATACTTGGGCTACATCTGGGTGATATTTGGGCTACATTTGGGCTCTTTTGTCTCTGGTGGCCATTTTGGGAGACTGCATGTCAGAATGTTTTAATGAAATAGAAAAGGATTTGAGAAGTCACTCAAAATGTGCCCTAATTTTTCATTCTGCAGCACTAATCATACTTTCTATGGCAAAATATACCCCCTCATGTTGTTTCTTTTTAAATTAAATGTTTTAAGAGTTACAACTTTATTCCAATCAAGATGGCTTCAGGTGTGCCATACCTTTGTAATAAGTAGGACTGTTAGCGCTCTAGTTGTTCTTTAGAACACTCTGGGGCATTCTGTCATTGGGCTATACTTGGGCTACATCTGGGTGATATTTGGGGTACATTTGGGCTCTTTTGTCTCTGGTGGCCATTTTGGGAGACTGCATGTCAGAATGTTTTAATGAAATAGAAAAGGATTTGAGAAGTCACTCAAAATGTGCCCTAATTTTTCATTCTGCAGCACTAATCATACTTTCTATGGCAAAATATACCCCCTCATGTTGTTTCTTTTTAAATTAAATGTTTTAAGAGTTACCACTTTATTCCAATCAAGATGGCTTCAGGTGTGCCATACCTTTGTAATAAGTAGGACTGTTAGCGCTCTAGTTGTTCTTTAGAACACTCTAGGAGGCTGCAGTAGAACACAAAGGAATTAACTGACAGTCTCTGTCCTTGTTGGATGTACATGTTTTACTGAGAATGTCAGACTTCATTTTCACATGACTGAGAAAGATAATGTGAATTTACAGAAAATATGCTTTCAGTTTAGCTTATAGATCCCCTTCCAAACCACTGTGGGAAAATCATGAGATATTAGTTTTCCTTCAAACAATATTCACGATATCACAGCAGAAGGTTTTTTCACATGGTAAAATCACCTTAGAACCCACCACAATTCCTAAAACGAGTATGGTACCATCAACAAATGATTTATAATGTAACTAAAGTCCTAAAACCCTCTATTAACTACAATGCTTTTTAATGAGGTGCTATCATGTATATTGGTCCCAAGATGGCTGCCAACACTTCTTGGATGAAGTGCTGACAGCCAATCAGATCAGATGTGTGGTTAGGCTCCGCCCAGATATATATCTTTTTTTTAACCTAAATTACTCAAAATCCACTGGAGCACATATATTGAGACCTAGCAAAGGCACATCGGGCTAACAGTCCCTACAATTTTGCCAAGTTTCGTGCAAATCCATTCAGCCGTTCGAGCTAAAAGTGAGGCCAACCGCCCTATGGAAATTAACATGGGAAAAACGCGTTTTGGGACCCTCCTTTTTTCTCGGCCCCCCCTTGATGAAACCCCCCCAAATTGTCAGGAGCTGCTCAGAAACAAAATGTTCAATTTTCCTGAAAAGTTCAGCCAATTCCGTCCACAAACGCCAAAGTTATCAGACATAGAATTTTCAAAAATCCCATAGAGAAAAAATCCTAACTATATATACGCCAGTAGGTAATATATATATATATATATATATATATATATATATATATATATATATATATATATATATTCACTGAAAAAACCATAGGTTTCACACCAGTTATAGTTAGCTGGAAATTTTACTGATATAAAACCATTGAAATTCCCACGTTATAGTTAGTCGGACTCACTATAACTTGCGCGTGCAATGCACTGCTGATGACATCACATATTACATCACTCATGACATGGTCAGTGACATCACTCATGACACCATCCTTGTGACATAGTGACAGACCTCCTTTCACTATAATGTAACCCTTGAGACACATATTCAAAAATAGAAACTGAAATTTTTTAAAAAATGGAGATACCTATATCAGTTACAACAAGCAATTCAGTAATTCCACTATCTATATACACATCCACTCATTCACCAATAGTTCTATATAGTCACTCATACATATACTCACTCATCATATGAAGTGATACACCTATACATCCTGTTACACACCGACATTCATCCAAAAGTTACTCACACACATATTCACACGTGCAAATAAACTATTGGACATCCATTTATTTGAATATAGAGTTATACACACACTTCCACCTTACTTCTATTTAAAATTACACATATTTATTCTCTTAAACAATCACTTATAGAAACACATACTTATTTAAACAGGAACTCTTACAATCTCTTACTCTCACATATACTCACTTATATACATCAATATTCATATATACTAGATTAAAACATATGTAGTTACTGATAAAGACACTAGTGAGACAGTCATTCACTCACTAACAAACACATATAGACACTCATCCACCCATACAGTCCTGTACATATGTTGTCTTCAAAACACATACAAACAAAGAGTCAGTCACTCATGCATCTATGTGCTAAGTAATACCCCCACCAAACCATATAGACACTCATACTGATACTAATAAAAATATCTAATAACCCATATACATACACATGAGTGGATGTGTATTAGATGGTGATATTACTGAATTGGTTGTTGTAACTGGTATGGGTATATCCACTTTTTTGAAAATATTAGTTTCTATTTTTGAATATGTGTTTCATGGGTTACATTACACTGAAAGGAGGTCTGTCACTGTGTCACAAGGATGGTGTCATCAGTGATGTCATGAGTGATGTCACTGACCATGTCATGAGTGATGTAATATGTGATGTCATCAGCAGTGCATTGCACGCGCAAGTTATAGTGAGTCCGACTAACTATAACGTGGGAATTTCAATGGTTTTATATCAGTAAAATTTCCAGCTAACTATAACTGGTGTGAAACCTATGGTTTTTTCAGTGAATTTAATAGGTTTTTTAAATGCTAATTCCTAACTATAACTGGTGTGAAACCTATGGTTTTTTCAGTGAATTTCATAGGTTTTTTAAATGCTAATTCCTAACTATAACTGGTGTGAAACCTATGGTTTTTTCAGTGAATTTCATAGGTTTTTTAAATGCTAATTCCTTTGTATATCGAGTTTCTAACCTTTTTTTTTTTTACAATTTGCTGTTTTTTTTTAAGTATTCATTTTTTCTTATAATTTTTTTCTTTTGCGCTCTGGGTGCGCGCTCCGGGAAGCTTTCAGCTAAGCTCTCCTGTAAGCTTCTCCGAGAGCTCATCTGAAAGCGCACCCAGAGCGCAACTGTCGTTCGTGAAAAAAAAATATGAATGAAAAGTTAATAATAATGCAAAACATTTCGTACCATACAAATAAAATTAGTTTTTTTTAATATGGAAAATGATTATGCATTTCTATAAAAGATTGATGACGTCACTTCGGCGCGCAACGTAAGTGCCCTCGGAAGCGCATACGTGCGCGGCGCATAAACGCACGGAAAAGCGCCTACGATCGCGCCACGTTTGCGCCCCGGAAGCGCCTACGATCGCGCTGCGTAAACGCACCCGGAAGTGCTCCGGAGCGCGCAGCGTAAACGCGTCGGGTCATGTGACCCTCAAATAACACTTTTCATTGGTTGCTAACAGTTTTTTTTTACAATGAATGAAATCCCCACCCATTTCCTTCACTTCTTCTTTCACTTTTGTGACTGAAAGACCTGCCTTTTTTGCTGCTCCATATTCCTGGATTCATCATGGCTGCCAGACCATCCAGCAGTGAAGATGACTTCATTGATGAAGAGCCTCCTACCCCAAAGGTGAAGGAACATTTCATTTGGAAATTTTTTAAGTTTCCAGAAGGCCAGAAGAAGGTGAATGCACCAAAAGTAGAGTGCAGGATCTGCAAACAGGTCCTGTCACGGGGTAACCCCCAAAAAAAATACTCTTTTGGGAACTTTACGATGATCCGACATGTGGAGAGGAGGCACCCCCAGAATTTTGCCCGGGAAAGTGTCAGGGCTCTGGCACAGGAGGTTCCCAGAGATGGGGCCTCTACATCAACAGGAGGAGCAACTTCTTCTGGAAGAGAACAATCTCAGGGGCAGGTAGCAAACATTCAACCTGCATTCAACCATGGGGTCGTCAAATGCAGATACTGCAATCAACTCCTCACCTATGGGGAGCAAAGTGTCCTGCTCATGGTTCGGGCATTGGAGAACCATCACTGCCCTTCCCACCCCTAATTTTTTTCTTTTCTTTTTGCTCCTGTTGAGCAGTTTCTATTCCCTGTTTTTGTTCCTCTTCAGTTAAAAGAAGAAAACCAAAAGTTCTTTTCAGAACTACCTCCAATTCTCATCAAAGAGCTATAATCTTAAAAAATGAAGAGTAAGTGAAATATAGTGCATTGATAATTGAAAGGAGAATGAGTAAGAAAGAACAGAAAGGTATGAGAGGTGAAAGGAAGTGAAGTAGGAGGAATGAAAGAAGGTGAGTGTTAGAAAAGAAAGTTATGACACAGTGAATAAACTGGAGTATTTCTGACATATCTGTAAACACAAAAGTAACGCATTGCAGGAGTGCGTCACAAAAGTGACGCAACTCCAGTAATGTGTCCTTTCACATGGAAAAAGCACCATGTGAAAGGTTTGCTGTGAAGCAGGCGCAAGATTTTGGCGCAACTGCATCCTAAAAGTGACGCACTGCGTCATTATTACCAAGCTTTTTGCAAGGAACACCCCCTCTGCATGCATTATACCTGACACTATTTTTTAAAAAGTGACGCATCTAGGTACATGGGTCACTTTTTAAAACTCTGCGCCATATTGTATCTGCATCAGGTATATTGTATGCAGAGGGGCAATCCCGCGCAAAAAGCTTGGTAATAACAACGTACTGAAATCTATGAGATTTCCCTGCGTCACTTTTAGGATGCTATTGCGTCAAAATTTTGCGCCGGCCTCGCATCACTTTTATGTTTACACATATGTCAGAAATACTGACGTATCTGTAGCTCCTTGCAACATGATTCGTCATACATTAAATATGACACATCTGGAATGTCATAAGGACTGTGGACAGAAAAGTGACGCATCACACCAGCAGTGTAATAAAATGTGCCTCGTTGCACTATATTTAAAGGATGCAACAGCATCCTAAAAGTGACGCAGTGAAATCTCAAACATTTCACTGCGTCGCTATTACAAAGCTTTTAGTGGGAGAACACCCCCTCTGCATGCATTATACCTCACGCAGATATAATGTGGCGCTTGATTTTAAAAAGTGACCCATCTACCTAGATACCTCACTTTTTAAATATAACGCAACGCGGCACATTTTTTTACACTACTGGTGCAATGCGTCACTTTTCTGTGCGCACTCCTTATGACATTCCAAGTAACGCATTGCTGGAGTGCGTCACAAAAGTGACGCAACTCCAGTAATGTGTCCTTTCAAATGGGGAAAGCAGCATATGAAAGGTCTTGCCTCAGTCTAACACCTGCTGTAAAGCAGGCACAAGATTTTGACGCAACAGCATCCTAAAACTGACGCAGTGAAATCTGAAAGATTTCACTGCGTCGCTATTACAAAGCTTTTTGCGGGAGAACACCCCCTCTGCATGCATTATACCTGACGCTATTTTTAAAAAGTGACGCATCTAGGTACATGGGTCACTTTTTAAAACTCTGCGCCATATTGTATCTGCAACATGATTCGTCATACATTAAATATGACACATCTGGAATGTCATAAGGAGTGCGCACAGAAAAGTGACGCATAACACCAGCAGTGTAATAAAATGTACCTCGTTGCACTATATTTAAAAAGTGACGCATCTAGATAGATGCGTCACTTTTTAAATATTGCATAACAATGCGCATTTTTTTACACCGCTGGTGCGTCACAAAAATTGACGCACAGGAAGCGCAAAACTAACAGCGCAAGGCCTTCATAAATATAATCCTGGATTTTCCCCGTGCTTCGCCGGTGCGCGTACCATGCGCTTCCCCCGCGCAAAACGAAAAAAAAATTTTAATGCCCTGCAGGACCCTATTTTAGTCCCTACATCAAACCTAGGGGGTCAGAGGGGGTCTACTCTTCCCCCTTATGGTCATTTGCCCCTTTTTTTTTCAAACCCCTTGTGTCTCGATTTTACCGAGACACAAGATGGCGGCCGCTCCGGACTGTTTAGAATGTTTACAGACAACTGAGAGCCAATCAGCTTCCTGCGCGCAAGTCGCGTGCCGCGCCTGGAGCGCACTCGGGTGCGCGCACGGGAGAGCGCCTATAGATATATATATTTTTTTGAACCTAAATTACTCAAAATCCACTGGAGCACATATCTTGAGACATAGCAAAGGCACATCGGGCTACCAGTCCCTACAATTTTGCCAAGTTTGGTGGAAATCCATTCAGCCGTTCGGGCTAAAAGTGAAATCGACCGCCCTATGGAAATTAACATGGGGAAAACGCGTTTTGGGACCCCCCTTTTATCTCGGCCCCCGCTTGACGAATCCCCCCCAAACTTTCAGGGAAGGACCGGACCGCCATGAGACCATTTTCCTGAAAATTTCAGGCAGATTCGTCAACCGGCGCCAAAGTTATTCAAAATAGAATGTTGAGATTTAACATTGAAAATTATCCTAACTATAACTACCTACTGGCGACCGCCAGTAGGTAATATATATATATATATATATATATATATATATATATATATATATATATATTCACTGAAAAAACCATAGGTTATAGACCATATATAGTTAGGAATTAGCATTTACAAAACCTTATTTTACTCACACAAAACCATTGAAATTTCATATATAGTTAGTTCCACTAACTATATATCGCGCACCCGCAATCCACTGCTGATCATGTCACATATTACATCATTCATGACATGGTCAGTGACATCACTGATGACATCTCAAATGACATCACTGATGACATCACTGATGACAACATCGAGTGACTGTATGTTTCTGTAAAGCTAAAATATGTCTTACATATTGAAGACTTGTTCCTGAACGGTCGCTCCCTCCCTCCCTCGCTAATCTCACGCACTGTGGGCGCTGCTGATCTCACTTGGGTATCGTTACTTGAGATTCTGAAATTGACTCGCTTGTTTACCTAGAGCCTCTGTAATTGACTAGCGCTGTGCGAGAGCCTCTGCAATTGACTAGCGCTGTGATCGTTTAGCTTGTACACCGACTGAAATTGACTCGCGTGTTTACCAAGAGCCTCTGTAATTGACTAGCGCTGTGCGAGAGCCTCTGCAATTGACTAGCGCTGTGATCGTTTAGCTTGTACACCGATTGAAATTGACTCGCGTGTTTACCAAGAGCCTCTGTAATTGACTAGCGCTGTGCGAGAGCCTCTGCAATTGACTAGCGCTGTGATCGTTTAGCTTGTAAACCGACCAGGAATTGACTTTGGCGCCGCTCTCTCAGCTCTATAATGTAGCGCGACATTTGCTCTATGTGCCTGCTGGCGCTTTAACAGGACAGTAGGCGCGCTGGTCCATTTGCTGCCCCTGCCTCACTTTCCCTTTGACCCTCCATTTTGTCTGTAGCAGTTCCCTGGCCCGCCCCTCCTCCCCGCTACCGCCTCCCAGCTGCTGCCCCTCCCACGCTCCGCCCCCTCCACTCTCCATTAAATGCCAGATGTCCCAACGCGCAGCGTCCACGTGCTACGGCCAATGCCGAAGGTGCGCCAAAGGTAAGCCCGTCTACGCCCGTCCGCGCCTGGACCGCGCCCATCGCCAGACCCCCTGGCCCCCGTCCCACCCACCCCTCCCGCATTACTTACCCCGCATCCTCCCTCCTAGCCCTTAACCCCGGCCGCCTCTCCGACTGCGCTCAAGCCGCCCCCGGACACACCCATGGACCCTTCACGTGCAACTCCTGCAAGTTTGACAGCACCAAAACCAACTCCACATCCACTAACACTAAACAGAGACCTGACGCCAACCACCTTAAATGCATCCTACTCAATACCCGCTCAGTCCACAGGCACGCCATCGACCTCTGGAATCTACTAGACACCTTCTCTCCAGATGTCGCCTTCCTAACAGAAACATGGATGAACTCTACTTCAGCCCCAGACATCACCATTGCCATCCCGGAAGGTTACAAGATCATCCGTAAGGACCGCACCGACCAAACAGGAGGAGGCATCGCTATCGTCCACAAGAAATCCATCCGCATCTCAACCAGCTCAGACGTCAATCTCGCAAACACTGAACACCTCCACTTCCAGATCCTCATCGACCCCAAGACCACACTCAGAGGCACCCTCCTCTACAGGCCACCAGGACCCCGTGCACAATTCAGTGACGACATCACAGACTTAATCACCCCGCACGCCCTCCCCTCCGAGGATTACATTCTTCTGGGAGACCTCAACTTTCATCTTGAAAAGAACAACGACCGCTACACCACCACCCTTCTGGACAATCTCGCCAACCTCTGACTTAAACAACTTGTCACTACCCCCACCCACATCGCAGGTCACACACTCGACCCTATCTTCACCTCCAGCAAACATGTCTCCTTCAGCCACACCACAGCTCTCCTCTGGACGGACCACAGCTGCGTTCACTTTCCTACAACAAGACCACAACAACCATCCTCAACCCACTCTGCGAAGAAACTGGAACAAAATCACCATCGACCACATCTCCTCATCGCTTCTTCAAAACCCCCCTGCCCACTCCACAAACCCCGACCAAGCAGCCATTAACCTCACCCAATGGCTTTCCAACAGCGCCGACATCCTAGCACCGTTGAAAAAACGTCAAATCAATCTAGGCAGCAAGAAGACCTCCTGGTTCAACGATGATCTTAAGAAATCTAAGAAACTCTGTTGCTCCCTTGAGAAGGCCTGGAAAAAAGACCCAAACACCAGCACCAGGGACGCCTTCAAAAACGCCACCCGCACACACCACCAACTAATCCGGTCTGCCAAGAAAGCCGCTTTCAAGGACAGACTAGAGAACAACGCCCACAACAGCAAGGAATTATTCAACATCATCAAGGAATTTACCAACCCCTCAGCCAACTCCAACGACATCACCCCCTCTCAAGCCCTCTGCGACTCCCTAGCCTCATTCTTCCACAACAAGATTGCAGAAATCCACAACAGCTTTGACAACCGACCCGAGGACCAACCCACCCACCCCTCTGCAGGACCCCCACCCCCCTTGAACATCCTCAACGACTGGAACCCAATCTCCACTGAGGACACCATCCGCCTGATGAACTCCATCCACTCAGGATCCCCCACAGATTCATGCCCTCACCACATCTTTAACAAAGCAGACTCCATTATAGCACCACACCTCCGAGACGTCATCAACTGCTCCCTCAACTCCGCTATCTTCCCGGAAAGTTGGAAACATGCCGAACTCAGCGCCCTTCTGAAGAAACCTACTGCTGACCCCACCGAACTCAAAAACTACCGCCCCATCTCACTCCTTCCATTTCCGGCCAAAGTCATCGAGAAAGCTGTCAACAACCAACTCGCCGCCTTCCTCGAAACCAACAAGTCCCTCGACTCCTCACAGTCCGGCTTCCGAACCAAACACAGCACTGAGACCGCACTCATTGCAGCAACTGACGACATTCGAACTCTGCTAGACAACGGAGACACAGTCACCCTCATCCTCCTCGACCTCTCCGCAGCCTTTGACACAGTCTGTCATAGCACCTTAATACAACGCCTCAGAAACATCGGAATACAAGGAAAAGCACTGGAATGGATCACCTTGTTCCTTACCGGAAGAACTCAGAAAGTCCGCCTTCCACCATTCAAATCAGAAGCTACAGAAGTCATCTGCAGCGTGCCACAAGGATCTTCACTCAGTCCCACCCTCTTCAATGTATATATGAGCCCCCTTGCGGCCATCGCACGCCAACACAACCTCAACATCATCTCCTACGCTGATGACACCCAACTGATACTATCACTCACCAAAGACCCCAACACCGCCAAAACTAACCTTCATGAAGGAATGAAAGAAGTAGCCGAGTGGATGAAGTACAGCCGTCTAACACTGAACTCCGACAAAACTGAAGTCCTCATCCTTGGTACCTCCCCCTCCGCCTGGGATGACTCTTGGTGGCCAGAGGCCCTTGGAAAAGCACCCATCCCGACGGACCATGCACGGAACCTAGGTGTCATCCTGGACTCCTCACTTTCTATGAACAAACAAGTCAACGCCGTCTCATCTTCTTGCTTCAATATCCTTCGCATGCTCAAAAAAACATTCCGCTGGATCCCCACCGAAACTAGAAAAACGGTCACCCACGCACTGGTCACGAGTCGCCTGGACTACGGAAACACCCTATACGCCGGTACCACCGCAAAACTCCAGAAAAAACTCCAACGCATCCAAAACGCGTCAGCCAGACTCATACTAGACATCCCGCGTAAAGACCACATCTCTGGACACCTGAAAAACCTCCACTGGCTCCCCGTTAACAAGAGGATTACTTTCCGCCTCCTAACCCATGCACACAAAGCACTCTACGAACTTGGACCCGAATGCCTCAACTCATGACTCTCCTTCTACACCCCCTCCCGCCACCTACGATCCTCCAACCAAGCCCTTGCAACTGTACCTCGCATCAACAAAACCACCATGGGAGGCAGATCCTTCTCCTACCTGGCAGCTAAAACCTGGAACTCACTCCCCACTCACCTTCGCCTCACTCAGAACCACCTTACATTCAGAAAGCAACTTAAAACCTGGATATTCGACAAGTAACTCCTCACCCTCCTCAAGCGCCTTGAGACCCTCCGGGTATGTAGCGCGCTATATAAATCTCTTGACTTGACTTGACTTGACATGTATAAGTGTCTGGATGAAGGATTTAGTAGATGCATGACTGACTGTATGAGTGAGTGATTAAATGTGTCTCACTGAGTGCATGGGTTAGTGACTAAACTGTCTTAATTTGTGCATCATTATGTCTGTTGTTCTGTAAACTGCTGCATGTGTTTATCAGTAGCTATATGAGTAACTATATGGGTTATTGATTGGTTGCCCAAGTATTTGTATGGGAGACTGAGTGTGTGTGTGGGTGGCTGGGAGGTGTGTGACTCTGTGCATAGATGTGTGAGCAGTTGATTCACTAGATGTATGGGTTCAAAAGTGCATGTGGAAACAGCTGTATGGGCGGTTGATTGTGTGCATGAGTGTATTGGTGAGTGAATGGATATCTCAGTGCTACATGTCAAAGTAAGTACATATGTAAAGCACAGTACATGTGAGAGTTGACATATATAAATAACTGTGCATAAGAGCCAGTGAATGTGTGAGTGGCTGTATGGATCATTGTGAACTTGTATCAGTGATTGTATAAGAGAGTAAATATGTGTTAGAATATGTTTTAATAAGTAAGGTGTGTATAACTGTATAGTTGAGGAAATGGAGGTGTGATTGATTCTTTGCATGACTGACTAGGTGTGTGAGTAACTCCATGGATGAGTGACAATCTGTGAGTGTCTGTTTACACTGAGTGTATCTAAGGTTATATTAGAGTCTGAAGAGGTTCATCGTATTATCACATGAATGATGTCATCAGTGATGTGATCAGTGATGTCATTTGAGATGTCATCAGTGATGTCATCAGTGATGTCATTTGAGATGTCATCAGTGATCTCATCAGTGATGTCACTGACCATGTCATGAATGATGTAATATGTGACATGATCAGCAGTGGATTGCGGGTGCGCGATATATAGTTAGTGGAACTAACTATATATGAAATTTCAATGGTTTTGTGTGAGTAAAATAAGGTTTTGTAAATGCTAATTCCTAACTATATATGTCTATAACATATGGTTTTTTCAGTGAATTTCAATGGTTTTTTAATAGCAAATATGAAAAGCTTTAAAATGTCAAGTACGTGGTAGGTAAAAACATTTTCGTGTCTATGCACGCTGATGTGCTTTGAACGCTGCCACCCCCCCCCTCTTTTCTTTTAGGAGTATTCTCTCTTTGCAGATAGTGAAGGGTAGGTAACGCAGGCCTTTGCCCCCGTTGTAATCCGTCGTGCCTGCTTCTCTCTCCATTTGATTGATTGTTATCCAAGCATTTACTGTTTTAGAATTGGTTCTCTTTGGTTCATTCTCTATTTACAAACAAGCACAGAGTCGCAATACTCTGTTTAGTCTTTGCAGATAGTGAAAAATCGTTTAGAAAAACAAAAGGAATCGAGCAAAATCAGTAGGCCACTAATGGGATCTCTTTTTGACCTCGCTAAAATAGAAACATTAGGAACAACCCCTCATGAGAAATACGAAACTAGTGGGATGAACTGAGCTCGACACCATGATGGCTGGAAGACAGCTCGGCTCCGCCACCCACCCCGCCCAAAATAACGACAAACCCTATGCAAATATTATAAATATATACAACACACCAGCAAAGTAACAGGGTAAAACGTTTTATTAAATAACTATTTACATGGCAGCCTGCTGCAACATCCATCACTGTTCCTGTCGAGGTAGCATAGCTGGCGGCCTAGGGGTGGGGGACCGTTGTGCAAATTGCCCGGGGACGACACCATGCGCCAAGACTCGTCCCCAGTACATCCAGAGCTGATGTCCGACAAGCTGTGTGTGAGGATGCCTTGCTGATGCCACCACCCCCACCACCACCTTTTTGTTGCCTGATCCGGCTAGCTCAATCGATCGAGCATGAGACTCATGCACACTGATCTCCTTGGCCTCAGTCAAGCATCAATAGTAAGATTTTCATACGTGAGTGTAGGTTCATGGTTTTCCATCCACAGACTAAAAGCCTGGAGTGGGAGTGAAAGAACCATAACTAGGTAAGAAGGAAGGCAGACGCTGTGGGAAGGACTCTGGATATGGTATGTTCCTTGGTCCCTGAGTTGCTTCGATATCACTGCCTTGCACAAATGGCATAAGTCCTGGATATTGGGTGCCATAGTTGAGAGTTCTGAGCAGCGCTTGTAACACTGTCTGAAGCTTATTTGCACCTGCTGCAGCTTCACTATTCTCAAAGTAAGTGGGGGCTGTTTGTGGACCTTACTGCATTGGAAAACAATGTGATGCGGTGCCTCCCTGAACCGCTTGACGGAGGCCCCCGAGGGGCGGTGTGATGGAGTGGACTCGGAGGGGGCGCTTGGCTCCGACCCCCTCCCCAAGTCTTGTTGCCCTGGTGTGGCCTGAGATTGCCCCCGACATAGGCGGCCGTCTCCCGGGGTCAAGCGGAACTTTTTGCCTTTTGGTGACTCTTCCATTCTGAACATTGTCCCACAATCCGTTTGACCTGAAGACACGTCCTGCGGTGCCCTAGTCCAACCATCACATATTCTTGCGCCAGGAGACGCCGTGGGATGCACTAGAAGGGAGAGGCGGCGCGAACGAGCCTCCCCAGGTGGAGGTTTTTCAGGTACACCCCAGCGCTTCACGCAACCAGCTGAGTTGCGCCCGCTCTTGCGGCTACAGCATCTCGCCCACCATCCACTTGAATTGCGCCCACTCTTGCGGTGCAGCGATAGGCGGCTGCAACAGGACTCTCAAAATGGCGGCCGGCTCTTCGGATTTAGGCCTGGTCCACTAAAATGGCCCTGGGACACCTTGGAACTCGGACGCTTGACTGCTAGGGCATGGACCCCATTCCCAAAAGCATCCCCTCAGCCTTGAAGATTCTACAAAAGTCACCGGGGCCCCCGACTCCCGCAGACTTCCGGTGGTGAGCGACTGCCATGATTGCTCGCGGAATGGCCACGACGTAGCCACGGGGTGCTCTCATGCTGACGCTAGCTTCAATCTGAAACATCCAGAAACACTGTAGACTACCAATTCGATCAGTTCCGGTGGAGCCCCAACGTGAACCGGTAGAGAAGAACTTGCCCTCCCCTCTTTGACTGAAGGTTCTTGTTGCCTGTCCCTTCTGTTGTCATTTAACAGAACTTTTTGGACTACTGAAAGGGGTTGTGTTCCGACCGCTGGTTGGTGGAGACATTTTGACTATATTCTGGACCTGCGTTGTCGCGTAATGCGTCATATGACGCGCCGCGTTAGCGCACCCGGAAGTGCTCTGGTGCGCGAGGCGCAGCGTCCCGGAAGCGATCCAGAGCGCGGCGCGCAGCGCGTAACGTAAGCATAACAGGTCATGTGACTTATTAATAAAACTTTTCATTGGTTCATTTTACTTTTGTTATTCTAATGAGGAAAGGCTTGGTCATATGTCCTAAAAATAACGCTTTTCATTGCTTTCGAACATTTTTTTTTCCCAAATGATGAAAGCCCCACCTTTTTTTTTCTCACTCTGACTTGTAAAGCAAAGGACCCAGATGCATTTACAGTTTATCACTAACAATGTTCCAGGCTAATGTATTTTCCCGGGAAATTTACAACTGTCCTGCAAGTAAAATATTCCTTTTTCGAGAAAAAGGGCGTTTCTTCGTCCCATGAGGGAGCCGTTGAGCAAAAGAGGCTCGGCCTGCTGTCTTAGTCGCTGATAGGCATGAATATCAGATTCTTATCGATCATTTTATGTTGCAGGAGTAGAAAACACAACAGCCCTTGACCATTTATCTTTACTGCGTTCCTGCGTATTATACCTTTTAACCGTCATGTAATTGGACTGCTTTATTTCACTTGCCTTTTACTGATTCGAAAACAGTGGCTATTATTCAAAACTTTACCAATGTAAGTACTACTACCATGTTTTGTTTTAAAAACCTTTATTGTGAAAATGTCAGTATACAAATACGGGCCTATAACCACGTGGGCCGGCCACGGAGCAAACTGGAATCGTATATGATGAGGGGACATTTACACTGTAGAACAATGTAACGGGCGACCCATTAGGTTGCAAGAACTAAGGTGTCTAACATTTGCGGAATCGGTGGACGTACATTTTATAATTAAAGTACGACAGGGCCAGTTACAATAAAATTATCTAGATATACATTTGCGGGCAAGTACCATGGGTGACGTTAATTCGAACTTTCAATAGTACAGTAATCAATAACACATCAGAACTTAATATCAATAGGGATGTCCAAATGTTCAATCAATTCTCGTCCCCGCCCGCCATGTGCTTCAAAACTGCATACGTATCTCGTGATATCAAGGTTGGGCAACCAGTACACAACAAGGAGTTACGAGTCCCATTTATACCGGCGCCATTTTGGGCAATGCCGGGCAGGTCCAGGATATAGTCAAAATGTCTCCACCAACCAGCGGTCGGACCAGAACCCTTTTCGGCAGTCCAAAAAGGTTCCGTTAAATGACAACAGAAGAAATAGGCAACAAGAACAATCAGTCAAAAGAGGGGACGCTTTCGTGAATGGGGCCCATGCCCTAGCAGGCAAGCGTCCGAGTTCCAAGGTGTCCCAGAGCCATTTTAGTGGACCAGGCCCAAATCCAAAGAGCTGGCCACCATTTTGAGAGTCCTGTTGCAGCTGGCTATCGCTGCACCACAAGAGTAGCCGCAATTCAGCTAGATGGCGGTGAGTCACTGTACTGCAAAAGCGGGCGGAACTCAGCTGGAAGGCGAGTCAAACTCTAAGAGGCACCCCACTGCAGATGAGGTGCCTCCACCTGGGGAGGAGGGAGAGGCCCGTTTGCGCTGCCTCCCCCCCCCGGGCACCCCACGCCGTCTTTCGGCGCAGCATTGTAGGATGGCCACACCAGTGAAACTTGCTGGACACCACCTCGGTGCCATCCGGATCTCGGCGCGTTCGAGTCACTGTACCGCAAGAGCGGGAGAAACTCAGCTGGATGGCGGGCGAGACGCTGTACCGCAAGAGGGGGCAGAACTCAGCTGGATGGAGGGTGAGGCACTGTGCCGCAAGAGCGGGCAGAACTCTGCTGGAAGGCAAGTGAAACGCTAAGAGGCGCCCCACTGCAGATGAGGTGCCTTCACCTGGGGAGTCGGAAGAGGTCCGTTTACGACGCCTCTCCCCCCCCCCCCCGGGCACCCCACGCCGTCTTTCAGCACAGCATTGTAGGATGGCCACACCAGTGAAACTTGCTGGACACCACCTCGGTGCCATCCGGATCTCGGCGCGTTGTGCTGCCTTCGGCGTACTGTAGCAGCAAAAGTAACCGCAACTCAGCTGGACACGCCGTCTTTCAGTGCAGCATTGTAGGAAGGCCACACCAGTGCGGCAACTTGCTGGACACCACCTCGGTGCCATCCGGATCTCGGCGCGTTGTGCTGCCTTTGGCCTATTCGCACATCGGTCCGCTACTGACGCCACCTCACAGGCCAACGGATTTTGTAGGCTTTTTATAGCCCAAAGCCGCATAACAGGTCATGTGACTTGTTTATAAAACTTTTCATTGGTTCATTTTACTTTTGTTATTCTAATGATGAAATGCTTGATCATATGACCTAAAAATAACACTTTTTATTGGATTAAAACATTTTTTTTCCCAAACGATGAAAGCCCCACCTTTTTTTTTCTCACTCGGCAATCCAAAAAGGTTCCGTTAGATGACAACAGAGGGGACAGGCAACAAGAACCATCACTCAAAAAAGGGGAGGGCAAGTTCTTCCCTACCGGGTCACGTTGGGGCTCCACCGGAACTCATCGAATTGATAGTCTACAGTGTTTCTGGATGTTTCAGACTGAAGCTGGCGTCAGCATGAGAGCACCACCATCTCGTAGCTCCGTCGTGGCCATTACGCAAGCAATCATGGCAGCCGCTCCCTACTGGAAGCCTGCGGGAGTCGGGGGCCCCCAAGACTTCCGAGCGTCCGCTCCGAGCACCAAGTTAAGCTGTGATTGAAAGAAGGAAGCAAGACAGCGTCTTTGCAGGAAGGTGTCTGTCTTTCACGTTGTCAGCAGTAAAGCGGAGCACAGGACTACAGCATTCCGCTTCTAACCCACAAGGGGAATACAAGTTTAAAAATTGGACACAATGTGCATACCCACTTGGTGAAAATCGGCAATGCACTACAGCACCCAGAAAGCCATGTGTTTGGCTACGCCCATGGGGCAGGTGAGAAGGATAAAAGTGCGAATGCGGAAATGATGACATCGATGCCAGAAGAAAATGCGCCTTTGAAAAAGGGAGAGTGAACTCTTGAAACTCGTCAGGCGTAACATTTAAGAGGAAGGGTAATGGTGTGAAGCCCTGTGTTTGCATGCTGGCAATAAACAAAGTGAATTTGAACAGTCTTCCTGTGGCCTTCGTGCGAAGTTGTGTTACCTGCAAATGAATATATATATATATATATTCACTGAAAAAACCATAGGTTATAGACCATATATAGTTAGGAATTCGCATTTACAAAACCTTATTTTACTCACACGAAACCATTGAAATTCCATATATAGTTAGTTGCACTAACTATATATCGCGCACCCGCAATCCACTGATGATGATGTCACATATTACATCATTCATGACATGGTCAGTGACATCACTGATGACATCAGGTCCAGAATATAGTCATGTTGTTCCTTTTTAAATTGAGTGTTTTCAGACTTACCACTTCATTCCAATCAAGATGGCTTCTGGTGTGCCATACTTTTGTCATAAGTAAGACTGTTAGCGCTCTAGTTGTTCTTTAGAACACTCTGGGCATTCTGTCATTGGGCTATACTTGGGGTACATCTGGGTGATATTTGGGCTACATTTAGGCTCTTTTGTCTCTGGTGGCCATCTTGGGAGACTGTATGTCAGAATTTTTTAATGAAATTGAAGAGGGTTTGAGAAGTCACTCAAAATGTGCCCTAATTTTTCTTTCTGCAGCACTAATCATAATTCATATGGCAAAATATACCCCCTCATTTTGTTCCTTTTTAAATTAAATGTTTTAAGAGTTACCACTTTATTCCAATCAAGATGGCTTCAGGTGTGCCATACCTTTGTAATAAGTAGGACTGTTAGCGCTCTAGTTGTTCTTTAGAACACTCTGGGACATTCTGTCATTGGGCTATACTTGGGCTACATCTGGGTGATATTTGGGCTACATTTGGGCTCTTTTGTCTCTGGTGGCCATTTTGGGAGACTGCATGTCAGAATTTTTTAATGAAATAGAAGAGGATTTGAAAAGTCACTCAAAATGTGCCCTAATTTTTCTTTCTGCAGCACTAATAATACCTTCTATTGCATAATATACCCCCTCATTTTGTTCCTTTTTAAATTAAATGTTTTAAGAGTTACCACTTTATTCCCATCACGATGGCTCCAGGTGTGCTATACCTTTGTAATAAGTAGGACTGTTAGCGCTCTAGTTGTTCTTTAGAACACTCTGGGACATTCTGTCATTGGGCTATACTTGGGCTACATCTGGGTGATATTTGGGCTACATTTGGGCTCTTTTGTCTCTGGTGGCCATTTTGGGAGACTGCATGTCAGAATGTTTTAATGAAATAGAAAAGGATTTGAGAAGTCACTCAAAATGTGCCCTAATTTTTCATTCTGCAGCACTAATCATACTTTCTATGGCAAAATATACCCCCTCATGTTGTTTCTTTTTAAATTAAATGTTTTAAGAGTTACCACTTTATTCCAATCAAGATGGCTTCAGGTGTGCCATACCTTTGTAATAAGTAGGACTGTTAGCGCTCTAGTTGTTCTTTAGAACACTCTAGGAGGCTGCAGTAGAACACAAAGGAATCAACTGACAGTCTCTGTCCTTGTTGGATGTACATGTTTTACTGAGAATGTCAGACTTCATTTTCACATGACTGAGAAAGATAATGTGAATTTACAGAAAATATGCTTTCAGTTTAGCTTATAGATCCCCTTCCAAACCACTGTGGGAAAATCATGAGATATTAGTTTTCTTTCAAACAATATTCATGATATCACAGCAGAAGGTTTTTTCACATGGTAAAATCACCTTAGAACCCACCACAATTCCTAAAACGAGTATGGTACCATCAACAAATGATTTATAATGTAACTAAAGTCCTAAAACCCTCTATTAACTACAATGCTTTTTAATGAGGTGCTATCATGTATATTGGTCCCAAGATGGCTGCCAACACTTCTTGGATGAAGTGCTGACAGCCAATCAGAATAGATGTGTGGTTAGGCTCCGCCCAGATATATATCTTTTTTTGAACCTAAATTACTCAAAATCCACTGGAGCACATATATTGAGACCTAGCAAAGGCACATCGGGCTAACAGTCCCTACAATTTTGCCAAGTTTCGTGCAAATCCATTCAGCCGTTCGAGCTAAAAGTGAGGCCAACCGCCCTATGGAAATTAACATGGGAAAAACGCGTTTTGGGACCCCCCTTTTTTCTCGGCCCCACCTTGATGAAGATGAATATAAATTTATGTTCAACGAATGGCCGGTCCTACCTGTTATGTATCTAACACCAAAAATACATAAAGCTGTTGTATCAGTACCTAGAAGACCCATTATTTCGGCCATAAGAAGTGTTGCGGAACAGGTTGGGCAATACATAGATTTCTTCCTACAGGATCTGGTAAAAAACCTGCCTAGCTATATAAAGGACACAAGTGACTTTTTAACTAAAATCAAAAATCTTGCTTGGTCAGAGGGTATGTTGATGATAGCGTTGGACATTGAATCGCTATACACTAGCATAGATCACAAGGCGGGCGTAGCAGAAGTAAAGAATTTTTTAGATCAGAGACCCAGCAAATTCTACCAGCACAACAAAGCTATCATAAGCTTAATTGAATGGTGTTTGAATAACATTTTTTTTCTATTTGGCAAGGACCTGTTCAAGCAAATCAGAGGCATGGCGATGGGAGCCTGTTTCTCCCCAGCTATGCGTGCTTGCACGTTGGCTGGTGGGAGGAACAGGTCCTCAAAAAAAATTACAGTGAGTGCTTCACTAACAACAATAGAATGTTTCTTTAGGTACATTGATGGTATCTTTATTTTGTGGAAGGGAAGCCAAATAGAAGCGTTAGATTTTGTTATCAATATCAATAACAACCTCTAAACCTCCACTTTACAGCACACATAGATAACAACACTATGGAATTCTTAGATGTCAAAATGTACATTAGAGACAACAATATAGAAACAACTTTATTTAGGAAGCCTACTGTTGGAAACATGACATTACACGCCTCAAGTGCACACCAGAAACATCTTATTGCCAGCATCCCTTATGGCTAAAAAGAATTTGTAGTGTAGGTACAGACTTTGACAAATGTGCTATTGAACTAACGGCAAGACTCAAGGCATGTGGGTACTCAGACAAAATACTAGAGGTCCCCATGACTAAAGCCAGGTTAAGATCAAGGGACAGCCTGCTACCCAACATCACTGGGAATGATATGGAGTCTGGAGTACAAACAGTTCAGGGAAAAGAACAAACAGAAAATCAAGGGCCCAGACTCATCACTACTTTCAGTGATGAGGAACATCAAATCAGATCTATAGTCAAGAGAAACTGGGGTATAGTGCTCACTGATCTAATACTAAGCTCACGTTTACCTTCTACTCCCACCATTACATTCAGTAGAGCTAGAAACATGGGTTCAATACTAGACAAAGGTAGTCCAGAAATCAAACAGAATTCCACCTGGTTGAAACCAGTTCCAGGGTTTCGGAAATTCTCATCATGTAGAGCGTGCAAATTTGGTGTGAATAAAACACTATCAAACGCCTTTCAGCACCAATGAAATAGCCATAGTTGGCAGTTTCAACTGCAGGACCGAATTCGCTGTATATGTCCTCACGTGCACCTGTGGCCTGAATTACATTGGCGGTACGAAATTACAGGTGCACGTGAGGATTTTGCAACATTTCAGAGCTATCCTACATAGCGACCCCACATACCCGGTGTCACGCCATTTTAAAAGGGTACACAACAATGATGTAACTTTCCTGCAATATTTTGTGGTGGCATCGGTATTAAAACAACGTAGAGGAGGCAACAGAGAGCTTTTGCTTAGACAGTTAGAAACTAAACTAATATTAGAATTTGACAGCAAAAGCCCTAATGGGCTGAATAATGCGGAAGATATGTACAACTTTCTTTAAGCATTGACAGCCAACTCTCTGGTACAGAAACATCACCATGAAGAGATCATTTCTAGTTGCCTTTGTCATCGTTGTATCAGTGGTACCTTTTTGTGGCACAATCTTAAGACATCTAAGAATAGGAATTCTAATAAGGTCTGGTTCTACCCTGGTGTAACTGAAGAGTGTTAAATTGAATTTTTATTATGGGTGTGGTAACACTGACTAATCATGATAAGGCGTTATTAATATTACCTTGTATGTTCGATCTAGCAAATCAATGCCTGATTTTAAATCACAATATGCACTTTGGAATTAGTATGTATATCATGACTATGATCTCATGAATTATGAAAACTTGTTTTTTGTAAAAAAAATTATCTATATCGGTACATACTTTTGCGCACTTATGCACTTTATTTCCTAATCAGGAAATATATTGGCACATTTTTGCACACTTATATCTTTATTTTGCTGCTTTTGCACTGTTTTGCACATCCCGAATAGCCCAATTTACCATCTCCATTTATATTGGTCTCATGAATTATTATTCATGAATTAGTATTTAAAGTAAAATGGGAAATGTCTGTATCTAGGATTTAACCTGGTATGGTTATATGACTCTTGTGCCAGTTTATTGCATTAATTTGTTAATATGGTAATTTGTTTGGAAGTAATGCAATTTATGAGTCATCAGACTACAAAGCCACCAATGATGGATTGTAACAATTTAAAAAAAAAAAAATGTTCCCAGTGCTTTTGGCACATATTGTATTTAAACAGTGATATTTTCAGACAGTGTTATGAATTATGAGTTTATTTTTTTAACCACTTGCATTGAACGTGAATTCTGCACAGAAGAAACTGTTATGCAGTCTGATGTTTAGTTCTATCATCATGTGACTGGAGCATGTGAGGGGGCGGGATTGTAGTAACATTTAAAAACAATTGGCATTTTCACAGTCTTCATGTGAACAAGGGCTCTCAAGCCCGAAACGCGTCATCCTTCATGCTGATGAAACTGGGTTAATAAAACATCTTGCCTGCATACAGAGGTTCATCTATATATATAGAACAAAACAGCAACTCCCCCATTTTCCCTGGTCGGAAAGAGAGTCACGGACCCAGTCTTCGTGGCAATGAACAGTTTATTTGAAAAAAAGCTGTATGACGCGTTTCGGGCAGGGAAATGCCCTTGATCACATAGCGAAAGCGTATCAATACATTGTGGTTAACACCCATTGTTGAAACAAACAAAATACTTGCGTAACATATTCACTAACAGTCTTTCTTTTACCATCTGCTAGTTGTAACCACTGGAATCATTCTCCCTATATTGCATGCCAAGTTTGTACGCAGTAATTACATATATTAGCGCTCAAATATAATGCACCATATTATAAGTTACATAAATATAGAACTAAATACATAAATATTTGCATATATATAATTATACATAACCGAGTAGAAAAAGCTTAAAATCACATAGTGAAACATTATTGGAGAATCAAAATGTAAAATATAATTTAAGCTAAAAATGTGCAATCCCTCCTGTAATCAGTGATAAAAACCAGCTGAAACACATTTTGCTGCATGAATGCTTAGAGGGATGTAGGCATGAAAGCTGCGCAAAAACACTATATATGTAATTATTTCTTATTGACAGAATTGTTCTCAGGGCATATATATGTTTCTGTATTGCAGTTCATATTAGTTTTAATGTGTCGCGGAGCTGCGCTCCTATTGCTGCATAAATGCTGAATCGTAATAACAATATTAAATGCCCTAATACAGCATGCTTTATTCGTAACATGGTAGTATGTGCCTTTAGCAGAATGGAAAGTGTGGATACAAAAACTCACACTTGGCATTACTGTATCTCTTAGTAAAAAATATATGCGACCTAGATAAGTGCTGGTGTGCAAAACATAAAAGCTATTAAAGCTTTAGTGTTATCAATAAAGTGCTAGTGCTAAAATAAATTTATATAAGGGTAGAATTGATAAATGAAACCTTCGGGAGGGGGATAGCAGCTAGAAGAGAACTGTAATAGTCTTATTGATTCTAATATTTACAAAAAAAACTAGATAGTGGATCCCTTAATGCAGCTAAACTTATTAGAGATGCTTATCATATGCTATATTTGTGCAGGCATTGCATTACTGCATATCTCATTTGATCATATAGCATATATAGCATGAGTGCCTAGATCTAATAGTGGTATGGGAGCTGCGAGACACAGTCATAGCAACTGGCAATGAACATGATGGCTGACTATTCTTATGTTTTTAATTTCTTCGTTGTTTATACACATACTGAGATCTTAGAACAGAATAAAAAAGATGTTTTTATTAAAAAATTATGTATATTATCAGTATTGTTCAGCCCTCTTGGATGTTTGCTATCTAATTCCAAAATTATTCGGGATTCCAGTTGTCGCAATGACCGTTCTCTGTTGCCCCCTCTACGTGGTTTGGGTACTGAATTGATTACATAATAGCTGAGGCATCTAAGATAGTTGTTGTGGATTTGTTTAAAGTGCCTGGCAACTGGATAAGTAATATCATTATTACCAATTGCCCGAATGTGCTGTAGAAACCTGACGTGCACCTGTAGCTTCGTGTTTCCCATATACCTTAATCCACAGGTGCACATCCGGATATAGACCGCAAATTCTGTCTTGCAACTGTAGTTGCCTATGATCTTAACAGGCCTGGTGTTGAACGGAGTCCTGTAACTTGTGGTATTGACCCTGAATTTACAGCCTCTGCAACTAGAGCACTTAAAAAATCCTTGTCTCGGCTGTAACCATGTTTTACTTGAAAGCACCTCAGGACTGCTCTTTACTAGTTGAGTTCTCATAGAAATGCCTCTCCTGAATGTGATAGTTGAACTATCTAGTAGCCCTGGTGCTAGCACTGCATCAGTGAGGATTATAGGCCAATTACGTTTGAGGATAGTCTGAATTTTCCTTTCTTGTTGATTGTATGTTAAAATCAGCCTAGGTGCAATATTCTCTTGTTCTTTTTCCAATTTTGTCTCACCTGCTGATTTTAAAAGCATGTCTCTGTCTCTTAGTTTGACTTTGGCCTGGGCATCTTTAATAACTGCTTCACTATAGCCTCTTTGTTTGAATCTGATTATGGCTTCTTGTGTGCATTTTTCCAGTTCATTTTCATCATTGCAAATTTGTTTAATTCTGAGAAGTTCTCCAAATGGGATACTTCTCACCAGATGTGGTGGATACTTACTGGAGGCATGAAGGGTAGAATTCCCAGCTGTCACTTTTCTGTGTAGTGACGTAATTATCTGTTAATTTCTGACACTAATCTCTACATCTAAGAACTCTACCTTTTCAGTATTGATGTTTGATGTGAATTTTAGATTGAATGAGTTATCATTGATATCATTGATAACACTTTTGCATTGGCCTCACTTCCCTCCCACACCACAAAAACATCATCAATATACCTATACCAGTACTTGACATGCTGATGTACATTTCTGAATGGGTGCCTTTGAGAACCTGCTCCTCCCACCAGCCAACCATCAAACAGGCATAGCTGGGGGAGAGCAGGCTCCCATTGCGACTCCCCTCAATTGTCGATATATATCAGTGTTGTACAAAAATTAATTATTGTTGAGACACCACGATATGCAATCCAATAACATATCTATATATATATATATATATATATATATATATATATATATACCAAACGCTCCGCCACTTCTCTCACGCTCTGGAGTCACACCAGCCAGGATACGAAGTACACGGACATGGACCAGTTAAGTTTTTGCGTTTTTTATTTCCTTTTCCTAGTGCAGGGTAGTCTCATGACGTTTCGGCTCACAGGAGCCTTGTTCACATGACAATGTTCTAATGCAAGGTTTGCCCTTTTAAAGTGCCAGTGATAGGTTAATTGATGTCACATGAGAGGGCTGTGTATGGACATAGAAAACATACTGAGCTTATATAACAGTTATGTTTCTAAAAACATTATTCAGTTGCTTTTTACAAATCACTGTAAAATACCAGATTAGCAACAAGTAACCGTCTGACATTGAATTGGAATGTTGACATTTATAACATCGTGGGTGAAACGAGGTATCACAGTTAAATACATTGTACTAGTAGGCTGTTTAATTCAAATTTCCACTCAACTCAGGATACAATAATATCTTCATTAGTCCTAAAAAAAATGTTTTATATATATATACAGATATCATTTACAATTCTCATCCTGCTAGACCAATAGATGTATAAAGTGCATATGCATAATTCTTGATGTGCAAGTATTGCGTTCAGTGCAGTTATTCGTGCAAATATATCGCATCAGTGCAAAACAAATCCGATCGGGAATACTGTCCCCCATCTATCTGTGCAAATACGCTAATGAGCAAAACTAGTATGGTCAATATTTATAGCAGCTAATCGTGCAGATATCCTCCGCCTATGCAAAAATCGCATGGCTTCAGGTAATTTAAGAAGTTCATAAGGACAACGTAAAATATAGAAGCATAATTCTTCTACAATAGATAAAACAATCTGATATGCAATCCAATAACATATATATATATATATATATATATATATATATATATATATATATATATATATATATATATATATATATATATATATATTCACTGAAAAAACCATAGGTTATAGACCATATATAGTTAGGAATTAGCATTTACAAAACCTTGAAAATTCACTGAAAAAACCATTGGTTATAGACCATATATAGTTAGGGATTAGCATTTACAAAACCTTAATTTACTCGCACAAAGCCATTGAAATTCGCATATATAGTTAGTTGCACTAACTATATATCGCGCACCCGCAATCCACTGCTGATGATGTCACATATTACATCATTCATGACATGGTCAGTGACATCACTGATGACATCACTGATGACATCTCAAATGACATCACTGATGACATCTCAAATGACATCACTGATGTTGATGATGTTTTTTCAGTGAATTTCAATGGTTTTTTTAATAGCAAATATCAAAAGCTGTAAAATGTATTCTTATTCTAATTCAAAAATATATTTTATATTTTTGTAATATTATCTTTATATTTATTTGTTAGCTTAATAAGGTTCCGCGACCCGCTCCGCGAACCGGTAAACGTTCCATTAGCGCAACCACCGCATTAGAAAACGATATCGTGACGCGTCGCGTCTAAATCTATAACTACTACAGAGGGATAGTATATAACTATCAGAAAAAGTTTACCATATTAATTTATAGTGTACAATATACTTCAGTTTTAAAAATAACAACTTACCTTTACAAACAAGTTGAAGTGTTTAGTGATAATTCAATTGTAATGTACAACAAGAAGTAGCAGTCAAAATGGCTGTGTTTCCTTCTCTTCCTTTATATATATTCAGGTATATAACCAATCAAATGTCAGGTAATAAAAGTAGAAAATGAAAGTAACATTTTCATTGGTTGTCAATTCCAACACTTCAGATGTGTTTTGTGAAGTAATTTACCTCACGGTATTTAGAAAGGTCTACAGGCTACATGGCTAAATGGAATTTCAATCAAATTTGTGAAAATGAAAGGGATTGTTATGTTGTATGAGCTAATCTATATTTGGTGAGAGTGTCTCCAGTCGTTTTTCTGTGAATTACTTTCCCACCTTTTTTATTGGACCGCTTCCCGGTATGCGTCCCGGTCCGCGAACCAGCAGCGTTACGGGAGTCCACCATTTTGTGTTTCGGTCGAATCAAGATACAAGATGGAGGGCAAATAATGTTCAGAATGGGTAGAAGGGGGCACGGTAGACGTATCTTGACCCCCTAGGTTTTCTGAGGGTGGCTGAGGAGGACCATATGTGCAGGAAAAAAACATTTTTTTTAGAAATTTTGCGCGGTTAGCTTCCAGTTCGCGAACCGGGTAGCGCTCTGGGAGCGTAGTTTGTTGAAAATTAGAGATAAAAGTTAGAGAAAAATAATAATTGTGAGTGATCAGATGTAGGGTAGCTCTGAGAAGAGCTTTTGGGTTTATGGTACATTTAGGTACTTATAAGTAGGTACCAATGCACAGTCTTAAATTCAAAATGAAAATTCTGTTGCCCTCATCTGAGAAGTGAACTCCATCTCCTCTGTAGATATCTTGCATGTAGTAATGCAAGTTATTGTTGTACAAGGAGCCCATTCCATGGTCTCTCGTGTAAGCTGAAACAGATTTGTTTACATGCTTCCTCGACTTCTCAATTTGTGGACAAAATTGGTTGGACCACCTCCATTTCTGTCTTTGGCATATATTTGAATATACCAAGGCAGTTTGAGGAAAAAGTGCCATTAATTGCTCAAAGGTGTCCTTTAAAAGCATTTCCAGACCTACCCCAGTCAAAGTGCCCAAATCATTACCTCCACAGTGCACAATTAACAGGTCAGGTTTTGGCAAATGCATAAAGGTTTTCACCAATGGTATCAATTGGTGACATTTTAATCCTCTTTGGCCCAACCACTTAATTTCCACATCTTGTAAATTGAGGTTAGGTAAATTTCTGTTCTCAGCATACCTTTGAGCCCAGTAGATGTAACTATGTCCAACAATCCAGACATAAAACATGGTGGGAGAAGGTTGTGCTGCAGTCAGATGAAGTGTGGTAATGAAAGGGCAGTTGAAACAGTAGGAGTTTGTAAAGAAAAAAAACTGTGGATTTCCAGTGCTAATGATTCATTAGCAGTGATTGGTGCATTTCCATTTCTGAAAACAGAAAGTTAGGGTGCATGGATGTGTTCTTTGAAAGATGTAATTTGAATGGTCAAGGAAAAAACATTTAATGAAAGATTGCACTGGATACGCAGGTGCACTGAGAGTTCAGAGTTCAATTGAAACATTGTTGTGTGAACTTGCAAACATGAGAGGTTTTTCAGGAGGTGGTTGCTAAGCAAAAAAGGCAGAGAGGGCAGAAGGGGGAAGGGTTTTGATTTGAAAAAAGTGAGGGAAGAGTTTTGATTGGCTAATAAGAGAGATATGTGTAATGAATATCAGCATTTCTGTGCTTTCTATAGCTGCAGCCTCTGGAGTGCATCCTCTTTGTTCTGCTGAAGACAATTTGGTGTATTTCTGAGACTGTTTTGAAACTCAAAAAGTATTTGCTGAGGTGAGAAAAGATTTATTTAATTTAGATAGACAATAGTATGATTTAAGGAGAAAATGATGAAGAAAGCTGTGTTTTTAAAATGTTGCTTTGTCTCAAGTGATATACAAATAGATTTTGTTTCTTTGAGAAATTGTAATTGCATATTCTGTGTAGAAATCTGGCATGCAGTAACACAAGTTATTGTTGTACATGGAGCCCATTCCATGGTCTCTCATGTAAGCTGAAACAGATATGTTGTGTTTAAAAACTATTTTTGAAAACAATTACATTTCTGGATATGTTCTGCTAGAGCTTCATAGGTTGTTTGGGCCATATTTATAAGGCATTTGAGTGTCTCTGATGTTATTGTTCCCATTTTAATTGAAGAGCTTTCTTCATGGGGCTAGTTTCTTGTACATACGCTCCCACCTGTGCTTGGCAAATTTAGATTTTGATTATGGGAGTTACATAGCCATGTTAAAAATGTCCCAAAAATGGTGCAAGGGCATTCAAAAAAACGCTTTCATGTGTCTTAAGGACATTTTTAGTCATTTCCTCTTGAATGTAGGTATACAATTGATTTATATGTTGTGTTTAAAAACTATTTTTTGAAATCAATTACATTTCTGGATATGTACTGCTAGAGCTTCATAGGTTGTTTGGGCCATATTTATAAGGCATTTGAGTGTCTATGATGTTATTTTTCTCTTTTTAAATGGAAAGCGTTCTTCATGGGGCAAGTTTCTTGTAAATACGCTCCCACCTGTGCTTGGCAAATTAAGATTTTGATTATGGGAGTTACATAGCCATGTTGAAAATGTCCCAAAAATGGTGCAAGGGCATTCAAAAAAACGCTTTCATGTGTCTTAAGGACATTTTTAGTCATTTCCTCTTGAATGTAGGTATACAATTGATTTATATTTTGTGTTTAAAAACGATTTTTTGAAATCAATTACATTTCTGGATACGTACTGCTAGAGCTTCATAGGTTGTTTGGGCCATATTTATAAGGCATTTGAGTGTCTATGATGTTATTTTTCCCATTTTAATTGGAAAGCGTTCCTCATGGGGCAAGTTTCTTGTAAATATGCTCCCACCTGTGCTTGGCAAATTTAGATTTTGATTATGGGAGTTACATAGCCATATTAAAAATGACCCAAAAATGGTGCAAGGGCAATAAAAAAAAAACGCTTTTATGTGTCTTAAGGACATTTTCAGTCATTTCCTCTTGAATGTAGGTATACAATTGATTTATATTTATAGGTTGTTTGGGCCATATTTATAAGGCATTTGAGTGTTTATGAATGACATTGTGCAGATGAAGTTTAGGTCTGACCACAGATTCAAAAGAGGTCTTCCCTTTGTTCAAGAGTGAAGTGGACATGACTTACTTCATTGGTAGGCCTTCACATGTATTATCTCCTTTGTATTCTTCAACAAGCGAAAATCTCATCTGCAACAGTGAGTAGGCCTCACCTCAAACAAACCTCTGGATAGGCCACACCTTATCGTCATCCTGAATCAATCATTTAAAATGTTAGGGAGAGATTTATGACAGGTGTATGCCTGTTTTGTACCACTGTGCGTCACTTTTGTGACGCAGTGGTGGTGCAAACGATTTGCTATGTTAAATAATAAGTAGGGTGTTAAGTTTTTGATGACTGTTATTCATTTACTGTTTGGTAATAGTGGTTAATAATATTTTTTTTTATATTTTATCACAGATTCAACTGCAGATCATTTCAAAATTTGAAAATGCCAACTAAGAATCGAATTAGAAAGGCTAGAAAACGTCAAAGACAGCAAGTTCAGCTATTACTGCAGCAGTCCTCTCCCAAAAAAACTTGTCAAATCACCAAGAAAGCTCAGGGTAAGACCACGAAATCATTCATAAGAAATATTTGTAGTAAAAAAAGTATTTCTACAGAAAATGTTTCTGTCCAGAAAAAGAGACGCAATTTAAACGGAAAGGAAAGACCAATCAAAAATGTTACTGCTAGAGCAAGAGATAACTCTGTGCATGATAGTAGAAGGAAACAACAGTTTAGGGACATTCGAAAACGAATGTTCCGCAACAGGATAATAGTTAATTTATTAAAAAATATTAGGAAAGGCCAACAGAAAGTGGCATTTTATAAGAAAAAGAAAAATGTAGAGAAAATTATTGATCATGCTTTCGAAATTAAGCGAAAGTTATTTATTTTGGTAATCAATAGAATTAGGAAACTAAACAAGGTAATTTCTGATTTCAAATCAAATAGTAGATGGAAGAGGGTAGTTAATCGAAGTAATTTTTGTGAAGTTTTTTCCGGAGAATGGATGCATAGTTCAAGTTGTGAGGCATTTTTTAATGAGGAGAGTTATTTTCAGGATAATGATTTGGTGCTTGCAGTTGACACCAGTGGTCGAGCTTATGAAGTGAAGGATGGTTGTCCAGTTGAAAAAGAAAAACTTGTGACAACAGAGATAGAAGAGGTGTTAGGTAATGAGGTTTTAGAAAGACGTCCTAAAGGTCCTGTGTACATTTGGGAGTGTAGTTCTATTTGCAGTGTGCGACAGGATTCCATCAATTTGCTTTGTGATTTTGTACGAACATTTAATAAGAAAAGTTTGAAGCAGAAAATGAAGTTGTTGCAAGAATTAGATCCTTGCAAAGTGAGAGAAGTGACAGGTTTGCGTGGTCATTCACTGGCTTGTCTTCCCAGGAGAGTATGCCAGAGTGTTTTTCATCATTTCAGGATGCTAGCAGTGCATCATAATAAAGTGAGGAAATTAGTCAGAATGTTGTATTATGCTAAGAGTCCAGCAATTATGCTTAAACAATTATGTGCTGCTCTTTTGCATGGTTCTGAAATAGATGTCAAGAATATTTGTGAAGAAATTGAGTTTTGTTACTTTGGAAGTAAAGATGAGAATGTTCAAATTGACCCAGAAGTAGAGGGTAATGTTGAAGATAATGTACAGGTTTCCAGTACCGATAATTTTCAGAAGGAAATTGCCACGTTTCAGGTGAAATCAAGTGAGAGGCCTAATTTCTCTTGTGTGTGTTGTCGACGCACTTATTATAAGAATCAGATTAAGTTAGTGGATTTATATGCAAAAAGTGAAAGTGAAAATAATAGTGAATGGAAGGATTTCACAACATACTTGATGGTAGAAAATTGTTTTGATTTGGGATCGGATCAACGTGTGTGTACTTATTGTTGTAACAAATTAAACCAAAACCAGATGCCTGCTAGGGCGGTTCATAATAATCTGGAATTGGTTGAGATTCCTTTTGAATTGAAGGATTTAAATACTTATGAATCTATTTTGATTCAAAGTATCCATCCCTTTCAGGCTATTGTAAGAATGGAGCCAAAGACAGGGAAGTTGCCTCCATCAGATTTACAGAGAGGATTAAAGGGAAGAGTTGTTTATTTGCCTCTAGATTTGAACAAAAACATTAACACAATTGGAGTAGAAAGAGTGGAAGAGGAACCTCTGGTTATCTTAGTTAATGGGGTTCCGACAAAGAATAAGAAAATATGGCAAGATTTAGTGGATGTTAGGAAAGTCAAAAAGGCAACATTGTATTTGAAAAAAAATAATAAGTACTATAAGAATGTATATGGGTCAGAAGAGGAAGTAAGTGATGAAGACGATAGCGATTTGTGTGCTGGCCAAATTGAGAAAGTAGAAGCCTCTAAAAGTGAAGAAATATATGAACACTATAGTGTTCATCCTTTGCATTCCAAGGAAGTCATGGGGAATGCTATTGAGTTGTTTCAAATGAAACAAGCCAAAGGGAGTCCCATCAGTGTTTGGGAGGAAAGTTTGGAAGCTCGGTGTTTCCCACAGCTATTTCCAACAGGTCAAGGAGGAAGATATGATGAGCGACCACATCAAATTCCTGCTTCTGAATACCGGACTTTACGTTTGTATGCAGAAGATCCTAGGTTTCGTCAATGCATTCCTTATTTGTTTCATCTCCTGTTTGAAAGCGATCTGTCTGGACTGTCATATGCAGTGAACCACATCTTGAAAAGTGGTATACAGATGCGAAACATCTCGGCAAGTGAATTTATGCATAAAGTCAATGTCCAAGACAGTATTTTGGATTCTCACCTAATTAATCTCATGGCGTGTCAGCGTGGTACTAATGAGTACTGGTACCGTCGTCATGGTGATTTAAAATGTATGCTGAGGAACTTAGGAACTCCGACATGGTTCCTCACTCTGAGCTGTGCCGAGTATGGCTGGGAAGACTTACTTGAATTTCTACGAGAGGCAAATGGAAACATTGAAAACATCGAATTCAAGACACCTGGAGAACTGTGCTCTTTGGATCCGGTCAATGTATGCAGGTACTTCAATCATAGATTTGAAGCTATGATGTCTTTCATCATGAATAAGAAGAATCCACCTCTTGGAGAGGTGTTGGATTTCTTCTGGAGAAAGGAGTACCAAGCAAGAGGTGCTCCTCATATACATATGCTGCTGTGGATCAAGGATGCACCTAAATTTGGAACAGATCCGGATGACTTAGTGATGAGTTTCATAGAACAGTATTCTACGTGTGCTGTTCCGAACGCAACGGAGAAGAAAAGCCTAAGAGAACAAGTTCTACGTTTCCAAAGCCATCGTTGTGGAAAGTACTGTCGTCGTAAATTCAGAAACAAGGACAAGTTCTACACCAAATGTCGTTTCAACTTTCCACGACCGGTGATTTCTAAAGGAAGAGTGAACAGTTTGATGTCTTCTCTGCGACATAATGTGACGAGGAAATCACCCAAAAATACATACAATTTGAAAAGGAACGAAGAGTCCAAGTACATCAATGACTACAACCCAGTGATTTTGTCCATGTGGAATGCTAACATGGATATACAGTTCGTGGCTGACAACTGTATGGCTGTGGCTCGGTATGTGACATCTTACATCACCAAAAAAGAAAAGACAGAATTGAAGGATATGTGGGAGGACATTTCCCATGAAAATAGCCTCAGTAAGAAGTTGTACAGTTTCAGTCTGAAGATGTTGTCGCATCGAGAAATTGGAGCTTACGAATGTTCTGACCGGTTGTCTTCAGCAAGTCTTTATGCCAAATCCAGGAGTATCGTTTGGGCGAGTGTTGGTCTTGCTGCAACGCGTAATCGAGTTCTGAAACCTGTGCGGGAAATTGAGTATTTGGCGGAAAAGGAGCCAAACAGTACCTACATTTTGAAGACCAACATGTTGGATACATATTATCCAAATCGAAGCAGTCAACTTGAGAATGTTTGTTTGTATGAGGTTCTACAAAATTACATATTCAAGAGGAACATCAAAGAAGATATTGAGAAAGGAGTGTATGCTGTAATTGGAAGTGAGGGATGTCTGGTCAGGCAAAGAAAATGTCAATTAGTAAACCATCGAAAATTGAGTGGCGAATCTCCAGAAAAAAAGGAGTTTTTCTATTTAGCACTTTTGCAACTTTTCAAGCCTTGGCGTGCAGAAGAGGAACTGCTTGGAGATTTCCTGTGTTACGAAGACTCTTTCACTGCTGCCAAGGAGACCATAGAATGTCCTGCTTTTCCCAAATATCAAGAAATGTTGACTTTGGAAATTGAGCAGGAAGCAACGATTGCAGCCGAAATTGCCAGAGACAGTTCTCAGGACAGTCAGAGTTCTGTTTCATTGAGTCAGGATCCACTAGGAGGACCTATTATCGAAAATGAAGCTGCCACTGCTATGAATGAAGTGGAAAGAGCCATGGCACATGCTCAGGAGGATGCGGTTAACTTAGAAGACTTGGAAAAACAACTCAACGTTGAGCAGAGGAAAATATATGACGAAGTTACCAAGCAAATTGATCATGGATTAAGTCATGAGAAGAAAGAGTGCTCATGTACGTCGTTGAAGCCTGTCCGACTGTACGTGAGTGGAGAAGCGGGAACTGGAAAAAGTTTCCTCATTAAAGCAATTTCTTGTTATTTGCAGGAAAGGACTGAGTCATCGCTGTCTTGTGTTGTTACCGCTCCAACTGGACTGGCAGCACATAACATTAAAGGTATTACTTTGAATCGTCTACTGAGCTGCCAGTGGAGCATGACAACAAAATACAATACCACAAGTTATCTGGAGATGCTTGTTGTGAAGTTTCAAGAGTCTTGAGGAAAATGAAACTTCTTATCATTGACGAAGCAAGCATGGTTTCCAATGTCATGCTTGCCTTTGTGCATTTGAGAATGCAAGAAGTTCTTAAAACTGAGTATGATGTGTTATTTGGTGGCAAACACATCATTGTTTTCGGAGATCTTCTGCAGCTGACACCAGTAAAAGGACAACCTGTGTTCAAAATACTCACGCATGAAGATACCAGGAAGTGCCTAGGGAGCATTGGCAACGTCAATATATGGTTAAACTTCAATTATGCTGAACTGCATGAAAATATGCGTCAGGCGAAGGATGAAGATTACAAGAATATTCTACAAGATGTTAGAATTGGAAAAGTGACTGAGCGTGGGAAAGAAGCTTTAAAGGCACGATTACTGTCAAATTTATATCCAGAACAAGACGTTGTGCCTGAGAATATTTTTCAGAAAATTACTGAGAAGAAATCCGGAATATGTTTGATGCCGACTCTTGCAGAATGTGCCATCTTCAACAACAAAATGTTGAATTTAGAAAAGCAAGAGATTGTGAAACTGGAAGCTATTGACAGAATAGAGCATATGGGATCAACAATTATTTTGTCTGAGAATTTGAAATCAAAGTTGGATGCATTAGAGAAGACAATATCTAAAACAGCGGGTTTTGAAAAGACTTTGAATGTGTGTTTAAATTGCCGAATCATTTTGAGAAGGAATTTACATGTTGAAAGAGGTCTGGTAAATGGATCAATGGGTAATGTTGTTGATTTTGAGAAATACAGAAGTAGAGATGGAATTGAATTTTTAAAAATTAAATTTGATGGCATTGAGGAAGTACAGCTAATTGCTCGTTGTTCTGCTAGGTTTCTGCTTGTTAAAGACTTATATGTTCGCCGTAAGCAGTTTCCTGTTTGCTTGGCATATGCGGTGACAATCCATAAATCGCAAGGTTTAAGTGTAGACAGTGCATTGGTGAATATTGGCAGTTCTGTGTTCAAGGAGGGTATGGCATATGTGGCATTGTCACGAGTTAGAACTTTATCGGGATTGTACTTGATTGATTGTGATGTCACAAACATTTGTGCGGATCTAGATTGTGTTAAGGAATACAATAGGTTAAGAAGAGAGTATGCGCCACATTTGCCTCAATATCCTTTGTTTGAGAAACGTGTGGTAGGCCGGAAACGAAGAAATATTAGTAATAGTAGGGAGGTTGTAGGAAAAAGCCCAAAAGTCGATGAACCGAAAATTGTAAGCAGAAAGAAAACGGATTCTGTTGAAGATGTTGTCGGTTTTCAATTTGAAAACAGTTCTGGTGTCAACTGCTATGCAAATGTAGTAGTTTAATGTTTTCTTTTCACTAGAGACTTTAAAAAAAAAGATTGTGTTCAATTCGGAACAAAGTTTATGCTGTTTGTTGAATTCTGTGTTAGAGAAATGTAGCACTGATCGAACAAAAGTAGAAAGTGTGTCTGAAGTTCGTTATCTGTTAGACGAATGTTCAGGTCAAACAGACTTCTCTGAAAATAATCAGCAGGATTGTCAGGAGTTTTTAATGTATATGTTTGATGTATTGCAAGATGAGGGTGTAGATGTAGATCACCTGTTTGGGCTTTCTTATTAATGGCAGCATGACTGCGAGAACTGTAGGGTATCAAGTACATCTAGTGTAGACTCAGAAAGATTTATATATTTAACTTTGCCAGACAGTAAATCAGTGTCCTTTAATAAGCTAGTAAAAGCAGCTGATCACAACATGGAGTGTAGCCAATGTAAATCTGAATTGATGTCAACATTATTTATACGAAGATATGGCCAGTATGTCATTTTAATGTTCCAACAATGTAGGCCTGATGGAACAAAATTGACAACTTTAATAAAAAATGTTGTTGCTTCGCAGTTGTCAATATCAGGAAGGACTTTTGTAACTGTAACAATAATCTATCATGACGGTCCTTCAACAACATCAGGACATTACACAGCTTATTTAAAGTCTAGAAACGGCTGGTCATTCTGCAACGATTCTGTTATAACTTTCAAAAAAAAAATTGCCGTATGACCTTAAAAATTCTTACCTGGTGTTTTTAAAACCAAAATTTTAGGGAAAGAATCTCGGGATGTGCTCTGAGGAATTTCAAGAGGTTCATGGAGTAGAGGGAATGTAAGTCTGCAATGCTGTCTAGATTATTGGTCCAAAATTTTGATTAAAATGTCATTTTAAAAATCCAACTATATAAACCTGATGCAAGTAAGTCTGCTTCATAGTAAGCAGTATCAGTGTGATAGGAAAAGTAGAACATGAGTGAGCAAGAAGAGTAAGATATTAGTAGTCCAGGATTGTGAAAGTAATCTTAAACGTTTTCTTTCTGAAAGTTGCGAAAATAGAAAATGACGGGATTTGGTTACAAGAATTCCAAAAGTTGTAAATCGCTCTAACATGATTTGGCCATGTGGAAACATGTATGTAACATATTTTTCAAAACGATGGAGGTTTTCTTTCAGAAAGTGGCGGGCTGAAAATATTAATAGCACAAAGGAGTGTAAGCTATTCATAGGACATCCTTCGAAGTCATGGAAAGTAAGTTAATTTTTATGAGTTTTGAATTCAGATTTCTTATGTTGTATGGGTTTTTTAAACACAATCATTTTGATTGTGTTTTTTTTTCCCCGCTGTTACATGATGAATACCTTCAAGTCACTGTTTTAGTGAAATTTGATACATTCTGAGAACAGCAAAAATAAACCATTTAACATGTATAATTAATTCTCTACTTTTTGTACTTATGATATACATTTAGAAATGTGAGGTAGATATGGAGAAACTGAGGCTTCTGTAAGTGTCAAAGTCAATACTTACAGTGCTGCACTTCTGGGTACTTTTTTTTTTTAAACCTGAATAGGCCTCACCTCAAACAAACCTCTTGAAAGGACACATCTTATTTGCATCCTGAAACAATCATTTAAAATGTTAGACACAATTTTATGATGGCTTTACATCTCTTTTGCGCTGCTATTGCATCACTATTGTGAGACATCAGCAGTGCAAAAGATGCACCATGTTCCAAAATAGGCCTCACTTCATCAGCATCAAGATACTGTTTGTTTAATATATATATCTTTAGGATTGTGTAGGGGACGTAGAGAAGCAGAGGCTTCTGTAAATGTCAAAGTTGTTATAAAACTGTTTGTTCTTGAACCTTTTCCCTTGTCTTTTCTAATTTTTAAATACATGTTTAAATATTTTTGAAATGTTTGTTCTCTCTTTCACAGATTGAAAGTATGAAAAAAGAATTGAAAAAGTTAACAAGAATTATAAGGTAAATGTTTTCTACTCTTTTCGTTACATTTCAATCACATTCACCTACTTTAGGGCTTCAGACTATAGAGCTTTAAACAAAGATTATTTAAATGTGCAAATTTGGAGCTGTGCCCGTGGGTTTTGGTTCAATACACAAGTGCATTGACCTAAAATGCGTGTGCACATTACCAAATCGCCATCTGTTTCCTCAGGCGTACTCCTCCCACACCTTTGAAGTGAAGTTTAGCTTCACTATAAACGCCCCGGCTGCTTTACCTTCTCATTCTACTGTCCCCGCTTCGTCCCCTCTCCTGTCTGCCGTGTGCATTTCTCCTCTCCCCCCCCTCACAGTAACGTCACTCACACACGCAACGCCATTCACACACGCAACGCCATTCACACACGCAACGCCACTCACACACACAACGCCACTCACACACACAACGTCACTCACACACACTACGCCTATCACACACGCAATTCATCCACGCAATGCCACTAATCCACGCAATACCACTCATCCACGCAACACCAATAATCCACACAACGCCAATTATCCACGCAATGCCTCTCATCCACACAACGCCACTCATCCATTTGCAAAACCAAACGAACAAACTCTTCTATTGTGAAACCTATTGCATTTTCAATGCTTGATTCTTTCACTTCCTTATGTATTTTGTTTTCCACAATTATATCCTCTTCCTTCTTTTCTTAGGTAAATAAATCTATTAAACACCATTTCTGGTTTAGTCCCTATAGCTGTCTTTCTTTTTACATCACTCTCTGTTTTCTTCTCTTGTACTTACTCCTTTATTTTTTTTTTTTTTAAATTGGGGTTAGCTCCCGGTTCGCGAACCGGCGAGCGAACCGGAAAGCGGACCTAAAAAAAAACAGCTTGCCAGAGTGTTACACTTTCTAGCAATTTTTGTAAAAAGGGGAGGTAGTTCTGAAAAGAACTTTTTTTTTTTTGTTTTATATTTTGTTTTTCTTTTTTGAACATTATTTGGTTTTTTTGTATTTTTTGAACACTTTTTTGTTTTTTTTGTTTTTTTTCAAAGGGAAAGAACAGAAAGAGGCATTGAAAAGGGCTCAACAGGAGCCAAAAAAAAAATTAAAACTTGCTGCGTTTGGAGCATCGGTGTTTCTCGAATGCCAAATTAATTAATTTCACACTCATGTTTGCGCATGAAATTAAAGTGCCACAATATAAGCATGTCAGCTTCAGATGGACAATTTTTTTTTGTATATTTGGCACTGTTTCGTTTGCCTCTCCAACTGTGAGAGAGATATCAGTAGATGTTCTGACCACCGAAGTTGGGGGGTTCTGTTGTAGTTCACGCATCTCTGCACGACTATAGTTGATTGGATGCCACCTCTGCATATGTCGGTGCATCGTGTCATTTCCATAGCTGTATTTTTTATTAGTGCCCCTGGATAACTTATCTTGGCAGATAAGGCACGTAGCATGGCGTGCATTGACTTTTTTCTCTCCTGGTGGAATGGAAAAAAAATTGCCAGATAAAGCTAACTTTGCGATGAGATACCCGGGGTAACTCTTTGACAAATCGTGGTCCCTCTTCTTCCTCTCCGTCTTCTTGTTCCTCTTCCTCCTCTGTGTCTCCAATAAACTGTGCAGGTGGTCCTCTCTTCCTATGAGGAGATGGTGGTGGTGGTGGTGGGGGTGCAGAAGCTGAAGCTACTATTGAAGCCATTTTTTAATCAGAGCAAATGATCAGGTCTTCCTTTCTCAAAGTTGAAAGTCAGAGTGAGAAAAAAGGTGGGGGCTTTCATCATTTGGGAAAAAAATAGTTCTAAACCAATGAAAAGTGTTATTTTTAGGTCACATGACCTAGTCTTACATCATTAGGAAACCAAAGTGAAATGAACCAATGAAAACTTTAATAAACAAGTCATATGACCTGTTCCGCTCACGTTACTTCCGGTTCGCGTTCCGGAGCACTTCCGGGAGCGCTAACGCGGCGCGTCATAAGACGCATTACGCGACAACGTGATATGTCGCGTTTCCGCGACGCGTCACAATGTTGATTTCTGATGCGGTAGTTGCGTGAACGGAACGTTTACCGGTTAGCGGACCGGGTCGCGGCATCAAATTGAGCTAACGGAAAGCTTCCCGGTTCGCAAACCAGGAGCGAACCCAAATTTTTTTAAATAATCATAAACATATAAAATATAATTTGGGATATAAAGAAAAAGACATTTTACAGCTACAGATATTAGCTTTTAAAAAACCATTGAAATTCAATGAAAAAACCATAGGTTATAGACCATATATAGTTAGGAATTAGCATTTACAAAACCATATTTTACTCACACAAAACCATTGAAATTTCATATATAGTTAGTTGCCCTAACTATATATCGCGCACCCGCAATCCACTGCTGATGATGTCACATATTACATCATTCATGACATGGTCAGTGATATCACTGATGACATCACTGATGACATCTCAAATGACATCACTGATGACATCACTGATGACAACACCCAGTGACTGTATGTTTCAGTAAAGTTAAAATATGTCTTACATATTGAAGAATGAGTGGATGTATAAGTGTCTGGATGAAGGATTTAGTTGGTGCATGACTGACTGTATGAGTGAGTTATTAAATGTGTCTCACTGAGGGCATGAGTTAGTGACTAAACTGTCTTAATGTGTACATCATTATGTCTGTTGTTCAGTAAACTGCTGCATGTGTTGATCAGGAGCTATTTGAGTAACTATATGGGTTATTGGTTGGTTGCCCAAGTATTTGTATGGGAGACTGGATGTGTGTGTGGGTGGCTGGGAGGTGTATTACTCTGTGCATAGATATGTGAGCAGTTGATTCACTAGATGTATGGGTTCAAAAGTGCATGTGGAAACAGCTGTATGGGCGGTTGACTGTGTGCATGACTGTATTGGTGAGTGAATGGATATCTCAGTGCTACATGTCAAAGTAAGTACATATGTAAAACACAGTACATGTGAGAGTTGACATATATAAATAACTGTGCATAATATATATATCATTGGGAGCTTGTATCAGGGATTGTATAAGAGAGTAAATATGTGTTAGTATATGTTTGAATAAGTAAAGTGTGTATAACTGTATAGTTGAGAAAATGGAGGTGTGATTGATTTTTTGCATGAATGACTAGGAGTGTGAGTAACTCCATGGATGAGTGACAGTCTGTGAGTGTCTGTTTACACAGATTGTATCTTAGGTTATATTAGAATCTGAAGAGTTTCATCGTATTATCACATGAATGATATCATCAGTGATGTGATGAGTAATGTCAAATGAGATGTCATCAGTGATGTCATTTGAGATGTCATCAGTGATGTCATCAGTGATATCACTGACCATGTCATGAATGATGTAATATGTGACATCATCAGCAGTGGATTGCGGTTGCGCGATATATAGTTAGGGCAACTAACTATATATGAAATTTCAATGGTTTTGTGTGAGTAAAATATGGTTTTGTAAATGCTAATTCCTAACTATATATGGTCTATAACCTATGGTTTTTTCAGTGTATATATATATATATATATATATATATATATATATATATATATATATTCACTGAAAAAACCATAGGTTATAGACCATATATAGTTAGGAATTAGCATTTACAAAACCTTGAAAATTCACTGAAAAAACCATTGGTTATAGACCATATATAGTTAGGGATTAGCATTTACAAAACCTTAATTTACTCGCACAAAACCATTGAAATTCGCATATATAGTTAGTTGCACTAACTATATATCGCGCACCCGCAATCCACTGCTGATGTCACATATTACATCATTCATGACATGGTCAGTGACATCACTGATGACATCACTGATGACATCTCAAATGACATCACTGATGACATCTCAAATGACATCACTGATGACATCACTGATGACATCTAATTTGACATTACTGATCACATAACTGATAATATAATTCAAAAAAAATAATATATATATATATATATATATATATATATATATATATATATATATTCACTGAAAAAACCATAGGTTATAGACCATATATAGTTAGGAATTAGCATTTACAAAACCTTGAAAATTCACTGAAAAAACCATTGGTTATAGACCATATATAGTTAGGAATTAGCATTTACAAAACCTTGAAAATTCACTGAAAAAACCATTGGTTATAGACCATATATAGTTAGGGATTAGCATTTACAAAACCTTAATTTACTCGCACAAAACCATTGAAATTCGCATATATAGTTAGTTGCACTAACTATATATCGCGCACCCGCAATCCACTGCTGATGTCACATATTACATCATTCATGACATGGTCAGTGACATCACTGATGACATCACTGATGACATCTCAAATGACATCACTGATGACATCTCAAATGACATCACTGATGACATCACCGATGACATCTAATTTGACATTACTGATCACATCACTGATAATATCATTCAAAAAAAAAAATATATATATATATATTCACAGAAAAAACCATAGGTTATAGTGGATATATAGTTAGGAATTTGCATTTACAAAACCTTGAAAATTCAATGAAAAAACCATAGGTTATAGGCCATATATAGTTAGGAATTAGCATTTACAAAACCTTATTTTACTCGCATAAAACCATTGAAATTCCATATATAGTTAGCTAACTATAAGCGCTAACTATATATCGCGCACCCGCAATCCACTGCTGATGATGTCACATATTACATCATTCATGACATGGTCAGTGACATCACTGATGACATCACTGATCACAACATCCAGTGATTGTATGTGTCTGTAAAGTTTAAATATGTTTCACATATTGAAGAATGAGTGGATGTATAAGTGTCTGGATGAAGAATTTAGTAGGTGCATGACTGACTGTATGAGTGAGTGATTAAATGTGTCTCACTGAGTACATGGGTTAGTGACTAAACTGTCTTAATTCGTGCATCAGTATGTTTGTTGTTGTGTAAGCTGCTGCATGTGTTGATCAGTAGCTATAAGAGTGGCCATATGGGTTATTGATTGGTTGCCCAAATATTTGAATGGGAGGCTGAGTGTGTGTGTGGGTGGCTGGGAGGTGCGTGACTCTGTGCATAGATGTGTAAGCAGTTGATTCACTAGGAGTATGAGTTCAAGAGTGCATGTGGAAACAGCTATATGGGCGGTTGACTGTGCATGGGTGTGTTGGTGAGTGAATGGATTTCTCATTGCTACATGTGCAAGTAAGTACGTATGTAAAACACAATACATGTGAGAGTTGAGATATATAAATAACTGAACATAAGAGCCAGTGAATGTGTGAGTGGCTGTATCGATCACTGTGAGCTTGTATCAGGGATTATATAAGAGAGTAAATATGTGTTATTATATGTTTGAATAAGTAAGATGTGTATAACTGTATAGTTGAGGAAATGGAGGTGTGATTGATTCTTTGCATGACTGACTAGGTGTGTGAGTAACTCCATGGATGAGTGACAGTCTTTGAGTGTCTGTTTATACTGAGTGTATGTAAGGTTATATTAGAGTCTGAAGAGGTTCATTGTATTATCACATGAGTGATGTGATCAGTGATGACAAATGAGATGTCATCAGTGATGTCATTTGAGTTGTCATCAGTGATGTCATCAGTGATGTCATTTGAGATGTCATCATTGATATCATTTGAGTTGTCATCAGTGATGTCATTTGAGATGTCATCAGTGATGTCATCAGTGATGTCACTGACTATGTCATGAATGATGTAATATGTGACATCATCAGCAGTGGATTGCGGGTGCGCGATATATAGTTAGCGCTTATAGTTAGCTAACTATATATGGAATTTCAATGGTTTTATGCGAGTAAAATAAGGTTTTGTAAATGCTAATTCCTAACTATATATGGCCTATAACCTATGGTTTTTTCATTGAATTTTCAAGGTTTTGTAAATGCAAATTCCTAACTATATATCCACTATAACCTATGGTTTTTTCTGTGAATTTCATTGGTTTTTTAATAGCAAATATGAAAAGCTTTAAAATGTCAAGTACGTGATAGATAAAAACATTTTCGTATTTATGCACGCTGATGTGCTTTGAACGCTGCCCCCCCCCTCCCCTCTTTTGCCTTAGTAGTACTCTCTCTTTGCAGATACTGAAGGGTAGTTAACGCAGGCCTTTACCCCCGTTGTAATCCGTCGTGCCTCCTTGTCTCTCCATTTGATTGATTGTTGTCCAAGCATTTACTGTTTTAGAATTGGTTCTCTTTGGATCATTCTCTATTTACAAACAAGCACAAAGTCGCAATACTCTGTTTAGTCTTTGCAGATAGTGAAAAATCGTGTAAAAAAATAAAAGTAATCGAGCAAAATCAGTAGGCCACTAATTGGATCTCTTTTTGACCTCGCTAAAATAGAAATATTAGGAACAACCCTTCTTGAGAAATATGAAAATAGTGAGATGAACTGAGCTCCACACCATGAGGGCTGCAAGACAGCTCGGCTCCATCACCCATCCCGCACAAAATAACAACAAACCCTATGCAAATATTAAAAATATAGACAACACACCAGCAAAGAAACAGGGTAAAACATTTTATTAAAAAACTATTTACATAACGTTGGTTTATAAGATGATGTCAGTAGTGGACCGATGTGTGAATAGATCGAAAACAGCACAAGGCTCCAAGATCCGGATAGCAAGCTCCTGGATGTTGGGTGCCATAGTTTAGAGTTCTGAATTTCAGCCTTTTTCAATGCCTGTGCTTTGTTGAATCAAAATGGCGGCTTGACACAAAGCTGACTCAAGCGTTGTTACTGATGCTATGCAGACCAAAACTGGTTTTCAGTTTGTACATTTTTCTAGATTTTTCAATCCAAGTTTGGTTGACTTTGTAGAACGATGGCTTCAGATTTTCAACATACGGTGTGGTGGCGCTGACTGGGAGGGGACGCTTCGTTCCTGCCCCCTCCCCAAGTAAGATTTTCATACGTGAAAGTACGTTAATGGTTTTGGTCCCTGAGATGCTTCGATGTCACTACCATTCTCAAATAGCATAAGTTCTGGATGTTGGGTGCCATAGTTAAGAGTTCTGAGCAGCGCTTGTAACACTGTCTGAAGCTTATTTCCACCTACTGCAGCTTCACTATTCTCAAAGTAAGTGAGTGTCGTTTGTGGACCTGACTGCATTAGAAAACAATGTGATATGTTACCTTCCTAAACAGCTTGACGGAGGCCCCTGAGGGGCGGTGTGATGGCCATGGACTCGGAGAAGACGCTTGGCTCCGACACCCTCCCCAAGTCTTATAGCACTGGTGTAGCCTGAGATCGCCCCCGACATAGGCGGCCGGCTCCCGGGGTCCGGCGGAACTTTTTGCCTTTTGATGACTCTTCAATTCTGGACCTTGTCCCACAATCCGTTTGACCTGAAGACAAGCTGTAGTGGGGCGCCCCTTTATCGTTTTAGTTGCCATTCCGCCCGCTTTTGCTACACTGTGCCTCTTCCGCCATTCAGCTGTTTTCCGCCCGCTCTTGCGACTACAGCGTCTCGCTCACCATGTAGTTGAGATGCGCCCGCTCTTGCGGTGCAGCGATAGGCGGCTGCCACAGGACTCTCAAAATGGCGGCCGGCTCTTCGGTTTTGGGCCTGGTCCACTAAAATGGCCCTGGGACACCTTGGAACTCGGACGCTTGTCTGCTAGGGCTTGGGTCCCATTCTCGAAAAGCGTCCCCTCAGCCGTGAAGATTCTACAAAAGTCTTGGGGGCCTCCGACTCCCGCAAGCTTCTGGTGGGGAGCGGCTGCCATGATTGCTCGTGGAATGGCCACGACGGAGCTACGAGATGGTAGTGCTCTCATGCTGACGCCAGCTTTAGTCTGAAACATCCAATAACACTGTAGACTACCAATTCGATCAGTTCCGGTAGCGCCCCAACATGACCCGGAAGAGAAGAACTTGCCCTCCCCTCTTTGACTGATGGTTCTTGTTGCCTGTCCCCTCTGTTGTCATTTAACAGAACTTTTTGGACTGCTGAAAGGGGTTGTGTTCCGAACGCTGGTTGGTGGAGACATTTTGACTATATTCTTGACCTACGTTGTCGTGTAATGCGTTTTATGACACGCCGCGTTAGCGCACCCGGAAGTGATCCGAGGCGCGGCGCGCAGCGCGTAACGTAAGCATAACAGGTCATGTGACTTGTTAATAAAACTTTTCATTGGTTCATTTTACTTTTGTTAATTTAATGATGAAAAGCTTGGTCATATGACCTAAAAATTACGCTTTTTATTATTTTCGAACAATATTTTTTTTTCAAACATATGTTATAATATTCCAGGCTAATGTACTTTCCCGGAAAATTTACAACTGTCTTGCAAGTAAAATATATTCCTTTTTCGAGAAAAAGGGCGTTTCTTCCTTCCATGACGGAGCCGTTTAGTAAAAGAGATTCGGCCTGCTGTCTTAGTCGCCGATACGCCTGATTATCAGATTCTTATCGATCACTTTATGTTGCAGACATGAAAAACACAACTGCCCTTGACCATTTATCTTTACTGCGTTCCTACATATTATACCTTTTATCCGTCATGTAATTGGACTGCTTTATTTCACTTGCCTTTTACTGATTCGAAAACAGTCACTAAAAGTAAAAACTTTACAAATGAAAATACTACTACCGTGTTTTGTTTTAAAAACCTTTATTGTGAAAATGTCAGTATACAAATACGGGCCTATAACCACGTGGGCCGGCCACGGAGCAAACTGAAATCGTATATGATGAGGAGACATTTACACTGTAGAAGAACGTAACGAGCGGGCCATTAGGTGACAAGAACAAAGGTGTCTAACAGTTGCGGAATCGGTGGACGTACATTTTGTAATTAAAATACGACAGGGCCACTTACAATAACATTTTCTAGATATACATTTGCGGGCAAAGAGTTACGAGTCCCATTTATACCGGCGCCATTTTGGGCGAGGCCGGGCAGGTCCAAGATATAGTCAAAATGTCTCCACCAACCATCGGCCAGACCAGAACCCCTTTCGGCCCTTTATGCTACAAGATGGTGTCTTCCATTCAGAAAATATTGGTGGCAGCATTTTGAAAGGAAACAGAAACAGCCGTTCTACTAGTGAGTTTCACATTGTTACATTTAGGAAGAATGTTGAAGAGTAGTATGTGGAAAATCTGAAGCCATTTTTCTACAAACTCTCAATCAGACTTGGATGGAAAAAAAAAACCTGAAGAATGTACAAACTGAAAACCAATTTTTGTCTGTATAGCACCAACAGTAACGCTTGAGTCAGCTTTGTGTCAAGCCGCCATTTTCATTCAATCAATAGCGTCCCCCTGCACACATTCAGGGACCTGGTCGTGTCTTCAGATGAAACGCATTGTAGGAAATGAAGCAGAAAGGAAAAGGAAAAAGTTCCGCCGGACCTAGTGAAGCTGCAGCAGGTGCAAATAAGCTTCAGACAGTCTTACAAGCACTGCTCAGAACTCTCAACTGAGGCACTCAACATCCAGGACTTGCCATTCGGATCTTGGCGCCTTGTATTTTTGTTTTGTTTTTGATGGAGGGGAAACAACAAAAAACAGACATTGAAAAAGGCTCAACAGTGCAGGGCGCCTTGTGCTGGTTCCGACCTATTCACACATCGGTCCGCTACTGACATCACCTCATAAACCAACGGGGCACCCCACGCCGACTTTCGGCGCAGCATTGTAGGATGGCCACACCAGTGCGGCAATTTGCTGGACACCACCTCGGTGCCATCCAGATCTCGGCGCGTTCATTCAATCAATAGCGTCCCCCTGCACACATTCAGGGACCTGGTCGTGTCTTCAGATGAAACGCATTGTAGGAAAAGAAGCAGAAAGGAAAAGGCAAAAAGTTCCGCCGGACCTAGTGAAGCTGCAGCAGGTGCAAATAAGCTTCAGACAGTCCTACAAGCACTGCTCAGAAATCTCAACTGAGGCACTCAACATCCAGGACTTGCCATTCGGATCTTGGCGCCTTGTGCTGCTTCCGACCTATTCACACATCAGTCCACTACTGACATCACCTCATAAGCCAACGGGGCACCCCACGCCGACTTTCGGCGCAGCATTGTAGGATGGCCACACCAGTGCAGCCACACTTGCTGGACACCACCTCGGTGCCATCCGGATCTCAGCGCGTTCGAGTCACTGTGCCGGAAGAGTGACCGGAACTCAGCTGAACACGCCGTCTTTCGGCGCAGCATTGTAGGATGGCCACACCAGTACGGCAATTTGCTGGACACCACCTCGGCGCCATCCGGATCTTGGCGCGTTCGAGTCACTGTACCGCAACAGTGACCGCAATTCAGCTGGACACGCCGTCTTTCGGCGCAGCATTGTAGGATGGCCACACCAGTGCGGCAATTTGCTGGACACCACCTCGGTGCCATCCGGATCTCGGCGCGTTGTGCTGCCTTCGGCCTATTCGCACATCGGTCCGCTACTGACGCCGCCTCACGTGCCAACGGATTTTCTACGCTTTTTGTAGCCCTATGTCGCATAACAGGTCATGTGACTTGTTTATAAAACTTTTCATTGGTTCATTTTACTTTTGGTTTCCTAAAGATGGAAGGCTTGGTCATATGACCTAAAAATAACACTTTTCATTGGTTTAGAACATTTTTTTTTCCCAAACGATGAAAGCCCCACCTTGTTTCTGGATCATTCAGACTGAAGCTGGCGTCAGCATGAGAGCACCACCATCTCGTGGCTCCGTCGTGGTCATTCCGCGAGCAATCATGGCAGCCGCTCCCCACCGGAAGCCTGCGGGAGTCGGGGGCCCCCAAGACTTTTATACAATCTTCACGGCTGAGGGGACGCTTTTCGAGAATGGAGCCCAAGCCCTAGCAGGCAAGCGTCCGAGTTCCAAAGTGTCCCAGGGCCATTTCAGTGGACCAGGCCCAAAACCGAGGAGCCGTCCGCCATTTTAAGAGCCATGTGGCAGCCGCCTATCGCTGCACTGCAAGAGTGGGAGCAACTCAACAACATGGTGAGCGAGACGCTGTGGCCGCAAGAGCGAGCGCAACTCAGCTAGATGGCCGCCACCTGGGGAGGCCCGTTCACGCCGGCTCCCCCACGCCCCCCCCCGGGCCGCCGCACGCCAATTTTCGGAGCAGCATTGTAGGATACCAAAACCAGTGCGGCAGTTTACTGGACATCACCTGGGTGCCTGTCGTACATGTTGTGTCAGCCATGTGACACTGGACACAGACCGCTACTGACGAGGCCTCCCCCCGCACCACCCGGGACGCCCCACGCTGTTTTTCTGTGCTGCATTGTAGGATCCCTAAACCAGTGCGGCACCCAGGCGACATCAACTGGGTGCCGTCCAGAACTCTGCACGTTGTGCTGCCTTGGGACTATTCGCACAACAGACCGCTACTGACGAGGCCTCCCCCCGCCCCACCCGGGACGCCCCACGCCAATTTTCGGAGCAGCATTGTAGGATCCCTAAACCAGTGCGGCACCCAGGCGACATCACCTGGGTGCCGTCCAGAACTCTGCACGTTGTGCTGCCTTGGGACTATTCGCACAAAAGACAGCTTCTAACCATTGTTGCTTTTTGTGTTGAGAAATGTTTAAATGTTTTTAGTTTTTGTTCCGTTTGTTAAAGTTAGTAGTTAATAAAGTTTTATAACCTTACTTTGTTGGAGTGTTATCTATTTTTTTAAAAACGGGTGAATGGGGCCTTGAATCGGGTTATTGTCATGTGTGGGCTTTGGAAGTGTGCTGCTGCAGGATCGGACATTTCAAACTCAAATGCACGTTCTTTTTCTTACCTTTCCGAAGCATGGAGCGCAATAGCAGGCAGAGAAAGGGTGATGCACGTGTTGAACACTACCTGACCTGGCAAGTTGCTGGCAGTGCCCCCCCGCCCGCTCCTGAAAGAGGGCACACACACACCGCCGCCCCGAGTACTTCACAAATCTTTAAAAGACCATGCGCTTGTTCATGAGGCTTAAATGGTTTATCACCTCTTCTAGAACCCCTGCATCGACCCTCTTACGTTTCATGGAAAAATTACCATGTAACACAATACCAAGCCCTGTCAGCTGAAACCCCCAAGGAATCGTGGGGCATATTATCAAGGGGGTTTATCTCCGCTTTTTTGGCTTTAAAAACCATGAAAGCGGAGATAAAATTATTTCCCTATTATCAAGCTGTCGCTAACACCAGTTAGTGACAGCTAAAAGGAGATAGCGACCATCTTGGGCCCCGCTTTGCATGTCAGTGATACTTATCACTAATGACATGCAAAGTGGCGTGCCAAGATGTTAGCGACTGGAAACAGTCCCTAACATCGCTACCTTCTATTACCAACTTTTGGAGATATTCGCGCTAAGCGCGAATATCTCCAAAATCTAACACCTGCCCTGAGCAGTTCTTAGCCATGTTTTCAATGGGAGGTGGATAACATGGCTAAGAGCATTAGGTCGATAATACATGAATATCGCTGACTTTTCTGCGATAATAGCAAGGTTTATCTGCGATAAAAATCGCCGATGTGCGGCGATAATTTTTGTCTCTAAACAAGTTAGAGACAAAAATTATCGCTAGTTGTTCGTAATATGCCCCCGGGTTTTTGCTTGCAGAAATCGGGAGGCGGGAGACTAGCACTGAAATCAGTACTCACACGCCTGAATCAGGAGGATTGGCATGTCTGAATTCTCTACAGCTGGGGCCATAAACTACATCCGCAGGGTTAGGTGATAGCCTGGAACCAGCCTGGCATCTAAAATGGCTGCCGTGCACGACAAAATTGTGGCATTCGAAAAAAGGCAAGATGGCGCAGCCGCTGGAAGAGATATATCAACATATATCAGCCTCCTCAGCCACCCTCAGGAAACATAGGGGATTAGGATATGTCTCCCGCACCCCCTTATACCTAGTACTTTAATTAACGAAGCACAAAATGGCGAATTCCCGTTTCGCTACCAGTTTGCGGCCCAGTTCGCGGCCCGTGAAGCGCTTCTACCGTGAAAAATCATTTTTTTTTTATTTTCCCCACGGAACCCTTTAATAACCCCAACAACATTCCTAGGGGGTCAAGAGGGGGATACCTTGCCCCCTTTCATTAAATTCCCCCTTAGTTTTTCACCTTTTCTTCTCTCTCGATCCTACCGAGAGACAAGATGGCGGCCGCTCCGGACTGTCACGCAGCAAAAAAAAAAAAAAGCTCACGCACAGCCGCTGGAAGAGATGTATCAACATATATCAGCCTCCTCACCCACCCTCAGGAAACATAGGGGATTAGGATACGTCTCCCGCACCCACTTATAACTAGTAATTTAATTTACGAAGCACAAAATGGCGAATTCCCGTTTCGCTACCAGTTCGCGGCCGCGCTTCTACCGTGAAAAATCATTTTTTTTTTATTTTCCCCACGGGACCCTTTAATAACCCCAACAACATTCCTAGGGGGTCAAGAGGGGGATACCTTGCCCCCTTTCATTAAATTCCCCCTTCGTTTTCCACCTCTTCTTCTCTCTCGATCCTACCGAGAGACAAGATGGCGTCCGCTCCGGACTGTTTAGAATGTTGACAGACACCGGAGAGCCAATCAGCTTTCTGCGCGCAAAGTTCCGATAAGCGAAAAGTAAGCGGACCGGATCGCTGCCCAGAGCGCTGTTACAGATATATATCTTGGTTTGAACGTTAATTTCTCAAAAACTACTGGAGCACATATATTGAGACCTAGCAAAGGCACATCGGGCTAACAGTCCCTACAATTTTGCCAAGTTTCGTGCAAATCCATTCAGCCGTTCGAGCTAAAAGTGAGTCCAACCGCCCTATGGAAAACTCAATGCAAAAAACGCGTTTTGGGACCCCCCTTTTTTCTCAGCCCCCCCTTGACGAAACCCCACCAAATTTTCAGGGGCTGCTCAGAAACAAAATGTGCCATTTTCCTGAAAATTTCAGCCGATTCCGTCCACAAACGCCAAAGTTATTAGACATAGAATTTTCAAAAGTCCCATAGGGAAAAAATTCTAACTATATATACCTACTGGCGATAGCCAGTAGGTAATATATATATATATATATATATATATATATATATATATATATATATATATATATATATTCACTGAAAAAACCATAGGTTTCACACCAGTTATAGTTAGCTGGAAATTTTACTGATATAAAACCATTGAAATTCCCACGTTATAGTTAGTCGGACTCACTATAACTTGCGCGTGCAATGCACTGCTGATGACATCACATATTACATCACTCATGACATGGTCAGTGACATCACTCATGACACCATCCTTGTGACATAGTGACAGACCTCCTTTCACTATAATGTAACCCTTGAGACACATATTCAAAAATAGAAACTGAAATTTTTTAAAAAATGGAGATACCTATATCAGTTACAACAAGCAATTCAGTAATTCCACTATCTATATACACATCCACTCATTCACCAATAGTTCTATATAGTCACTCATACATATACTCACTCATCATATGAAGTGATACACCTATACATCCTGTTACACACCGACATTCATCCAAAAGTTACTCACACACATATTCACACGTGCAAATAAACTATTGGACATCCATTTATTTGAATATAGAGTTATAAACACACTTCCACCTTACTTCTATTTAAAATTACACATATTTATTCTCTTAAACAATCACTTATAGAAACACATACTTATTTAAACAGGAACTCTTACAATCTCTTACTCTCACATATACTCACTTATATACATCAATATTCATATATACTAGATTAAAACATATGTAGTTACTGATAAAGACACTAGTGAGACAGTCATTCACTCACTAACAAACACATATAGACACTCATCCACCCATACAGTCCTGTACATATGTTGTCTTCAAAACACATACAAACAAAGAGTCAGTCACTCATGCATCTATGTGCTAAGTAATACCCCCACCAAACCATATAGACACTCATACTGATACTAATAAAAATATCTAATAACCCATATACATACACATGAGTGGATGTGTATTAGATGGTGGTATTACTGAATTGGTTGTTGTAACTGGTATGGGTATATCCACTTTTTTGAAAATATTAGTTTCTATTTTTGAATATGTGTTTCATGGGTTACATTACACTGAAAGGAGGTCTGTCACTGTGTCACAAGGATGGTGTCATCAGTGATGTCATGAGTGATGTCACTGACCATGTCATGAGTGATGTAATATGTGATGTCATCAGCAGTGCATTGCACGCGCAAGTTATAGTGAGTCCGACTAACTATAACGTGGGAATTTCAATGGTTTTATATCAGTAAAATTTCCAGCTAACTATAACTGGTGTGAAACCTATGGTTTTTTCAGTGAATTTAATAGGTTTTTTAAATGCTAATTCCTAACTATAACTGGTGTGAAACCTATGGTTTTTTCAGTGAATTTCATAGGTTTTTTAAATGCTAATTCCTTACTATAAGTTTCACTTTATAAATAAGACTGTTAGCACTCTAGTTGTTCTTTTTAACACTCTGGTACATTCTGTCATTGGGCTACAGTTGTGCTACATCTAGTTGAATTTTGGGCTACATTTACAATTTTTGATCTCTGGTGGCCATCTTTGGGCTTCATTGGGCTACTTTGGGCTACATTTGGGCTACATTTTGGCTCTAACATATATTAAGCCCAATGTAGCACAATACATATTTTTATAAAGTTAATTTTTTTACAAACCACTTCAGAATAGGGCTACCTGTCTCTACAATTATCCCATTTTTTTTTTTTTAATTTTTGGGGGGAGCGCTCCCAGAGCGCGCCCCGGAGTGCGCCCCGAAAAGCGTATTTCTGAAAAGCGCCCCCGGGCGCGCTCCGGGGAGCGTCTCGTGAGCGCCAATATCGCAAACGAAAACATGATCGTGACGTATCGCGTAGCCGCGACCGCGTGATACGCACGGCGTAAGCGCACCCGGAAGTACTCGAACGAATACGATCGCAAAACGTAAACTTCCGACGCGCTTACGCTGCGCGCCCCCGTGCGCGTAGCGTAAGCGCGTCGGGTCATGTGAGCAGAAAATAACACTTTTCATTGGTTCATAACAGTTTTAGTTTCATAATGATGAAGCCCCTGGTCTTGTGACCTGAAAATAACACTTCTCATTGGTTCAGGACAGTTTTGTTTTCCAAATGATGAAAGCCCCCACCTTTTTTCCTTATTCTGACTTTGTCCTTTGACTGAGGAAGATCTGTTTGGAACTCTCTGTACCTTTTTGTACTTTAAAATGGCTTCAGTAGCAGCAGCAGCAGGTGCATCTCAGCCACCACCACCACCACCACCACCAAGAGGACCAGCTCCAAATTATATTGGTGGTCAAGAACAGGAGGAGGAGGAAGAGGAAGAGGAGGAGGGGAGAAGAAGATGGCTGCCTGAAGAAAACACACCTTATAAACCCAAACCACACTTCATTTGGCAGTTTTTTTCATTCCCAGAGGGGCAAAAAAAGGTGAATGCGCCCAAAGTCACTTGCCTCATCTGCGATGATGAACTTTCACGGGGCAACCCAAATAAGAAATATTCTTTTGGTAACTATACCATGATTCGGCACATGACAAGAAAACATCCAAACAACTACTCTCGCGCAGAGTTCCGGGAACTGGCCAGTAACCTCCCCCAGTCATCAAGGACCCCCTCCCAAAGAAAACAACCCTCTTCCTCGCAACCAGAAACATCTGAGGTGATGCCTAGCATTCAGCCAAGATTTGCTGATTTTAAAATTACTTGTAAGGCTTGTGGCAAGCTTATCTCCTATGGGGAACAAAGTGTTAAGCTCATCGTCCTTGCAGGTGATAATCACAAGTGCCCCAAAAAGAAATAATTTTTTGGGTTTTTTGTTTTTTTGCTCCAGTTGAGCCAGTTTCAATTCCCTTTTTTTGTTTCTCCCCCTAAAAAATACAAAAAAAATATAAAACTGTTTTGAAAAGCCAAAAAAAGTTTAAAAAGTTCCAAAAACACAAAAAAAATATAAAACAACAAAAAGAAGAAAAAAAAAAGTTCTTTTAAGAACTACCTCCAATTTCTAAATGAAAACTTCATTTTTTTAAAACTCTGTCATCTTTTTCCCTCATGTTACGCTCCCCGGTGCGCTACCTGGTGCGCGCACCGAGCGCTTCCCCCGCGCAAAACGAAAAAAAAAAAAATATTTTAAATGCCCCGCGGGGCCCTTTTATAGCCCCCACATCAAACCTAGGGGGTCAAAGGGGTCTATCCCTGACGCCTTATGGTCAGTTCCCACTTTGTTTTAGCCACCTCTTATGTCTCGATTTTACCGAGACACAAGATGGCGACCGCTCTGGACTGTTTGGAATGTTTACAGACACCCGAGAGCCAATCAGCTTTCCATGCGCACCTCGCGTGTCGCGCCTGGAGCGCACTCCGGTGCGCGCACCTGTGCGCTGCTATAGATATATATATTTTTTTGAACCTAAATTACTCAAAATCCACTGGAGCACATATCTTGAGACATAGCAAAGGCACATCGGGCTACCAGTCCCTACAATTTTGCCAAGTTTGGTGGAAATCCATTCAGCCGTTCGGGCTAAAAGTGAAATCGACCGCCCTATGGAAATTAACATGGGGAAAACGCGTTTTGGGACCCCCCTTTTATCTCGGCCCCCGCTTGACGAATCCCCCCCAAACTTTTCACAATCTCTTGCTTTTCTAAATTCAACATTTTGTTGTTGAAGATGGCACATTCTGCAAGAGTCGGCATCAAACATATTCCGGATTTCTTCTCAGTAATTTTCTGAAAAATATTCTCAGGCACAACGTCTTGTTCTGGATATAAATTTGACAGTAATCGTGCCTTTAAAGCTTCTTTCCCACGCTCAGTCACTTTTCCAATTCTAACATCTTGTAGAATATTCTTGTAATCTTCATCCTTCGCCTGACGCATATTTTCATGCAGTTCAGCATAATTGAAGTTTAACCATATATTGACGTTGCCAATGCTCCCTAGGCACTTCCTGGTATCTTCATGCGTGAGTATTTTGAACACAGGTTGTCCTTTTACTGGTGTCAGCTGCAGAAGATCTCCGAAAACAATGATGTGTTTGCCACCAAATAACACATCATACTCAGTTTTAAGAACTTCTTGCATTCTCAAATGCACAAAGGCAAGCATGACATTGGAAACCATGCTTGCTTCGTCAATGATAAGAAGTTTCATTTTCCTCAAGACTCTTGAAACTTCACAACAAGCATCTCCAGATAACTTGTGGTATTGTATTTTGTTGTCATGCTCCACTGGCAGCTCAGTAGACGATTCAAAGTAATACCTTTAATGTTATGTGCTGCCAGTCCAGTTGGAGCGGTAACAACACAAGACAGCGATGACTCAGTCCTTTCCTGCAAATAACAAGAAATTGCTTTAATGAGGAAACTTTTTCCAGTTCCCGCTTCTCCACTCACGTACAGTCGGACAGGCTTCAACGACGTACATGAGCACTCTTTCTTCTCATGACTTAATCCATGATCAATTTGCTTGGTAACTTCGTCATATATTTTCCTCTGCTCAACGTTGAGTTGTTTTTCCAAGTCTTCTAAGTTAACCGCATCCTCCTGAGCATGTGCCATGGCTCTTTCCACTTCATTCATAGCAGTGGCAGCTTCATTTTCGATAATAGGTCCTCCTAGTGGATCCTGACTCAATGAAACAGAACTCTGACTGTCCTGAGAACTGTCTCTGGCAATTTCGGCTGCAATCGTTGCTTCCTGCTCAATTTCCAAAGTCAACATTTCTTGATATTTGGGAAAAGCAGGACATTCTATGGTCTCCTTGGCAGCAGTGAAAGAGTCTTCGTAACACAGGAAATCTCCAAGCAGTTCCTCTTCTGCACGCCAAGGCTTGAAAAGTTGCAAAAGTGCTAAATAGAAAAACTCCTTTTTTTCTGGAGATTCGCCACTCAATTTTCGATGGTTTACTAATTGACATTTTCTTTGCCTGACCAGACATCCCTCACTTCCAATTACAGCATACACTCCTTTCTCAATATCTTCTTTGATGTTCCTCTTGAATATGTAATTTTGTAGAACCTCATACAAACAAACATTCTCAAGTTGACTGCTTCGATTTGGATAATATGTATCCAACATGTTGGTCTTCAAAATGTAGGTACTGTTTGGCTCCTTTTCCGCCAAATACTCAATTTCCCGCACAGGTTTCAGAACTCGATTACGCGTTGCAGCAAGACCAACACTCGCCCAAACGATACTCCTGGATTTGGCATAAAGACTTGCTGAAGACAACCGGTCAGAACATTCGTAAGCTCCAATTTCTCGATGCGACAACATCTTCAGACTGAAACTGTACAACTTCTTACTGAGGCTATTTTCATGGGAAATGTCCTCCCACATATCCTTCAATTCTGTCTTTTCTTTTTTGGTGATGTAAGATGTCACATACCGAGCCACAGCCATACAGTTGTCAGCCACGAACTGTATATCCATGTTAGCATTCCACATGGACAAAATCACTGGGTTGTAGTCATTGATGTACTTGGACTCTTCGTTCCTTTTCAAATTGTATGTATTTTTGGGTGATTTCCTCGTCACATTATGTCGCAGAGAAGACATCAAACTGTTCACTCTTCCTTTAGAAATCACCGGTCGTGGAAAGTTGAAACGACATTTGGTGTAGAACTTGTCCTTGTTTCTGAATTTACGACGACAGTACTTTCCACAACGATGGCTTTGGAAACGTAGAACTTGTTCTCTTAGGCTTTTCTTCTCCGTTGCGTTCGGAACAGCACACGTAGAATACTGTTCTATGAAACTCATCACTAAGTCATCCGGATCTGTTCCAAATTTAGGTGCATCCTTGATCCACAGCAGCATATGTATATGAGGAGCACCTCTTGCTTGGTACTCCTTTCTCCAGAAGAAATCCAACACCTCTCCAAGAGGTGGATTCTTCTTATTCATGATGAAAGACATCATAGCTTCAAATCTATGATTGAAGTACCTGCATACATTGACCGGATCCAAAGAGCACAGTTCTCCAGGTGTCTTGAATTCGATGTTTTCAATGTTTCCATTTGCCTCTCGTAGAAATTCAAGTAAGTCTTCCCAGCCATACTCGGCACAGCTCAGAGTGAGGAACCATGTCGGAGTTCCTAAGTTCCTCAGCATACATTTTAAATCACCATGACGACGGTACCAGTACTCATTAGTACCACGCTGACACGCCATGAGATTAATTAGGTGAGAATCCAAAATACTGTCTTGGACATTGACTTTATGCATAAATTCACTTGCCGAGATGTTTCGCATCTGTATACCACTTTTCAAGATGTGGTTCACTGCATATGACAGTCCAGACAGATCGCTTTCAAACAGGAGATGAAACAAATAAGGAATGCATTGACGAAACCTAGGATCTTCTGCATACAAACGTAAAGTCCGGTATTCAGAAGCAGGAATTTGATGTGGTCGCTCATCATATCTTCCTCCTTGACCTGTTGGAAATAGCTGTGGGAAACACCGAGCTTCCAAACTTTCCTCCCAAACACTGATGGGACTCCCTTTGGCTTGTTTCATTTGAAACAACTCAATAGCATTCCCCATGACTTCCTTGGAATGCAAAGGATGAACACTATAGTGTTCATATATTTCTTCACTTTTAGAGGCTTCTACTTTCTCAATTTGGCCAGCACACAAATCGCTATCGTCTTCATCACTTACTTCCTCTTCTGACCCATATACATTCTTATAGTACTTATTATTTTTTTTCAAATACAATGTTGCCTTTTTGACTTTCCTAACATCCACTAAATCTTGCCATATTTTCTTATTCTTTGTCGGAACCCCATTAACTAAGATAACCAGAGGTTCCTCTTCCACTCTTTCTACTCCAATTGTGTTAATGTTTTTGTTCAAATCTAGAGGCAAATAAACAACTCTTCCCTTTAATCCTCTCTGTAAATCTGATGGAGGCAACTTCCCTGTCTTTGGCTCCATTCTTACAATAGCCTGAAAGGGATGGATACTTTGAATCAAAATAGATTCATAAGTATTTAAATCCTTCAATTCAAAAGGAATCTCAACCAATTCCAGATTATTATGAACCGCCCTAGCAGGCATCTGGTTTTGGTTTAATTTGTTACAACAATAAGTACACACACGTTGATCCGATCCCAAATCAAAACAATTTTCTACCATCAAGTATGTTGTGAAATCCTTCCATTCACTATTATTTTCACTTTCACTTTTTGCATATAAATCCACTAACTTAATCTGATTCTTATAATAAGTGCGTCGACAACACACACAAGAGAAATTAGGCCTCTCACTTGATTTCACCTGAAACGTGGCAATTTCCTTCTGAAAATTATCGGTACTGGAAACCTGTACATTATCTTCAACATTACCCTCTACTTCTGGGTCAATTTGAACATTCTCATCTTTACTTCCAAAGTAACAAAACTCAATTTCTTCACAAATATTCTTGACATCTATTTCAGAACCATGCAAAAGAGCAGCACATAATTGTTTAAGCATAATTGCTGGACTCTTAGCATAATACAACATTCTGACTAATTTCCTCACTTTATTATGATGCACTGCTAGCATCCTGAAATGATGAAAAACACTCTGGCATACTCTCCTGGGAAGACAAGCCAGTGAATGACCACGCAAACCTGTCACTTCTCTCACTTTGCAAGGATCTAATTCTTGCAACAACTTCATTTTCTGCTTCAAACTTTTCTTATTAAATGTTCGTACAAAATCACAAAGCAAATTGATGGAATCCTGTCGCACACTGCAAATAGAACTACACTCCCAAATGTACACAGGACCTTTAGGACGTCTTTCTAAAACCTCATTACCTAACACCTCTTCTATCTCTGTTGTCACAAGTTTTTCTTTTTCAACTGGACAACCATCCTTCACTTCATAAGCTCGACCACTGGTGTCAACTGCAAGCACCAAATCATTATCCTGAAAATAACTCTCCTCATTAAAAAATGCCTCACAACTTGAACTATGCATCCATTCTCCGGAAAAAACTTCACAAAAATTACTTCGATTAACTACCCTCTTCCATCTACTATTTGATTTGAAATCAGAAATTACCTTGTTTAGTTTCCTAATTCTATTGATTACCAAAATAAATAACTTTCGCTTAATTTCGAAAGCATGATCAATAATTTTCTCTACATTTTTCTTTTTCTTATAAAATGCCACTTTCTGTTGGCCTTTCCTAATATTTTTTAATAAATTAACTATTATCCTGTTGCGGAACATTCGTTTTCGAATGTCCCTAAACTGTTGTTTCCTTCTACTATCATGCACAGAGTTATCTCTTGCTCTAGCAGTAACATTTTTGATTGGTCTTTCCTTTCCGTTTAAATTGCGTCTCTTTTTCTGGACAGAAACATTTTCTGTAGAAATACTTTTTTTACTACAAATATTTCTTATGAATGATTTCGTGGTCTTACCCTGAGCTTTCTTGGTGATTTGACAAGTTTTTTTGGGAGAGGACTGCTGCAGTAATAGCTGAACTTGCTGTCTTTGACGTTTTCTAGCCTTTCTAATTCGATTCTTAGTTGGCATTTTCAAATTTTGAAATGATCTGCAGTTGAATCTGTGATAAAATATAAAAAAAAATATTATTAACCACTATTACCAAACAGTAAATGAATAACAGTCATCAAAAACTTAACACCCTACTTATTATTTAACATAGCAAATCGTTTGCACCACCACTGCGTCACAAAAGTGACGCACAGTGGTACAAAACAGGCATACACCTGTCATAAATCTCTCCCTAACATTTTAAATGATTGATTCAGGATGACGATAAGGTGTGGCCTATCCAGAGGTTTGTTTGAGGTGAGGCCTACTCACTGTTGCAGATGAGATTTTCGCTTGTTGAAGAATACAAAGGAGATAATACATGTGAAGGCCTACCAATGAAGTAAGTCATGTCCACTTCACTCTTGAACAAAGGGAAGACCTCTTTTGAATCTGTGGTCAGACCTAAACTTCATCTGCACAATGTCATTCATAAACACTCAAATGCCTTATAAATATGGCCCAAACAACCTATAAATATAAATCAATTGTATACCTACATTCAAGAGGAAATGACTGAAAATGTCCTTAAGACACATAAAAGCGTTTTTTTTTTATTGCCCTTGCACCATTTTTGGGTCATTTTTAATATGGCTATGTAACTCCCATAATCAAAATCTAAATTTGCCAAGCACAGGTGGGAGCATATTTACAAGAAACTTGCCCCATGAGGAACGCTTTCCAATTAAAATGGGAAAAATAACATCATAGACACTCAAATGCCTTATAAATATGGCCCAAACAACCTATGAAGCTCTAGCAGTACGTATCCAGAAATGTAATTGATTTCAAAAAATCGTTTTTAAACACAAAATATAAATCAATTGTATACCTACATTCAAGAGGAAATGACTAAAAATGTCCTTAAGACACATGAAAGCGTTTTTTTGAATGCCCTTGCACCATTTTTGGGACATTTTCAACATGGCTATGTAACTCCCATAATCAAAATCTTAATTTGCCAAGCACAGGTGGGAGCGTATTTACAAGAAACTTGCCCCATGAAGAACGCTTTCCATTTAAAAAGAGAAAAATAACATCATAGACACTCAAATGCCTTATAAATATGGCCCAAACAACCTATGAAGCTCTAGCAGTACATATCCAGAAATGTAATTGATTTCAAAAAATAGTTTTTAAACACAACATATAAATCAATTGTATACCTACATTCAAGAGGAAATGACTAAAAATGTCCTTAAGACACATGAAAGCGTTTTTTTGAATGCCCTTGCACCATTTTTGGGACATTTTTAACATGGCTATGTAACTCCCATAATCAAAATCTAAATTTGCCAAGCACAGGTGGGAGCGTATGTACAAGAAACTAGCCCCATGAAGAAAGCTCTTCAATTAAAATGGGAACAATAACATCAGAGACACTCAAATGCCTTATAAATATGGCCCAAACAACCTATGAAGCTCTAGCAGAACATATCCAGAAATGTAATTGTTTTCAAAAATAGTTTTTAAACACAACATATCTGTTTCAGCTTACATGAGAGACCATGGAATGGGCTCCATGTACAACAATAACTTGTGTTACTGCATGCCAGATTTCTACACAGAATATGCAATTACAATTTCTCAAAGAAACAAAATCTATTTGTATATCACTTGAGACAAAGCAACATTTTAAAAACACAGCTTTCTTCATCATTTTCTCCTTAAATCATACTATTGTCTATCTAAATTAAATAAATCTTTTCTCACCTCAGCAAATACTTTTTGAGTTTCAAAACAGTCTCAGAAATACACCAAATTGTCTTCAGCAGAACAAAGAGGATGCACTCCAGAGGCTGCAGCTATAGAAAGCACAGAAATGCTGATATTCATTACACATATCTCTCTTATTAGCCAATCAAAACTCTTCCCTCACTTTTTTCAAATCAAAACCCTTCCCCCTTCTGCCCTCTCTGCCTTTTTTGCTTAGCAACCACCTCCTGAAAAACCTCTCATGTTTGCAAGTTCACACAACAATGTTTCAATTGAACTCTGAACTCTCAGTGCACCTGCGTATCCAGTGCAATCTTTCATTAAATGTTTTTTCCTTGACCATTCAAATTACATCTTTCAAAGAACACATCCATGCACCCTAACTTTCTGTTTTCAGAAATGGAAATGCACCAATCACTGCTAATGAATCATTAGCACTGGAAATCCACAGTTTTTTTTCTTTACAAACTCCTACTGTTTCAACTGCCCTTTCATTACCACACTTCATCTGACTGCAGCACAACCTTCTCCCACCATGTTTTATGTCTGGATTGTTGGACATAGTTACATCTACTGGGCTCAAAGGTATGCTGAGAACAGAAATTTACCTAACCTCAATTTACAAGATGTGGAAATTAAGTGGTTGGGCCAAAGAGGATTAAAATGTCACCAATTGATACCATTGGTGAAAACCTTTATGCATTTGCCAAAACCTGACCTGTTAATTGTGCACTGTGGAGGTAATGATTTGGGCACTTTGACTGGGGTAGGTCTGGAAATGCTTTTAAAGGACACCTTTGAGCAATTAATGGCACTTTTTCCTCAAACTGCCTTGGTATATTCAAATATATGCCAAAGACAGAAATGGAGGTGGTCCAACCAATTTTGTCCACAAATTGAGAAGTCGAGGAAGCATGTAAACAAATCTGTTTCAGCTTACACGAGAGACCATGGAATGGGCTCCTTGTACAACAATAACTTGCATTACTACATGCAAGATATCTACAGAGGAGATGGAGTTCACTTCTCAGATGAGGGCAACAGAATTTTCATTTTGAATTTAAGACTGTGCATTGGTACCTACTTATAAGTACCTAAATGTACCATAAACCCAAAAGCTCTTCTCAGAGCTACCCTACATCTGATCACTCACAATTATTATTTTTCTCTAACTTTTATCTCTAATTTTCAACAAACTACGCTCCCAGAGCGCTACCCGGTTCGCGAACTGGAAGCTAACCGCGCAAAATTTCTAAAAAAAATGTTTTTTTCCTGCACATATGGTCCTCCTCAGCCACCCTCAGAAAACCTAGGGGGTCAAGATACGTCTACCGTGCCCCCTTCTACCCATTCTGAACATTATTTGCCCTCCATCTTGTATCTTGATTCGACCGAAACACAAAATGGTGGACTCCCGTAACGCTGCTGGTTCGCGGACCGGGACGCATACCGGGAAGCGGTCCAATAAAAAAGGTGGGAAAGTAATTCACAGAAAAACGACTGGAGACACTCTCACCAAATATAGATTAGCTCATACAACATAACAATCCCTTTCATTTTCACAAATTTGATTGAAATTCCATTTAGCCATGTAGCCTGTAGACCTTTCTAAATACCGTGAGGTAAATTACTTCACAAAACACATCTGAAGTGTTGGAATTGACAACCAATGAAAATGTTACTTTCATTTTCTACTTTTATTACCTGACATTTGATTGGTTATATACCTGAATATATATAAAGGAAGAGAAGGAAACACAGCCATTTTGACTGCTACTTCTTGTTGTACATTACAATTGAATTATCACTAAACACTTCAACTTGTTTGTAAAGGTAAGTTGTTATTTTTAAAACTGAAGTATATTGTACACTATAAATTAATATGGTAAACTTTTTCTGATAGTTATATACTATCCCTCTGTAGTAGTTATAGATTTAGACGCGACGCGTCACGATATCGTTTTCTAATGCGGTGGTTGCGCTAATGGAACGTTTACCGGTTCGCGGAGCGGGTCGCGGAACCTTATTAAGCTAACAAATAAATATAAAGATAATATTACAAAAATATAAAATATATTTTTGAATTAGAATAAGAATACATTTTACAGCTTTTGATATTTGCTATTAAAAAAACCATTGAAATTCACTGAAAAAACATCATCAACATCAGTGATGTCATTTGAGATGTCATCAGTGATGTCATTTGAGATGTCATCAGTGATGTCATCAGTGATGTCACTGACCATGTCATGAATGATGTAATATGTGACATCATCAGCAGTGGATTGCGGGTGCGCGATATATAGTTAGTGCAACTAACTATATATGCGAATTTCAATGGCTTTGTGCGAGTAAATTAAGGTTTTGTAAATGCTAATCCCTAACTATATATGGTCTATAACCAATGGTTTTTTCAGTGAATTTTCAAGGTTTTGTAAATGCTAATTCCTAACTATATATGGTCTATAACCTATGGTTTTTTCAGTGAATATATATATATATATATATATATATATATATATATATATATATATATATATATATATATATATATATATATATATATGTTATTGGATTGCATATCAGATTGTTTTATCTATTGTAGAAGAATTATGCTTCTATATTTTACGTTGTCCTTATGAACTTCTTAAATTACCTGAAGCCATGCGATTTTTGCATAGGCGGAGGATATCTGCACGATTAGCTGCTATAAATATTGACCATACTAGTTTTGCTCATTAGCGTATTTGCACAGATAGATGGGGGACAGTATTCCCGATCGGATTTGTTTTGCACTGATGCGATATATTTGCACGAATAACTGCACTGAACGCAATACTTGCACATCAAGAATTATGCATATGCACTTTATACATCTATTGGTCTAGCAGGATGAGAATTGTAAATGATATCTGTATATATATATAAAACATTTTTTTTAGGACTAATGAAGATATTATTGTATCCTGAGTTGAGTGGAAATTTGAATTAAACAGCCTACTAGTACAATGTATTTAACTGTGATACCTCGTTTCACCCACGATGTTATAAATGTCAACATTCCAATTCAATGTCAGACGGTTACTTGTTGCTAATCTGGTATTTTACAGTGATTTGTAAAAAGCAACTGAATAATGTTTTTAGAAACATAACTGTTATATAAGCTCAGTATGTTTTCTATGTCCATACACAGCCCTCTCATGTGACATCAATTAACCTATCACTGGCACTTTAAAAGGGCAAACCTTGCATTAGAACATTGTCATGTGAACAAGGCTCCTGTGAGCCGAAACGTCATGAGACTACCCTGCACTAGGAAAAGGAAATAAAAAACGCAAAAACTTAACTGGTCCATGTCCGTGTACTTCGTATCCTGGCTGGTGTGACTCCAGAGCGTGAGAGAAGTGGCGGAGCGTTTGGTATATATATATATATATATATATATATATATATATATATAGATATGTTATTGGATTGCATATCGTGGTGTCTCAACAATAATTAATTTTTGTACAACACTGATATATATCGACAATTGAGGGGAGTCGCAATGGGAGCCTGCTCTCCCCCAGCTATGCCTGTTTGATGGTTGGCTGGTGGGAGGAGCAGGTTCTCAAAGGCACCCATTCAGAAATGTACATCAGCATGTCAAGTACTGGTATAGGTATATTGATGATGTTTTTGTGGTGTGGGAGGGAAGTGAGGCCAATGCAAAAGTGTTATCAATGATATCAATGATAACTCATTCAATCTAAAATTCACATCAAACATCAATACTGAAAAGGTAGAGTTCTTAGATGTAGAGATTAGTGTCAGAAATTAACAGATAATTACGTCACTACACAGAAAAGTGACAGCTGGGAATTCTACCCTTCATGCCTCCAGTAAGTATCCACCACATCTGGTGAGAAGTATCCCATTTGGAGAACTTCTCAGAATTAAACAAATTTGCAATGATGAAAATGAACTGGAAAAATGCACACAAGAAGCCATAATCAGATTCAAACAAAGAGGCTATAGTGAAGCAGTTATTAAAGATGCCCAGGCCAAAGTCAAACTAAGAGACAGAGACATGCTTTTAAAATCAGCAGGTGAGACAAAATTGGAAAAAGAACAAGAGAATATTGCACCTAGGCTGATTTTAACATACAATCAACAAGAAAGGAAAATTCAGACTATCCTCAAACGTAATTGGCCTATAATCCTCACTGATGCAGTGCTAGCACCAGGGCTACTAGATAGTTCAACTATCACATTCAGGAGAGGCATTTCTATGAGAACTCAACTAGTAAAGAGCAGTCCTGAGGTGCTTTCAAGTAAAACATGGTTACAGCCGAGACAAGGATTTTTTAAGTGCTCTAGTTGCAGAGGCTGTAAATTCAGGGTCAATACCACAAGTTACAGGACTCCGTTCAACACCAGGCCTGTTAAGATCATAGGCAACTACAGTTGCAAGACAGAATTTGCGGTCTATATCCGGATGTGCACCTGTGGATTAAGGTATATGGGAAACACGAAGCTACAGGTGCACGTCAGGTTTCTACAGCACATTCGGGCAATTGGTAATAATGATATTACTTATCCAGTTGCCAGGCACTTTAAACAAATCCACAACAACTATCTTAGATGCCTCAGCTATTATGTAATCAATTCAGTACCCAAACCACGTAGAGGGGGCAACAGAGAACGGTCATTGCGACAACTGGAATCCCGAATAATTTTGGAATTAGATAGCAAACATCCAAGAGGGCTGAACAATACTGATAATATACATAATTTTTTAATAAAAACATCTTTTTTATTCTGTTCTAAGATCTCAGTATGTGTATAAACAACGAAGAAATTAAAAACATAAGAATAGTCAGCCATCATGTTCATTGCCAGTTGCTATGACTGTGTCTCGCAGCTCCCATACCACTATTAGATCTAGGCACTCATGCTATATATGCTATATGATCAAATGAGATATGCAGTAATGCAATGCCTGCACAAATATAGCATATGATAAGCATCTCTAATAAGTTTAGCTGCATTAAGGGATCCACTATCTAGTTTTTTTTGTAAATATTAGAATCAATAAGACTATTACAGTTCTCTTCTAGCTGCTATCCCCCTCCCGAAGGTTTCATTTATCAATTCTACCCTTATATAAATTTATTTTAGCACTAGCACTTTATTGATAACACTAAAGCTTTAATAGCTTTTATGTTTTGCACACCAGCACTTATCTAGGTCGCATATATTTTTTACTAAGAGATACAGTAATGCCAAGTGTGAGTTTTTGTATCCACACTTTCCATTCTGCTAAAGGCACATACTACCATGTTACGAATAAAGCATGCTGTATTAGGGCATTTAATATTGTTATTACGATTCAGCATTTATGCAGCAATAGGAGCGCAGCTCCGCGACACATTAAAACTAATATGAACTGCAATACAGAAACATATATATGCCCTGAGAACAATTCTGTCAATAAGAAATAATTACATATATAGTGTTTTTGCGCAGCTTTCATGCCTACATCCCTCTAAGCATTCATGCAGCAAAATGTGTTTCAGCTGGTTTTTATCACTGATTACAGGAGGGATTGCACATTTTTAGCTTAAATTATATTTTACATTTTGATTCTCCAATAATGTTTCACTATGTGATTTTAAGCTTTTTCTACTCGGTTATGTATAATTATATATATGCAAATATTTATGTATTTAGTTCTATATTTATGTAACTTATAATATGGTGCATTATATTTGAGCGCTAATATATGTAATTACTGCGTACAAACTTGGCATGCAATATAGGGAGAATGATTCCAGTGGTTACAACTAGCAGATGGTAAAAGAAAGACTGTTAGTGAATATGTTACGCAAGTATTTTGTTTGTTTCAACAATGGGTGTTAACCACAATGTATTGATACGCTTTCGCTATGTGATCAAGGGCATTTCCCTGCCCGAAACGCGTCATACAGCTTTTTTTCAAATAAACTGTTCATTGCCACGAAGACTGGGTCCGTGACTCTCTTTCCGACCAGGGAAAAGGGGGGAGTTGCTGTTTTGTTCTATATATATAGATGAACCTCTGTATGCAGGCAAGATGTTTTATTAACCCAGTTTCATCAGCATGAAGGATGACGCGTTTCGGGCTTGAGAGCCCTTGTTCACATGAAGACTGTGAAAATGCCAATTGTTTTTAAATGTTACTACAATCCCGCCCCCTCACATGCTCCAGTCACATGATGATAGAACTAAACATCAGACTGCATAACAGTTTCTTCTGTGCAGAATTCACGTTCAATGCAAGTGGTTAAAAAAATAAACTCATAATTCATAACACTGTCTGAAAATATCACTGTTTAAATACAATATGTGCCAAAAGCACTGGGAACATTTTTTTTTTTTTAAATTGTTACAATCCATCATTGGTGGCTTTGTAGTCTGATGACTCATAAATTGCATTACTTCCAAACAAATTACCATATTAACAAATTAATGCAATAAACTGGCACAAGAGTCATATAACCATACCAGGTTAAATCCTAGATACAGACATTTCCCATTTTACTTTAAATACTAATTCATGAATAATAATTCATGAGACCAATATAAATGGAGATGGTAAATTGGGCTATTCGGGATGTGCAAAACAGTGCAAAAGCAGCAAAATAAAGATATAAGTGTGCAAAAATGTGCCAATATATTTCCTGATTAGGAAATAAAGTGCATAAGTGCGCAAAAGTATGTACCGATATAGATAATTTTTTTTACAAAAAACAAGTTTTCATAATTCATGAGATCATAGTCATGATATACATACTAATTCCAAAGTGCATATTGTGATTTAAAATCAGGCATTGATTTGCTAGATCGAACATACAAGGTAATATTAATAACGCCTTATCATGATTAGTCAGTGTTACCACACCCATAATAAAAATTCAATTTAACACTCTTCAGTTACACCAGGGTAGAACCAGACCTTATTAGAATTCCTATTCTTAGATGTCTTAAGATTGTGCCACAAAAAGGTACCACTGATACAACGATGACAAAGGCAACTAGAAATGATCTCTTCATGGTGATGTTTCTGTACCAGAGAGTTGGCTGTCAATGCTTAAAGAAAGTTGTACATATCTTCCGCATTATTCAGCCCATTAGGGCTTTTGCTGTCAAATTCTAATATTAGTTTAGTTTCTAACTGTCTAAGCAAAAGCTCTCTGTTGCCTCCTCTACGTTGTTTTAATACCGATGCCACCACAAAATATTGCAGGAAAGTTACATCATTGTTGTGTACCCTTTTAAAATGGCGTGACACCGGGTATGTGGGGTCGCTATGTAGGATAGCTCTGAAATGTTGCAAAATCCTCACGTGCACCTGTAATTTCGTACCGCCAATGTAATTCAGGCCACAGGTGCACGTGAGGACATATACAGCGAATTCGGTCCTGCAGTTGAAACTGCCAACTATGGCTATTTCATTGGTGCTGAAAGGCGTTTGATAGTGTTTTATTCACACCAAATTTGCACGCTCTACATGATGAGAATTTCCGAAACCCTGGAACTGGTTTCAACCAGGTGGAATTCTGTTTGATTTCTGGACTACCTTTGTCTAGTATTGAACCCATGTTTCTAGCTCTACTGAATGTAATGGTGGGAGTAGAAGGTAAACGTGAGCTTAGTATTAGATCAGTGAGCACTATACCCCAGTTTCTCTTGACTATAGATCTGATTTGATGTTCCTCATCACTGAAAGTAGTGATGAGTCTGGGCCCTTGATTTTCTGTTTGTTCTTTTCCCTGAACTGTTTGTACTCCAGACTCCATATCATTCCCAGTGATGTTGGGTAGCAGGCTGTCCCTTGATCTTAACCTGGCTTTAGTCATGGGGACCTCTAGTATTTTGTCTGAGTACCCACATGCCTTGAGTCTTGCCGTTAGTTCAATAGCACATTTGTCAAAGTCTGTACCTACACTACAAATTCTTTTTAGCCATAAGGGATGCTGGCAATAAGATGTTTCTGGTGTGCACTTGAGGCGTGTAATGTCATGTTTCCAACAGTAGGCTTCCTAAATAAAGTTGTTTCTATATTGTTGTCTCTAATGTACATTTTGACATCTAAGAATTCCATAGTGTTGTTATCTATGTGTGCTGTAAAGTGGAGGTTTAGAGGTTGTTATTGATATTGATAACAAAATCTAACGCTTCTATTTGGCTTCCCTTCCACAAAATAAAGATACCATCAATGTACCTAAAGAAACATTCTATTGTTGTTAGTGAAGCACTCACTGTAATTTTTTTTGAGGACCTGTTCCTCCCACCAGCCAACGTGCAAGCACGCATAGCTGGGGAGAAACAGGCTCCCATCGCCATGCCTCTGATTTGCTTGAACAGGTCCTTGCCAAATAGAAAAAAAATGTTATTCAAACACCATTCAATTAAGCTTATGATAGCTTTGTTGTGCTGGTAGAATTTGCTGGGTCTCTGATCTAAAAAATTCTTTACTTCTGCTACGCCCGCCTTGTGATCTATGCTAGTGTATAGCGATTCAATGTCCAACGCTATCATCAACATACCCTCTGACCAAGCAAGATTTTTGATTTTAGTTAAAAAGTCACTTGTGTCCTTTATATAGCTAGGCAGGTTTTTTACCAGATCCTGTAGGAAGAAATCTATGTATTGCCCAACCTGTTCCGCAACACTTCTTATGGCCGAAATAATGGGTCTTCTAGGTACTGATACAACAGCTTTATGTATTTTTGGTGTTAGATACATAACAGGTAGGACCGGCCATTCGTTGAACATAAATTTATATTCATCTTCATCAAGGTGGGGCCGAGAAAAAAGGGGGGTCCCAAAACGCGTTTTTCCCATGTTAATTTCCATAGGGCGGTTGGCCTCACTTTTAGCTCGAACGGCTGAATGGATTTGCACGAAACTTGGCAAAATTGTAGGGACTGTTAGCCCGATGTGCCTTTGCTAGGTCTCAATATATGTGCTCCAGTGGATTTTGAGTAATTTAGGTTCAAAAAAAGATATATATCTGGGCGGAGCCTAACCACACATCTATTCTGATTGGCTGTCAGCACTTCATCCAAGAAGTGTTGGCAGCCATCTTGGGACCAATATACATGATAGCACCTCATTAAAAAGCATTGTAGTTAATAGAGGGTTTTAGGACTTTAGTTACATTATAAATCATTTGTTGATGGTACCATACTCGTTTTAGGAATTGTGGTGGGTTCTAAGGTGATTTTACCATGTGAAAAAACCTTCTGCTGTGATATCATGAATATTGTTTGAAAGAAAACTAATATCTCATGATTTTCCCACAGTGGTTTGGAAGGGGATCTATAAGCTAAACTGAAAGCATATTTTCTGTAAATTCACATTATCTTTCTCAGTCATGTGAAAATGAAGTCTGACATTCTCAGTAAAACATGTACATCCAACAAGGACAGAGACTGTCAGTTGATTCCTTTGTGTTCTACTGCAGCCTCCTAGAGTGTTCTAAAGAACAACTAGAGCGCTAACAGTCCTACTTATTACAAAGGTATGGCACACCTGAAGCCATCTTGATTGGAATAAAGTGGTAACTCTTAAAACATTTAATTTAAAAAGAAACAACATGAGGGGGTATATTTTGCCATAGAAAGTATGATTAGTGCTGCAGAATGAAAAATTAGGGCACATTTTGAGTGACTTCTCAAATCCTTTTCTATTTCATTAAAACATTCTGACATGCAGTCTCCCAAAATGGCCACCAGAGACAAAAGAGCCCAAATGTAGCCCAAATATCACCCAGATGTAGCCCAAGTATAGCCCAATGACAGAATGTCCCAGAGTGTTCTAAAGAACAACTAGAGCGCTAACAGTCCTACTTATTACAAAGGTATAGCACACCTGGAGCCATCGTGATGGGAATAAAGTGGTAACTCTTAAAACATTTAATTTAAAAAGGAACAAAATGAGGGGGTATATTATGCAATAGAAGGTATTATTAGTGCTGCAGAAAGAAAAATTAGGGCACATTTTGAGTGACTTTTCAAATCCTCTTCTATTTCATTAAAAAATTCTGACATGCAGTCTCCCAAAATGGCCACCAGAGACAAAAGAGCCCAAATGTAGCCCAAATATCACCCAGATGTAGCCCAAGTATAGCCCAATGACAGAATGTCCCAGAGTGTTCTAAAGAACAACTAGAGCGCTAACAGTCCTACTTATTACAAAGGTATGGCACACCTGAAGCCATCTTGATTGGAATAAAGTGGTAACTCTTAAAACATTTAATTTAAAAAGGAACAAAATGAGGGGGTATATTTTGCCATATGAATTATGATTAGTGCTGCAGAAAGAAAAATTAGGGCACATTTTGAGTGACTTCTCAAACCCTCTTCAATTTCATTAAAAAATTCTGACATACAGTCTCCCAAGATGGCCACCAGAGACAAAAGAGCCTAAATGTAGCCCAAATATCACCCAGATGTACCCCAAGTATAGCCCAATGACAGAATGCCCAGAGTGTTCTAAAGAACAACTAGAGCGCTAACAGTCTTACTTATGACAAAAGTATGGCACACCAGAAGCCATCTTGATTGGAATGAAGTGGTAAGTCTGAAAACACTCAATTTAAAAAGGAACAACATGACTATATTCTGGACCTGATGTCATCAGTGATGTCACTGACCATGTCATGAATGATGTAATATGTGACATCATCATCAGTGGATTGCGGGTGCGCGATATATAGTTAGTGCAACTAACTATATATGGAATTTCAATGGTTTCGTGTGAGTAAAATAAGGTTTTGTAAATGCGAATTCCTAACTATATATGGTCTATAACCTATGGTTTTTTCAGTGAATATATATATATATATATTCATTTGCAGGTAACACAACTTCGCACGAAGGCCACAGGAAGACTGTTCAAATTCACTTTGTTTATTGCCAGCATGCAAACACAGGGCTTCACACCATTACCCTTCCTCTTAAATGTTACGCCTGACGAGTTTCAAGAGTTCACTCTCCCTTTTTCAAAGGCGCATTTTCTTCTGGCATCGATGTCATCATTTCCGCATTCGCACTTTTATCCTTCTCACCTGCCCCATGGGCGTAGCCAAACACATGGCTTTCTGGGTGCTGTAGTGCATTGCCGATTTTCACCAAGTGGGTATGCACATTGTGTCCAATTTTTAAACTTGTATTCCCCTTGTGGGTTAGAAGCGGAATGCTGTAGTCCTGTGCTCCGCTTTACTGCTGACAACGTGAAAGACAGACACCTTCCTGCAAAGACGCTGTCTTGCTTCCTTCTTTCAATCACAGCTTAACTTGGTGCTCGGAGCGGACGCTCGGAAGTCTTGGGGGCCCCCGACTCCCGCAGGCTTCCAGTAGGGAGCGGCTGCCATGATTGCTTGCGTAATGGCCACGACGGAGCTACGAGATGGTGGTGCTCTCATGCTGACGCCAGCTTCAGTCTGAAACATCCAGAAACACTGTAGACTATCAATTCGATGAGTTCCGGTGGAGCCCCAACGTGACCCGGTAGGGAAGAACTTGCCCTCCCCTTTTTTGAGTGATGGTTCTTGTTGCCTGTCCCCTCTGTTGTCATCTAACGGAACCTTTTTGGATTGCCGAGTGAGAAAAAAAAAGGTGGGGCTTTCATCGTTTGGGAAAAAAAATGTTTTAATCCAATAAAAAGTGTTATTTTTAGGTCATATGATCAAGCATTTCATCATTAGAATAACAAAAGTAAAATGAACCAATGAAAAGTTTTATAAACAAGTCACATGACCTGTTATGCGGCTTTGGGCTATAAAAAGCCTACAAAATCCGTTGGCCTGTGAGGTGGCGTCAGTAGCGGACCGATGTGCGAATAGGCCAAAGGCAGCACAACGCGCCGAGATCCGGATGGCACCGAGGTGGTGTCCAGCAAGTTGCCGCACTGGTGTGGCCTTCCTACAATGCTGCACTGAAAGACGGCGTGTCCAGCTGAGTTGCGGTTACTTTTGCTGCTACAGTACGCCGAAGGCAGCACAACGCGCCGAGATCCGGATGGCACCGAGGTGGTGTCCAGCAAGTTTCACTGGTGTGGCCATCCTACAATGCTGTGCTGAAAGACGGCGTGGGGTGCCCGGGGGGGGGGGGGAGAGGCGTCGTAAACGGACCTCTTCCGACTCCCCAGGTGAAGGCACCTCATCTGCAGTGGGGCGCCTCTTAGCGTTTCACTTGCCTTCCAGCAGAGTTCTGCCCGCTCTTGCGGCACAGTGCCTCACCCTCCATCCAGCTGAGTTCTGCCCCCTCTTGCGGTACAGCGTCTCGCCCGCCATCCAGCTGAGTTTCTCCCGCTCTTGCGGTACAGTGACTCGAACGCGCCGAGATCCGGATGGCACCGAGGTGGTGTCCAGCAAGTTTCACTGGTGTGGCCATCCTACAATGCTGCGCCGAAAGACGGCGTGGGGTGCCCGGGGGGGGGAGGCAGCGCAAACGGGCCTCTCCCTCCTCCCCAGGTGGAGGCACCTCATCTGCAGTGGGGTGCCTCTTAGAGTTTGACTCGCCTTCCAGCTGAGTTCCGCCCGCTTTTGCAGTACAGTGACTCACCGCCATCTAGCTGAATTGCGGCTACTCTTGTGGTGCAGCGATAGCCAGCTGCAACAGGACTCTCAAAATGGTGGCCAGCTCTTTGGATTTGGGCCTGGTCCACTAAAATGGCTCTGGGACACCTTGGAACTCGGACGCTTGCCTGCTAGGGCATGGGCCCCATTCACGAAAGCGTCCCCTCTTTTGACTGATTGTTCTTGTTGCCTATTTCTTCTGTTGTCATTTAACGGAACCTTTTTGGACTGCCGAAAAGGGTTCTGGTCCGACCGCTGGTTGGTGGAGACATTTTGACTATATCCTGGACCTGCCCGGCATTGCCCAAAATGGCGCCGGTATAAATGGGACTCGTAACTCCTTGTTGTGTACTGGTTGCCCAACCTTGATATCACGAGATACGTATGCAGTTTTGAAGCACATGGCGGGCGGGGACGAGAATTGATTGAACATTTGGACATCCCTATTGATATTAAGTTCTGATGTGTTATTGATTACTGTACTATTGAAAGTTCGAATTAACGTCACCCATGGTACTTGCCCGCAAATGTATATCTAGATAATTTTATTGTAACTGGCCCTGTCGTACTTTAATTATAAAATGTACGTCCACCGATTCCGCAAATGTTAGACACCTTAGTTCTTGCAACCTAATGGGTCGCCCGTTACATTGTTCTACAGTGTAAATGTCCCCTCATCATATACGATTCCAGTTTGCTCCGTGGCCGGCCCACGTGGTTATAGGCCCGTATTTGTATACTGACATTTTCACAATAAAGGTTTTTAAAACAAAACATGGTAGTAGTACTTACATTGGTAAAGTTTTGAATAATAGCCACTGTTTTCGAATCAGTAAAAGGCAAGTGAAATAAAGCAGTCCAATTACATGACGGTTAAAAGGTATAATACGCAGGAACGCAGTAAAGATAAATGGTCAAGGGCTGTTGTGTTTTCTACTCCTGCAACATAAAATGATCGATAAGAATCTGATATTCATGCCTATCAGCGACTAAGACAGCAGGCCGAGCCTCTTTTGCTCAACGGCTCCCTCATGGGACGAAGAAACGCCCTTTTTCTCGAAAAAGGAATATTTTACTTGCAGGACAGTTGTAAATTTCCCGGGAAAATACATTAGCCTGGAACATTGTTAGTGATAAACTGTAAATGCATCTGGGTCCTTTGCTTTACAAGTCAGAGTGAGAAAAAAAAAGGTGGGGCTTTCATCATTTGGGAAAAAAAAATGTTCGAAAGCAATGAAAAGCGTTATTTTTAGGACATATGACCAAGCCTTTCCTCATTAGAATAACAAAAGTAAAATGAACCAATGAAAAGTTTTATTAATAAGTCACATGACCTGTTATGCTTACGTTACGCGCTGCGCGCCGCGCTCTGGATCGCTTCCGGGACGCTGCGCCTCGCGCACCAGAGCACTTCCGGGTGCGCTAACGCGGCGCGTCATATGACGCATTACGCGACAACGCAGGTCCAGAATATAGTCAAAATGTCTCCACCAACCAGCGGTCGGAACACAACCCCTTTCAGTAGTCCAAAAAGTTCTGTTAAATGACAACAGAAGGGACAGGCAACAAGAACCTTCAGTCAAAGAGGGGAGGGCAAGTTCTTCTCTACCGGTTCACGTTGGGGCTCCACCGGAACTGATCGAATTGGTAGTCTACAGTGTTTCTGGATGTTTCAGATTGAAGCTAGCGTCAGCATGAGAGCACCCCGTGGCTACGTCGTGGCCATTCCGCGAGCAATCATGGCAGTCGCTCACCACCGGAAGTCTGCGGGAGTCGGGGGCCCCGGTGACTTTTGTAGAATCTTCAAGGCTGAGGGGATGCTTTTGGGAATGGGGTCCATGCCCTAGCAGTCAAGCGTCCGAGTTCCAAGGTGTCCCAGGGCCATTTTAGTGGACCAGGCCTAAATCCGAAGAGCCGGCCGCCATTTTGAGAGTCCTGTTGCAGCCGCCTATCGCTGCACCGCAAGAGTGGGCGCAATTCAAGTGGATGGTGGGCGAGATGCTGTAGCCGCAAGAGCGGGCGCAACTCAGCTGGTTGCGTGAAGCGCTGGGGTGTACCTGAAAAACCTCCACCTGGGGAGGCTCGTTCGCGCCGCCTCTCCCTTCTAGTGCATCCCACGGCGTCTCCTGGCGCAAGAATATGTGATGGTTGGACTAGGGCACCGCAGGACGTGTCTTCAGGTCAAACGGATTGTGGGACAATGTTCAGAATGGAAGAGTCACCAAAAGGCAAAAAGTTCCGCTTGACCCCGGGAGACGGCCGCCTATGTCGGGGGCAATCTCAGGCCACACCAGGGCAACAAGACTTGGGGAGGGGGTCGGAGCCAAGCGCCCCCTCCGAGTCCACTCCATCACACCGCCCCTCGGGGGCCTCCGTCAAGCGGTTCAGGGAGGCACCGCATCACATTGTTTTCCAATGCAGTAAGGTCCACAAACAGCCCCCACTTACTTTGAGAATAGTGAAGCTGCAGCAGGTGCAAATAAGCTTCAGACAGTGTTACAAGCGCTGCTCAGAACTCTCAACTATGGCACCCAATATCCAGGACTTATGCCATTTGTGCAAGGCAGTGATATCGAAGCAACTCAGGGACCAAGGAACATACCATATCCAGAGTCCTTCCCACAGCGTCTGCCTTCCTTCTTACCTAGTTATGGTTCTTTCACTCCCACTCCAGGCTTTTAGTCTGTGGATGGAAAACCATGAACCTACACTCACGTATGAAAATCTTACTATTGATGCTTGACTGAGGCCAAGGAGATCAGTGTGCATGAGTCTCATGCTCGATCGATTGAGCTAGCCGGATCAGGCAACAAAAAGGTGGTGGTGGGGGTGGTGGCATCAGCAAGGCATCCTCACACACAGCTTGTCGGACATCAGCTCTGGATGTACTGGGGACGAGTCTTGGCGCATGGTGTCGTCCCCGGGCAATTTGCACAACGGTCCCCCACCCCTAGGCCGCCAGCTATGCTACCTCGACAGGAACAGTGATGGATGTTGCAGCAGGCTGCCATGTAAATAGTTATTTAATAAAACGTTTTACCCTGTTACTTTGCTGGTGTGTTGTATATATTTATAATATTTGCATAGGGTTTGTCGTTATTTTGGGCGGGGTGGGTGGCGGAGCCGAGCTGTCTTCCAGCCATCATGGTGTCGAGCTCAGTTCATCCCACTAGTTTCGTATTTCTCATGAGGGGTTGTTCCTAATGTTTCTATTTTAGCGAGGTCAAAAAGAGATCCCATTAGTGGCCTACTGATTTTGCTCGATTCCTTTTGTTTTTCTAAACGATTTTTCACTATCTGCAAAGACTAAACAGAGTATTGCGACTCTGTGCTTGTTTGTAAATAGAGAATGAACCAAAGAGAACCAATTCTAAAACAGTAAATGCTTGGATAACAATCAATCAAATGGAGAGAGAAGCAGGCACGACGGATTACAACGGGGGCAAAGGCCTGCGTTACCTACCCTTCACTATCTGCAAAGAGAGAATACTCCTAAAAGAAAAGAGGGGGGGGGTGGCAGCGTTCAAAGCACATCAGCGTGCATAGACACGAAAATGTTTTTACCTACCACGTACTTGACATTTTAAAGCTTTTCATATTTGCTATTAAAAAACCATTGAAATTCACTGAAAAAACCATATGTTATAGACATATATAGTTAGGAATTAGCATTTACAAAACCTTATTTTACTCACACAAAACCATTGAAATTTCATATATAGTTAGTTCCACTAACTATATATCGCGCACCCGCAATCCACTGCTGATCATGTCACATATTACATCATTCATGACATGGTCAGTGACATCACTGATGAGATCACTGATGACATCTCAAATGACATCACTGATGACATCACTGATGACATCTCAAATGACATCACTGATCACATCACTGATGACATCATTCATGTGATAATACGATGAACCTCTTCAGACTCTAATATAACCTTAGATACACTCAGTGTAAACAGACACTCACAGATTGTCACTCATCCATGGAGTTACTCACACACCTAGTCAGTCATGCAAAGAATCAATCACACCTCCATTTCCTCAACTATACAGTTATACACACCTTACTTATTAAAACATATTCTAACACATATTTACTCTCTTATACAATCACTGATACAAGTTCACAATGATCCATACAGCCACTCACACATTCACTGGCTCTTATGCACAGTTATTTATATATGTCAACTCTCACATGTACTGTGCTTTACATATGTACTTACTTTGACATGTAGCACTGAGATATCCATTCACTCACCAATACACTCATGCACACAATCAACCGCCCATACAGCTGTTTCCACATGCACTTTTGAACCCATACATCTAGTGAATCAACTGCTCACACATCTATGCACAGAGTCACACACCTCCCAGCCACCCACACACACACTCAGTCTCCCATACAAATACTTGGGCAACCAATCAATAACCCATATAGTTACTCATATAGCTACTGATAAACACATGCAGCAGTTTACAGAACAACAGACATAATGATGCACAAATTAAGACAGTTTAGTCACTAACCCATGCACTCAGTGAGACACATTTAATCACTCACTCATACAGTCAGTCATGCATCTACTAAATCCTTCATCCAGACACTTATACATGTCAAGTCAAGTCAAGTCAAGAGATTTATATAGCGCGCTACATACCCGGAGGGTCTCAAGGCGCTTGAGGAGGGTGAGGAGTTACTTGTCGAATATCCAGGTTTTAAGTTGCTTTCTGAATGTAAGGTGGTTCTGAGTGAGGCGAAGGTGAGTGGGGAGTGAGTTCCAGGTTTTAGCTGCCAGGTAGGAGAAGGATCTGCCTCCCATGGTGGTTTTGTTGATGCGAGGTACAGTTGCAAGGGCTTGGTTGGAGGATCGTAGGTGGCGGGAGGGGGTGTAGAAGGAGAGTCATGAGTTGAGGCATTCGGGTCCAAGTTCGTAGAGTGCTTTGTGTGCATGGGTTAGGAGGCGGAAAGTAATCCTCTTGTTAACGGGGAGCCAGTGGAGGTTTTTCAGGTGTCCAGAGATGTGGTCTTTACGCGGGATGTCTAGTATGAGTCTGGCTGACGCGTTTTGGATGCGTTGGAGTTTTTTCTGGAGTTTTGCGGTGGTACCGGCGTATAGGGTGTTTCCGTAGTCCAGGCGACTCGTGACCAGTGCGTGGGTGACCGTTTTTCTAGTTTCGGTGGGGATCCAGCGGAATGTTTTTTTGAGCATGCGAAGGATATTGAAGCAAGAAGATGAGACGGCGTTGACTTGTTTGTTCATAGAAAGTGAGGAGTCCAGGATGACACCTAGGTTCCGTGCATGGTCCGTCGGGATGGGTGCTTTTCCAAGGGCCTCTGGCCACCAAGAGTCATCCCAGGCGGAGGGGGAGGTACCAAGGATGAGGACTTCAGTTTTGTCGGAGTTCAGTGTTAGACGGCTGTACTTCATCCACTCGGCTACTTCTTTCATTCCTTCATGAAGGTTAGTTTTGGCGGTGTTGGGGTCTTTGGTGAGTGATAGTATCAGTTGGGTGTCATCAGCGTAGGAGATGATGTTGAGGTTGTGTTGGCGTGCGATGGCCGCAAGGGGGCTCATATATACATTGAAGAGGGTGGGACTGAGTGAAGATCCTTGTGGCACGCTGCAGATGACTTCTGTAGCTTCTGATTTGAATGGTGGAAGGCGGACTTTCTGAGTTCTTCCGGTAAGGAACAAGGTGATCCATTCCAGTGCTTTTCCTTGTATTCCGATGTTTCTGAGGCGTTGTATTAAGGTGCTATGACAGACTGTGTCAAAGGCTGCGGAGAGGTCGAGGAGGATGAGGGTGACTGTGTCTCCGTTGTCTAGCAGAGTTCGAATGTCGTCAGTTGCTGCAATGAGTGCGGTCTCAGTGCTGTGTTTGGTTCGGAAGCCGGACTGTGAGGAGTCGAGGGACTTGTTGGTTTCGAGGAAGGCGGCGAGTTGGTTGTTGACAGCTTTCTCGATGACTTTGGCCGGAAATGGAAGGAGTGAGATGGGGCGGTAGTTTTTGAGTTCGGTGGGGTCAGCAGTAGGTTTCTTCAGAAGGGCGCTGAGTTCGGCATGTTTCCAACTTTCCGGGAAGATAGCGGAGTTGAGGGAGCAGTTGATGACGTCTCGGAGGTGTGGTGCTATAATGGAGTCTGCTTTGTTAAAGATGTGGTGAGGGCATGAATCTGTGGGGGATCCTGAGTGGATGGAGTTCATCAGGCGGATGGTGTCCTCAGTGGAGATTGGGTTCCAGTCGTTGAGGATGTTCAAGGGGGGTGGGGGTCCTGCAGAGGGGTGGGTGGGTTGGTCCTCGGGTCGGTTGTCAAAGCTGTTGTGGATTTCTGCAATCTTGTTGTGGAAGAATGAGGCTAGGGAGTCGCAGAGGGCTTGAGAGGGGGTGATGTCGTTGGAGTTGGCTGAGGGGTTGGTAAATTCCTTGATGATGTTGAATAATTCCTTGCTGTTGTGGGCGTTGTTCTCTAGTCTGTCCTTGAAAGCGGCTTTCTTGGCAGACCGGATTAGTTGGTGGTGTGTGCGGGTGGCGTTTTTGAAGGCGTCCCTGGTGCTGGTGTTTGGGTCTTTTTTCCAGGCCTTCTCAAGGGAGCAACAGAGTTTCTTAGATTTCTTAAGATCATCGTTGAACCAGGAGGTCTTCTTGCTGCCTAGATTGATTTGACGTTTTTTCAACGGTGCTAGGATGTCGGCGCTGTTGGAAAGCCATTGGGTGAGGTTAATGGCTGCTTGGTCGGGGTTTGTGGAGTGGGCAGGGGGGTTTTGAAGAAGCGATGAGGAGATGTGGTCGATGGTGATTTTGTTCCAGTTTCTTCGCAGAGTGGGTTGAGGATGGTTGTTGTGGTCTTGTTGTAGGAAAGTGAACGCAGCTGTGGTCCGTCCAGAGGAGAGCTGTGGTGTGGCTGAAGGAGACATGTTTGCTGGAGGTGAAGATAGGGTCGAGTGTGTGACCTGCGATGTGGGTGGGGGTAGTGACAAGTTGTTTAAGTCAGAGGTTGGCGAGATTGTCCAGAAGGGTGGTGGTGTAGCGGTCGTTGTTCTTTTCAAGATGAAAGTTGAGGTCTCCCAGAAGAATGTAATCCTCGGAGGGGAGGGCGTGCGGGGTGATTAAGTCTGTGATGTCGTCACTGAATTGTGCACGGGGTCCTGGTGGCCTGTAGAGGAGGGTGCCTCTGAGTGTGGTCTTGGGGTCGATGAGGATCTGGAAGTGGAGGTGTTCAGTGTTTGCGAGATTGACGTCTGAGCTGGTTGAGATGCGGATGGATTTCTTGTGGACGATAGCGATGCCTCCTCCTGTTTGGTCGGTGCGGTCCTTACGGATGATCTTGTAACCTTCCGGGATGGCAATGGTGATGTCTGGGGCTGAAGTAGAGTTCATCCATGTTTCTGTTAGGAAGGCGACATCTGGAGAGAAGGTGTCTAGTAGATTCCAGAGGTCGATGGCGTGCCTGTGGACTGAGCGGGTATTGAGTAGGATGCATTTAAGGTGGTTGGCGTCAGGTCTCTGTTTAGTGTTAGTGGATGTGGAGTTGGTTTTGGTGCTGTCAAACTTGCAGGAGTTGCACGTGAAGGGTCCATGGGTGTGTCCGGGGGCGGCTTGAGCGCAGTCGGAGAGGCGGCCGGGGTTAAGGGCTAGGAGGGAGGATGCGGGGTAAGTAATGCGGGAGGGGTGGGTGGGACGGGGGCCAGGGGGTCTGGCGATGGGCGCGGTCCAGGCGCGGACGGGCGTAGACGGGCTTACCTTTGGCGCACCTTCGGCATTGGCCGTAGCACGTGGACGCTGCGCGTTGGGACATCTGGCATTTAATGGAGAGTGGAGGGGGCGGAGCGTGGGAGGGGCAGCAGCTGGGAGGCGGTAGCGGGGAGGAGGGGCGGGCCAGGGAACTGCTACAGACAAAATGGAGGGTCAAAGGGAAAGTGAGGCAGGGGCAGCAAATGGACCAGCGCGCCTACTGTCCTGTTAAAGCGCCAGCAGGCACATAGAGCAAATGTCGCGCTACATTATAGAGCTGAGAGAGCGGCGCCAAAGTCAATTCCTGGTCGGTTTACAAGCTAAACGATCACAGCGCTAGTCAATTGCAGAGGCTCTCGCACAGCGCTAGTCAATTACAGAGGCTCTTGGTAAACACGCGAGTCAATTTCAATCGGTGTACAAGCTAAACGATCACAGCGCTAGTCAATTGCAGAGGCTCTCGCACAGCGCTAGTCAATTACAGAGGCTCTTGGTAAACACGCGAGTCAATTTCAGTCGGTGTACAAGCTAAACGATCACAGCGCTAGTCAATTGCAGAGGCTCTCGCACAGCGCTAGTCAATTACAGAGGCTCTAGGTAAACAAGCGAGTCAATTTCAGAATCTCAAGTAACGATACCCAAGTGAGATCAGCAGCGCCCACAGTGCGTGAGATTAGCGAGGGAGGGAGGGAGCGACCGTTCAGGAACAAGTCTTCAATATGTAAGACATATTTTAGCTTTACAGAAACATACAGTCACTCGATGTTGTCATCAGTGATGTCATCAGTGATGTCATTTGAGATGTCATCAGTGATGTCACTGACCATGTCATGAATGATGTAATATGTGACATGATCAGCAGTGGATTGCGGGTGCGCGATATATAGTTAGTGGAACTAACTATATATGAAATTTCAATGGTTTTGTGTGAGTAAAATAAGGTTTTGTAAATGCTAATTCCTAACTATATATGGTCTATAACCTATGGTTTTTTCAGTGAATATATATATATATATATATATATATATATATATATATATATATATATATATATATATATATATATATATATATATATATATATATATTACCTACTGGCGTATATATAGTTAGGATTTTTTCTCTATGGGATTTTTGAAAATTCTATGTCTGATAACTTTGGCGTTTGTGGACGGAATTGGCTGAACTTTTCAGGAAAATGGAACATTTTGTTTCTGAGCAGCTCCTGACAATTTGGGGGGGTTTCATCAAGGGGGGGCCGAGAAAAAAGGAGGGTCCCAAAACGCGTTTTTCCCATGTTAATTTCCATAGGGCGGTTGGCCTCACTTTTAGCTCGAACGGCTGAATGGATTTGCACGAAACTTGGCAAAATTGTAGGGACTGTTAGCCCGATGTGCCTTTGCTAGGTCTCAATATATGTGCTCCAGTGGATTTTGAGTAATTTAGGTTAAAAAAAAGATATATATCTGGGCGGAGCCTAACCACACATCTGATCTGATTGGCTGTCAGCACTTCATCCAAGAAGTGTTGGCAGCCATCTTGGGACCAATATACATGATAGCACCTCATTAAAAAGCATTGTAGTTAATAGAGGGTTTTAGGACTTTAGTTACATTATAAATCATTTGTTGATGGTACCATACTCGTTTTAGGAATTGTGGTGGGTTCTAAGGTGATTTTACCATGTGAAAAAACCTTCTGCTGTGATATCGTGAATATTGTTTGAAGGAAAACTAATATCTCATGATTTTCCCACAGTGGTTTGGAAGGGGATCTATAAGCTAAACTGAAAGCATATTTTCTGTAAATTCACATTATCTTTCTCAGTCATGTGAAAATGAAGTCTGACATTCTCAGTAAAACATGTACATCCAACAAGGACAGAGACTGTCAGTTAATTCCTTTGTGTTCTACTGCAGCCTCCTAGAGTGTTCTAAAGAACAACTAGAGCGCTAACAGTCCTACTTATTACAAAGGTATGGCACACCTGAAGCCATCTTGATTGGAATAAAGTGGTAACTCTTAAAACATTTAATTTAAAAAGAAACAACATGAGGGGGTATATTTTGCCATAGAAAGTATGATTAGTGCTGCAGAATGAAAAATTAGGGCACATTTTGAGTGACTTCTCAAATCCTTTTCTATTTCATTAAAACATTCTGACATGCAGTCTCCCAAAATGGCCACCAGAGACAAAAGAGCCCAAATGTACCCCAAATATCACCCAGATGTAGCCCAAGTATAGCCCAATGACAGAATGCCCCAGAGTGTTCTAAAGAACAACTAGAGCGCTAACAGTCCTACTTATTACAAAGGTATGGCACACCTGAAGCCATCTTGATTGGAATAAAGTTGTAACTCTTAAAACATTTAATTTAAAAAGAAACAACATGAGGGGGTATATTTTGCCATAGAAAGTATGATTAGTGCTGCAGAATGAAAAATTAGGGCACATTTTGAGTGACTTCTCAAATCCTTTTCTATTTCATTAAAACATTCTGACATGCAGTCTCCCAAAATGGCCACCAGAGACAAAAGAGCCCAAATGTAGCCCAAATATCACCCAGATGTAGCCCAAGTATAGCCCAATGACAGAATGTCCCAGAGTGTTCTGAAGAACAACTAGAGCGCTAACAGTCCTACTTATTACAAAGGTATAGCACACCTGGAGCCATCGTGATGGGAATAAAGTGGTAACTCTTAAAACATTTAATTTAAAAAGGAACAAAATGAGGGGGTATAATATGCAATAGAAGGTATTATTAGTGCTGCAGAAAGAAAAATTAGGGCACATTTTGAGTGACTTTTCAAATCCTCTTCTATTTCATTAAAAAATTCTGACATGCAGTCTCCCAAAATGGCCACCAGAGACAAAAGAGCCCAAATGTAGCCCAAATATCACCCAGATGTAGCCCAAGTATAGCCCAATGACAGAATGTCCCAGAGTGTTCTAAAGAACAACTAGAGCGCTAACAGTCCTACTTATTACAAAGGTATGGCACACCTGAAGCCATCTTGATTGGAATAAAGTTGTAACTCTTAAAACATTTAATTTAAAAAGAAACAACATGAGGGGGTATATTTTGCCATAGAAAGTATGATTAGTGCTGCAGAATGAAAAATTAGGGCACATTTTGAGTGACTTCTCAAATCCTTTTCTATTTCATTAAAACATTCTGACATGCAGTCTCCCAAAATGGCCACCAGAGACAAAAGAGCCCAAATGTAGCCCAAATATCACCCAGATGTAGCCCAAGTATAGCCCAATGACAGAATGTCCCAGAGTGTTCTGAAGAACAACTAGAGCGCTAACAGTCCTACTTATTACAAAGGTATAGCACACCTGGAGCCATCGTGATGGGAATAAAGTGGTAACTCTTAAAACATTTAATTTAAAAAGGAACAAAATGAGGGGGTATAATATGCAATAGAAGGTATTATTAGTGCTGTAGAAAGAAAAATTAGGGCACATTTTGAGTGACTTTTCAAATCCTCTTCTATTTCATTAAAAAATTCTGACATGCAGTCTCCCAAAATGGCCACCAGAGACAAAAGAGCCCAAATGTAGCCCAAATATCACCCAGATGTAGCCCAAGTATAGCCCAATGACAGAATGTCCCAGAGTGTTCTAAAGAACAACTAGAGCGCTAACAGTCCTACTTATTACAAAGGTATGGCACACCTGAAGCCATCTTGATTGGAATAAAGTGGTAACTCTTAAAACATTTAATTTAAAAAGGAACAAAATGAGGGGGTATATTTTGCCATATGAATTATGATTAGTGCTGCAGAAAGAAAAATTAGGGCACATTTTGAGTGACTTCTCAAACCCTCTTCAATTTCATTAAAAAATTCTGACATACAGTCTCCCAAGATGGCCACCAGAGACAAAAGAGCCTAAATGTAGCCCAAATATCACCCAGATGTACCCCAAGTATAGCCCAATGACAGAATGTCCCAGAGTGTTCTAAAGAACAACTAGAGCGCTAACAGTCTTACTTATGACAAAAGTATGGCACACCAGAAGCCATCTTGATTGGAATGAAGTGGTAAGTCTGAAAACACTCAATTTAAAAAGGAACAACATGAGGGGGTTAATTTTGCCATAGAAAGTATGATTAGTGCTTCAGAAAGAAAAATTAGGGATCATTTTGAGTGACTTCTCAAATCCTCTTCTATTTCATTAAAAAAATTCTGACATGCAGACTGAAACATGCACTTTGAATACCAGCAGCAGACGTCCCTGGTGAGCAGTAGCTTTACTACAGTGATCTAATGTGCAACTAGAGTGCTAACATTCAGAATTTATGGCAAATGTGTGACACATCTGAATGCCTTCTTGATGGAACCAAAGTAAACAAGCATTGAAAATGCAATAGATCTCGCCCTCGTTTAAGTTAAAGCCATTCTGTTTGTAATGAGGTGGCTTTTTAGCTTTGCTTTTATTAGTGTTTTTTCAACTTTCATGTAAATAACATGCATCTGTATGCATATAAGTATATGTATGCATGCATTTATGTTTGTATTTATATAGATATACAGATGATATATGTTTATATATGTATGTATATATATATATTCACTGAAAAAACCATAGGCTATAGACCATATATAGTTAGGAATTAGCATTTACAAAACCTTGAAAATTCACTGAAAAAACCATAGGTTATAGACCATATATAGTTAGGAATTAGCATTTACAAAACCTTGAAAATTCACTGAAAAAACCATAGGTTATAGACCATATATAGTTAGGAATTCGCATTTACAAAACCTTATTTTACTCACACAAAACCATTGAAATTCCATATATAGTTAGTTGCACTAACTATATATCGCGCACCCGCAATCCACTGCTGATGATGTCACATATTACATCATTCATGACATGGTAAGTGACATCACTGATGACATCACTGATGACATCTCAAATGACATCACTGATGACAACATCCAGTGACTGTATGTTTCTGTAAAGTTAAAATATGTCTTACATATTGAAGAATGAGTGGATGTATAAGTGTCTGGATGAAGGATTTAGTAGGTGCATGACTGACTGTATGAGTGAGAGATTAAATGTGTCTCACTGAGTGCATGGGTTAGTGACTAAACGGTCTTAATTTGTGCATCATTATGTCTGTTGTTCTGTAAACTGTTGCATGTGTTGATAAGTAGCTATATGAGTAACTATATGGGTTATTGATTGGTTGCCCAAGTATTTGTATGGGAGACTGAGTGTGTGTGTGGGTGGCTGGGAGGTGTATGACTCTGTGCATAGATGTGTGAGCAGTTGATTCACTAGATGTATGGTTTCAAAAGTGCATGTGGAAACAGCTGTATGGGCGGTTAACTGTGTGCATGAGTGTATTGGTGAGTGAATGGATATCTCAGTGCTACATGTCAAAGTAAGTACATATGTAAAACACAGTACATGTGAGAGTTGACATATATAAATAACTGTGCATAAGAGCCAGTGAATGTGTGAGTGGCTGTATGGATCATTGTGAACTTGTATCAGGGATTGTATAAGAGAGTAAATATGTGTTAGTATATGTTTGAATAAGTAAAGTTTGTATAACTGTATAGTTGAGGAAATGGAGGTGTGATTGATTCTTTGCATGACTGACTAGGTGTGTGAGTAACTCCATGGATGAGTGACAGTCTGTGAGTGTCTGTTTACACTGATTGTATCTAAGGTTATATTAGAGTCTGAAGAGGTTCATCGTATTATCACATTAATGATATCATCAGTGATGTGATCAGTAATGTCAAATGAGATGTCATCAGTGATGTCATCAGTGATGTCATTTGAGATGTCATCAGTGATGTCATTTGAGATGTCATCAGTGATGTCATCAGTGATGTCACTGACCATGTCATGAATGATGTAATATGTGACATCATCAGCAGTGGATTGCGGGTGCGCGATATATAGTTAGTGCAACTAACTATATATGGAATTTCAATGGTTTTGTGTGAGTAAAATAAGGTTTTGTAAATGCGAATTCCTAACTATATATGGTCTATAACCTATGGTTTTTTCAGTGAATTTTCAAGGTTTTGTAAATGCTAATTCCTAACTATATATGGTCTATAACCTATGGTTTTTTCAGTGAATATATATATATGTATTCATTGAAAAAAAAACATTGGTTTCAGGTCATATATAGTTAGGAATTAGCATTTAAAAAACCTTTGAAATTGCACCCATATAGTTAGTTGGACTAACTATATTTTGCACACCCGCAATCCACTGCTGATGATGTCACATATTACATCATTCATGACATGGTCAGTGACATCACTGATGACATCACTGATGACATCTCAAATGACATCACTGATGACATCACTGATGACATCTCAAATGTCATCACTGATGACATCATCCAGTGTCTGTGTGTTTCTGTAAAGTTTAAATATGTTTTACATATTGAAGAATGAGTGGATGTATAAGTGTCTGGATGAAGGATTTAGTAGGTGCGTGACTGACTGCATGAGTGAGTGATTAAATGTGTCTTACTGAATGCATGGGTTAGTGACTAAACTGTCTGAATGTGTGCATCATTAAGTCTGTTGTTGTGTAAGCTGCTGCATGTGTTTATCAGTAGCTATATCAGTGGCTATATGGGTTATTGATTGGTTGTCCAAGTATTTGTATGGGAGACTGAGTGTGTGTGTGGGTGGCTGGGAGGTGTGTGAATCTTTGCGTAGATGTGTGAGCAGTTGATTCACTAGGTGTATGGGTTCAAGAGTGCATGTGGAAACAGCTGTATGGGTGGTTGACTGTGTGCATGTGTGTGTTGGTGAGTGAATGGATATCTCAGTGCTACATGTCCAAGTAAGTACATATGTAAAACACAGTGCATATGAGAGTTGGCATATATAAATGACTATACATGAGAGCCAGTGATTGTGTGAGTGGCTGTATGGATCATTGTGTACTTGTATTAGTGATTGTATAAGAGAGTAAGTATGTGTTAGTATATGTTTGAATAAGTAAGGTGTTGTGTGTATAACTGTATAGTTGAGGAAATGGAAGTGTGATTGATTCTTTCCATGACTGACTAGGTGTGTGAGTAACTCCATAGGTGTATGGATTCAAGAGTGCATGTGGAAACAGCTGTATGGGCGGTTGACTGTGTGCATGTGTGTGTTGGTGAGTGAATGGATATCTCAGTGCTACATGTCCAAGTAAGTACATATGTAAAACACAGTACATATGAGAGTTGGCATATATAAATGACTATACATGAGAGCCAGTGATTGTGTGAGTGGCTGTATGGATCATTGTGTACTTGTATTAGTGATTGTATAAGAGAGTAAGTATGTGTTAGTATATGTTTGAATAAGTAAGGTGTTGTGTGTATAACTGTATAGTTGAGGAAATGGAAGTGTGATTGATTCTTTCCATGACTGACTAGGTGTGTGAGTAACTCCATGGATGAGTGGCAGTGTGTGAGTGTCTGTATAGGGGTATGAGTGCATATGTTAGTGTTGTATTGATGAGTGACTGTATGTATAAGTGATTCTATGGGTGAATAAGTGGATGTGTGTGTAAACCTAGCAATCAGTGAGTGCTTATGTAGTAACTGGTATTAGTGTGTCAATGGTTTCAAGAATGGTAGTCTGGATTTAAACTGGGTGTATCAAAGATTATATTAGAGTGTAAGGAGGTGCATCATATTATCACATGAATTATGTCATCAGTGATGTCATCAGTAATGTCACTGACCATGTCATGAATGATGTAATATGTGACATCATCAGCAGTGGATTGCGGGTGCGCGAAATATAGTTAGCCCAACTAACTATATAGGTGCAATTTCAAAGGTATTTTAAATACTAATTCCTAACTATATATGACCTGAATCCTATGGTTTTTTCAATGAATTTGCAAGGTTTTTTAAATGCTAATTCCTAACTATATATGACCTGAAACCTATGGTTTTTTCAGTGAATTTTCAAGGTTTTTAAAATGCTAATTCCTAACTATATAAGGCCTGAAACCTATGGTTTTTTCAGTGAATTTGCAAGGTTTTTTAAATGCTAATTCCTAACTATATAAGGTCTGAAACCTATGTTTTTTTCAGTGAATTTCAAAGGTTTTGTTAAAGATAACTTTTAAATATACAAATTATTAAATTTCTTTCTTTTTATACTAATTTTAGTTTTTTATAATACATCTTATTTACATATTATTTTTCCCTTCTTTATATTTCACATTTTATAGTACAATAATTTTAAAACGAAGTACAAAAATAATCTTTTCATTTTTTTTTTCCAAGGTTTTTTTTTATATGATTACAAGGTCCCCGCACCGTGAGAGCTCCGTAAGCACACCGTTAACTTTCTGTGCACTTACCCTGGTAAATTTTTTAAATTTCAAAAACATAATTTCTACGTATTTAATGTAGATTTTAAAGGTAGACAATATCTGGTATAATGAAGAAAATGGTTTTTTGAAACTTGTAAGAACAGTATATTACTTTTTGAAGAAATTACAAATATCGCGAGGGTACGTCACACGTGCATGCAACGTGAGAGCTCCGTCCGCGCACCGTAAACTCTTCGAGCGCTTACCTCGAATGTTTTATAAACTCAAAAACGTTATATCTACGTATTTATTGTACAATGTAAAAGTACACATTATCTGGGATAATAAAAAACATGTTTATTTTAAAACTTTTAAAGACCGTATATTACTTTATTAAAGCAATAACGAATCTCGCGAGGGTGCGTCCTACGTGAGCGCAGCATAAATAAAACGTAAGCGCATCGTAATATGACGTAAGCGCTCCGTAAATAATACGTAAATGCAACGTAAGCTTATGTAAGCGCTTCGTAAACGCTCCGTGAGCGCTCCGTAAGCTTACGTCCAACCATGTGACCGTAAAACAATAGATTTTATTGGTTTATAATACTTCCTACTCCAATTGTTGAAAGACCCCTCCCATGTTCATCATTCTTCTTTGGCTTTCAGAGAAGCAACACCTTTTTTCTACAGCTCCTAGCTACAGAAAAATATTAAAAAATGGCTGAACATCCAGAGTCTGACCATTCTTCTTCTGAAGACTTTGTTGAAGAGGACCCTCGCCCAAGTAAGAAGAAGGAGTCCATCGTCTGGAAGTTTTTCAGCTTTCCAGAACATCAGAAGAGAGTAAATGCACCACTGGTCACCTGCAAGATCTGTGACACAGTGTTATCTAGAGGAAATCCTAATAAAAAATAATCATTCGGAACCCACAGCATGGAACGCCATGTAAAAACTATACACCCTAACAATTGGAGTAGAGCTGTGGTGCATAGATCTCAGGAGCAGGACTCTCCTCCTAGTACATCTACAGCAAGAACCCGTGTACCACCAATGCCATCTTCAATGGTGGCGAACATTCAGCTGGAACTGAAAAATGTAATGATGCAATGCATACATTGCAATAAATTAGTAACCTTCGCACAACAGTCCATTGAAGTAATTTTGCAGTAGAACAGGAACCACAGATGCAGCAAATAATTTTTTTCTTTCAATTTCATAGTTTGTTCCTGTTGAACAATTGTTTTGTTTAAAAAGTTCATTTGTTTACGTTTTTCCTGCAACAAAAAAAGAAAAAAAAATAGTTCTTTTCAGAACTACCTCTACTGGTTAAAAAAAGAGCTACATTTCTATGTTTGTATGTAAAAGTTTGTCATAGTGAATGTCAAAGTGCAAAACTATAAGGATGTGGTACAGCATAAATCTATAAGGTGTTTACCTATAGTATACTGTATTACTTCCAAAGCACTGAAATGTAACATATGTTATAAATATGTTACAACTCTATGGGCCAGATGTAGGTAACCTAAGTTGCAAAAGTGCTAAATAGAAAAACTCCTTTTTTTCTGGAGATTCGCCACTCAATTTTCGATGGTTTACTAATTGGCATTTTCTTTGCTTGACCAGACATCCCTCACTTCCAATTACAGCATACACTCCTTTCTCAATATCTTCTTTGATGTTCCTCTTGAATATGTAATTTTGTAGAACCTCATACAAACAAACATTCTCAAGGTGACTGCTTCGATTTGGATAATATGTATCCAACATGTTGGTCTTCAAAATGTCGGTACTGTTTGGCTCCTTTTCCACCAAATACTCAATTTCCCGCACAGGTTTCAGAACTCGATTACGCGTTGCAGCAAGACCAAGACTCGCCCAAACGA